>NC_072478.1:20928268-21236375 GCF_027574615.1 Eptesicus fuscus
CCTGTGAGGTTACTTTCCATAGAATCTCTCTTTTTTTTTTTTTTTTTTTTTTATTGATTTCAGAAAGGGAGAGAGAGAGAGAGAGAGAGAAACATCAATGATGAGAGAGAATCATTGATTGGCTGCCTCTTGCACACCCCCTACTGGGGATTGAGCCCACAACCCGAGCATGTGCTCTTGACCGGAATCGAACCCAGGACCCTTCAGTCTGCAGGCCGACACTCTATCCACTGAGCCAAACCAGCTAGGGCTCATTTTTTAATTTTATTTTTGGTCTGCATATAAATAATTTATTTTAAGGTTGTAATATGTGGCAGGATAATCCTTTAGGTGCAGGGGACATCCCTCCAATCAATTGAGCCACACCAGCCAGGGCTTAAAATTTTGATATTTTGTTTTTCATAGATTTGAAACCATTTTTATTTTGCCCTGGGGATGTTTCTCTCTCCCTCTCCCTTCCGCTCTAAAATAAATAAAAACAGCCCTAGCCAGTTTGGCTCAGTGGATAGAACATTGGCCTGAGGACAGAAGGGCCATGTAGGAGGCAACCAATTGATGTGTTTCTCTCACATCAATATTTCTCTGTCTTTCTCTCTCTAAAAATCAATGGAGAAATATCCTCAGGTAAGGATTTAAGATAAATAAAATCAATAAAAACATATATTTTTAAAAATTTGCCCTAACTGGTTTGGCTCATGGATAGAGCGTCAGCCTGCGGACTGAAGGGTCCCAGGTTCGATTCTGGTCAAGGGCATGTACCTTGGTTGCAGGCACATCCCCAGTAGGGGGCGTGCAAGAGGCAGCTGATTGATGTTTCTCTCTCATGGATGTTTCTAACTCTCTATCCTTCTCCCTTCCTCTCTGTAAAAAATCAATAAAATATATTTTAAAAAGATTTAAAAAAATTTAAGTAGACATGCCTGGCCAGCGTGGCTCAGTGGTTGAGCGTCAAACTATGAACCAGGACAGTGGTCGGCAAACTCTAGTCAACAGAGCCAAATATCAACTGTACAACGATTGAAATTTCTTTTGAGAGCCGAAAACCGACTTCTGCGCATGGGCCACGAAGTTTCAATCGCACTGTACGTGCGCGCCCGCATGTGGTATTTTGTGGAAGAGCCACACTCAAGGGACCAAAGAGCCGCATGTGGCTCGCGAGCCGCAGTTTGCCGACCACTGAACCAGGAGGTCACGGTTCCATTCCTGGTCAGGGCACATGCCCAGGTTGCAGCCTCGATCCCCAGTGTGGGGCGTACAGGAGACAACCAATCAATGATTCTCTCTCATCATTGATCTTTCTATTTCTCTCTCCCTCTCCCTTCCTCTCTGAAATCAATAAAAATATATTTAAAATTTTAAATGTTTAAAAAATATATATATATTTAAAAATTTAAGTAGACTGACATCAGTAACAGTGCTGCATGAAACTAGGCAGAAAAAAAAGATGAAGATTACTGATGCTGTCTTTATTTGAACTTTTTGCATTACTTTTTAAATTGTTGCATTAAAACATTATGTATCTTGAGTTTTCTGGCATCCCCTTAAATTTTGTACATAATTGCCTCACTCTCCTCACCCTAGACCAGGGGTCCTCAAACTTTTTAAACAGGGGGCCAGTTCACTGTCCCTCAGACCGTTGGAGGGCCGGACTATAGTTTAAAAAAAACTATGAACAAATTCCTATGCACACTGCACATATCTTATTTTGAAGTAAAAAAACAAAACGGCAAAAACACCCGCATGTGGCCCGCGGGCTGTAGTTTGAGGACGCCTGCCCTAGACCCTGCCCCAGTGCTCAGCCTTGTCCAGAGAAATCAAAATACAGGTGTCCCCAAAAAATGTACACACACTTTAACAGCTGATAGCTCAATTTTGAAAATGAAAAGTATTTTAATAAACATTGACTTTATAATTATTCAAAATGTGTGTATTCATTTTTGGGGGACACCCTATATATACACAGATTGAATCTGAACCCCACAAATAGGTGTGCAACTCAGCATATTCATTGTCAGGTGGGTGACCTGAGGTCCAGAGAGGGTTAATTCCAGGCCAAGGTCCCACAGCTACCAGGGATCCAAGCCTAGGCCATCTCCCTCCATTAGACTTGGCCAGCATCCTCTGAAGAAAGAGAGAGAGAGAGAGAGAGAGAGACCAAACCCTGGAGAAAACCATTCTTGGGGGAAAGAGGAGGTGCCCCAGGAAAGCAGGTGGGAGGCGAGCTTGGGAGTAATTAGATCTGAGATGAGTTGTGACGGAGGCTGCTGAAGCCAGCTGAGTCCTGTTGAGAAGTCTGGGAAAACACTCCAGCACACCCATCCATGCAAACAGGGGAGCTTCTACTATTAAAAAACAAACAGCCAAGACCGGTTTGGCTCAGTGGATAGAGTGTTGGCCTGCGGACTGGAGGGTCCCGGGTTCGATTCCGGTCAGGGGCATGTACATTGGCTGCGGGCACATCCCTAGTCGGGGGTGTGCAGGGGGCGGCTGGTCGATGTTTCTCTCTCATCGGTGTTTCTGGCTTTCTATCCCTCTCCCTTCCTCTCTGTAAAAAATCAATGAAGTATATTTTAAAAAAAAAAAAACAAACAAATGCCACCCCACCCACCCCAAAAAAACACACACAACTTTATAACCAGAAAAGGAAAAGATCAGAGCCTCCAAAGTACACCCACCACCCAACCACCCAAGATTAACAAACATGAACATTTTCATATTGGCTTGATCAGAATTATTTTAAGATATAAAAGATTTAAAACACACCCGCCCAAATGGCTAAAAGGACTGACAGTGCCAGGGGCTGGAGAGGCTCTGGTGGGCATGTAAAACAAGAGTCACTTTGGAAATGAGTTGGTAGTTTGTAAGAAGGTTGACCAGATTTCTCAGCCTCAGCACTCCTGCTATGTGGGCCAGATCATTTGGGGGGGGGGGGGGGGGCGGTCCCACTGTAGGGTGTTCTGCAGCATTCCTGGTCATGACCAGTAGATGCGTAGCAACCACACCACCTCCAGTGGTTACAACCCAAAATCTCTCCTATCTCCTGACATTGCTAATGTTCTCCCTGGGGAGGAGACAAAAATCACTCCAGATGAGACCCATTGGGTTAAACAGGCACCTACCTCATGATTTAGTAATCCTCTTAGGGTAGAGATCTAACTGTACATGAAATATTTTTTTGCCCACAGAAAGATAATAAGCAATGAACATTGTTTATGCATAATAGCCCCAAACTGCACAAAACCCAAATGTCCACCAACAAGTGAATGGAGAAACTGTGATCCATCTACACCAGGGTGGGGAACCTTTTTTCTACTAAGGGCCATTTGGATATTTATAACATCATTCTCGGGCCATACGAAATTCTCAACTTAAAAATTAGCCTGCCCGCCTGGCCAGTGTGCTCAGTGGTTAAGCATCGACCTATGAACCAGGAGGTCATGGTTTGATTGACCTGGCACATGCCCAGGTTGTGGGCTTGATCCCCAGTGTGGGGCATGCAGGAGGCAGCCAATCAATGATTCTCTCTCATCATTGATATTTCTATCTCTCTCTCCCTTCCTTTCTGAAATCAATAAAAAAAAATTAAAAAAAAATTAGCTTGCTATATTTGGTCAACTATTTAATTAACTCATCCCTAATGCCTTGTCAGGGCCAGACCAAATGATTTCTCAGGCCTTATATGGTCATTGGGCCAGACGTTCCCCAACCCTGACCTACACCATGGAATACCACTACAAATAAAAAAGAATGAGCGATTGAGACACATGATATTATGGATGAATGTCAAAAACATGTTCGTTGTGAATATGCTAATATATGTGGGACATGGGCCCCTTCCCATGCTATACCCTGTGGAAAATATAGCGAAGGCCATCAGTAAGTGGACTGTGAGACCTTGGGAGCCTAGCCAACTCCTCAGTCAAAACAGCTAGCAGCAAAAAATAATAATAAAGTAAGAAACAGCCTACAGTTCTGATCTCACACAGCTTGCTGGAAAACACATGCCCCTCCCCCTGCATGCCCTGTTTTTCTCCGTTTTCTGTACTCTATAAAACCTTGTGCTGGGAAAACACCCGAGGCCATCCACGCTCCTCCCCTCCCCCCCCATATGGCCCTTCCACAGGCTGGATGGGACTTAGCGGTTCAACTTCACCAGTCAGTAGCCACTGGTGCACATGTAAATCCTAATAAACCCATGTCTTTCACAGCCAGTCCTCTGTGTGATTTTTTGGGGGAATCCAAGAACAAATACATCAAGGTTTTCTGGGACCTCAGCACTTTGCATAACAACTAAAAATCACTAGATTGCACACTTAATAAGAGTGAATTATATGGCATGTAGATTTTATTTCAATAGAAACAAAACAAAGGGTGTTGAAAGAATCCAGACTAAAAAAATCCAGACATTACAAAAATCATAACATGATTCCATGCAGTATGAAGTTTAAGAAGAGGCAAAGTTCATCTATGATGATAGAATCTGTAGGACCAGGTTGCTTGAGAAAGGACACATGTAAACTTATGCATCAGGGGAGTGGACTGGGGAGTGGCCACGGGGTGTACACATATATAAGAATTCACAGTCGTGCACCAAAAGATCTGTGTACTTAACCATATATAAATTGTACCTCAATCAAAACAATCCTATATAATAAAGAGCTAATATGCTAAATAGGCCTGACGGGGGAACGACCTTCCGGAACACCAGTGGGCAAGGCTGTGGGGCTGTGAGGGCTGAGCCTCTTGCACGAGTTTCGTGCGTCGGGCCTCTCGTATTAAAAATAAAAGGCATAACACATTATAGTTAAAGTGGTAGTACTTATGTTCACCTCCCCACCTCCATCCCCCTCCCCCCATTGCAGAAACATCCTCAGTAAAAATAATGAGACTGAGCAATGACCACACCCCTCTTCTGTGCTTAACAAGAATCAATTCAATTAAGCTTCCCAGCGACCCTATGAGGTAGGCTCTGCTATTATCATCCCCTTTTACAGATGAAGACATTGAGGCACAGAGCAGTGAAGGAACTTGTTCTGGGTCTCGCTATTGGTGTGTGACGGTTCCAGAATTTGAACCCAGGTAGCCTGACCCTCCTCCGTCAGGATGCAAGGCACACTACAAGCATACTAATCCCTACTTATCCACAACTTGATGTATAGCTTCACTTTCTGATTTTCTTAGTGATGGATATCAACAGTATCAAACGGTATAATTTATTTTCCTATTTGATTTTTTATCCCCTCTCAAGGAGTTGTTTTTGAACTTAGCCTTGTTGATACATTTAGTTCTTCTGCTGCTAGATAAATCCATTCCCATTTCTTTGTCTGGACCCTACTGGTGGAGACTTGGTTAGCAAAGAGCCTTCCTTATCTTCAGAGAAACAATTTTCATTCAGTTCCTGCCCTGCCAAGAATCTATCTGGCTCCCACAGTTCTCGGGGTCAAGTCTGAACTCCACCCCACCATCTGCAACATCTGGAGCTTGCCCCCCACTCCGGTTTCATCAGCACTACAAACCCTGGCCATGCCCCCTATGATGCCATGCTTGTTCATCCATCTGTACATCCAGCAGCTACTTATTGAGCTTATCTGCGCTAAACCCCTGCTCTAGGAACCAGGGGCTCAGCAATGAACAAGACAGACAACAATTCCTGTCTTGGGGAACTGACATCTTCCTGGTCAAGACAGACAAGAAAGAAAATAGTAGAGTCGAATTTATTTAAATTTGCAAGAAAGAAACATCAAGCTACGCGATGGATAGACTTTGGTAGGGAGGGGATGGGGCTTGTTTCAGGTGGAGATGTAGTCAGGGAAGATTTCTCCGCGAAAGTGAGCAAAGATGGAAATGAAGTGAGAAAGAGAGAATGCCAAGATGAGAAGAAGCATTGCAAGCAGAGGGGACAGGTAGTGCAAAGGCCTTGATGCTCAAGGAGCAGTGAAGAGACCATGAGGCCACAGTAGAATGAGTGAGGGGCAGGGGAGGTAGAGCAATCAGGGCATGCCAGGTTCTTCCTCACCCACCTTTAGGCCTTTGCTCCTGCTATTCCTTCCACCAGATACCCTTTTCCTTTTTATCTACTTTGCACATTCCTAATTTGTCCTTCACAACTCAACTTCAGTGCCATGCTTTCTGCCTTCTCCACAGTGGAGTGACTGCTTCCTCACAGCCTCCACAGGCCTGGAATACCTTTCTTTAAAAAAAAAAAATATATATATATATATATATATATATATATATATATATATATATGTATTGATTTCAGAGAGGAAGAAAGAGGGAGAGATAGAAACATCCATGATGAGAGAGTCATGGATCGGCTGCCTCCTGCAAGTCCCCCACTGGGGACTGAGCCCACAACCCGGTCATGTGCTCTTGACTGGAATCGAACCTGGGACCTTTCAATTTGCAGGCCGACGCTTAACCCACTGAGCCAAACCAGCTAGGGCTGGAATACCTTTGTTTTCACACTGCATCCACTCGTTCACTCCACAAAGATTAAGTGAGCTCAGGACAGATACTGGGCAATTTCAGAAGAGTGACATTGAAAGTAAATAAAGCAGGCCCATGGGCCAGATATGACAGGGCATGGAGGTAATCTGGGAAGGCCTCTCAGGGGAAGTGACATTTAAACAGAGACCTAAATAGTCAGAAGAGGCCAGCCTTGAGGACATGATAGAAGGGCACTTCAGGCCAGGGAACAACCAGTGCAAAGGCCCTGAGGTTGGAAGTCAGGTAGAACATTTGAGGAGCCCTAACAGGTTTGGCTCAGTGGATAGAATGTTGGCCTGAGGACTGAGGGGTCCCAGGTTCGATTCCGGTCAAGGGCATGTACCTTGGTTGCAGGCACATCCCCAGTAGGGGGCGTGCAGGAGGCAGCTGATGGATATTTCTCTCTCATCGATGTTTCTAACTCTCTATCCCTCTCCCTTCCTCTCTGTAAAAAATCAACAAAAAATATAAAAATAAATAAATAACAATTTTAAAAAATAATATTTGAGGAACAGAGAGAGGTCAGTGTTGCTGGGTGGGGAGGAGGGCTCTGAAAGAGGATGTGGCTGGACAGGTGGTTAGAGGTCTGATAGAACCACCTTGTAGACCAGGTGAGGGGTGGGAAGTTTTCCCTATGAGCTCCGGAGAGGGAGAGATTGGAACAGGTTTTCCAGGAGGCAGAGGTGGGGGTGGTTTCCAAGGTCCCAGAGCAGAATGGAGAGGGGCCAGAGCAGCTGCAGTTATCACATTTGGTTGAAACTGTACAATAAATCCTTGGTCTCTGAGTTTCAAGCCTGGAGTCTGACTGTTTCTAGAGCCATCAGGTTGGCATCCATAAATCATCACTGAGTAAAGGAATGCCGGAAGGGTGAAGTGAGAATCTGGCAGGTTTCCCCAGCTCCATCCGGGGAGAGAGCCTAAAACCTGGTAGGCAACACAAGGCCCATCCCTAGTCAAGGGTGGCCCAGTCCCTGGGCTGGCTCAGAGCCTTCCTCTGCCACATCCTCCCCATCTGCAAAATGGGTGGCCCGAGGACCGCAGGAAGATACCCTGTCCCCGAGGACAAGGACCCTAAACATAATTTGGGTGAGGGGCTTCGTTCTGAGTCTGTTTCCTCGTCTGTAAATCTGGGGCAAAAGAACTAGCTCAAAGGGTTCTTTCATGGAATCCATAAATATCCGAAAAACAGCCAGGAAGCCAGTGTGGCTGGAGGGAGTGAACAGTGGAAGGTGGGAGGAGAGGAGAGAAGAAGGTGAGGGGGGCAGGGTATCCAGGGCCTTGTGGGCCGCGGTTAGGACTTGGGCTTTCACTCCGGAAAGGTGGGAGCAGTAACGGGATCTAAGCAGAAGAGGGACGTGAACTGACACAGTTGTTCGGAGACATCCTGGGTCTGTTAAGGGGAAAACAGACTATGAGGTGGTAGGCGGAGCGGAAAGAATTGAAAGGAGCCAGCTCTGGGCGGGGAGGGAAGATGGAAAGAGACTAGACCTGGTGGGGACCTTGGGAAGGGAAAGAAATGGGCAGATTGGTATCATTTCTCCTCCTCCTCTTTCTTTCCCAAAGGGTTTCGCACAGGAAAAAGAGACAACATCGCGCCCTGGTCTCTGGGACGACGCAAACCACGCACAGCCGCGCGTCACCGCGGTACCCACAACTCGGCAGGATCCCGGGAGGGCGCCACTGTGCAGGCACCGCCGCCAGGGAGCGCTCCCCGCCTCGCGCCCCGGGGACCGCCGCTTGGCCGGGTCACCAGGTTGTGAAGAGAATGCGGGTGGGCCGTGAGCCAAGCTGCACTCTCCAGAGGCTCTGGGAGACCTTGGAGAAGTTCTGCAGAAGCCTCCACCCTCCGCCTCCGCTTGGGCACAAGTGTGCATTTATGGAGCGCCAACGGCATACAGCAGCCTCGAAGGAGAGGCTGGTCCCCATTTTACAGCGCGGAAAACTGGCTCAGCAGCCACAGGATCCACCCGGCCCAGAGAGAGGCAGTGATGGAGCTGGGATTCAAACCCCTTTTCATAAAAACGGCAATAATAAAAATGACAGCAGGTAACATTTACGGAGCGCTTACGTGCTCTCAGCATTTGGCCCGCACTATCTCATTTTACCAACACCCGAGGGATGGGTGGGTAAATCCCATTTCACAGATGAGGAGCTCTTAGGAGTTTGGGGCTCCGTTCCCGACCCCCCCCCCCGGCCTTACCCCCAGGCATGGGGCACTGGGATTTGAACCCAGATCTGTCCAGAGTTTGCCTGCAGGCAATGGGGGGGGGGGGACTCCCGTGCACTTAAACTTGAATTCCCGTAAACCGAATGGCTCCAGGAGGCCTGAGCTTGCACACACGGGGAGATGAATTGTTTGTCTTTTGAGGGGTCCCGGGAGACCCAGAGGCCTCCGCCACTCCCCGCTTTGACCGCGCTCACTCTTTTTGGGTTTCCGCGCACCAAATGGAGGACCTCTGAGCGGAGCGGATCCAGAAGGGCGTGGGGAGCAGACGAAGTGCCGCGGAGAGGGGGCGCCGGGCAGGCTGAGCCCCGCAGCCCCAGGGGCCGCCGGGAGCCCCGCCCCTCTGCCCCGCCCCCTCCCCGGGCGCCGACCTCGGCGGTCACGTGACGGGCCCGGCAGCCGCTGGGGCCGGAGGGCGCGGCGCGCGGACGCGGCGGCCTGGTCAAGCGGGGCCGGAGCGGAGCAGGCCGAGCGGGCCGCGCCCCGGGCCTGGGTCCCGCTGTGCCCGCCCCCTTTCCGCCCTTCACACCCCGCGCGGGGCGCACGCGCGCCTTCCCCGCTACCCCTCCCTCCGCACGGGGACCCCTGGCGGGCGGCGCGAGGACATGGCCAGCGACGCCGTGCAGGTAGGCGCACCTGCCTCCGCGGCTGCTCTGCGGCCGCCGGGCGCCGGGCACCCCCGCCCGCGCGCTGCCGGGATCCCCGAGACCGGGGCGGCCAGGGCAGGAGCCTCCCGAATGCCCGGCGTCCCTTTCCTGGGCCCGTCGGGTGGAGCCAGCACGGCCCCCCTCTCGGCAGGTGGAGGTAGGCAACAGGGGGAGCGGGGAGGTCCGGGAGCCCTCGCCGCACCCCCAAGCTCCACCCCTCCCCGATAATTTGAGGGGGCGCCGCGGCGGTGCGACTTGGGTTGTCTGAGGCTGGCTGTGCGTCCCAGTGCTTGTCGCCCCCGTCACTCGCCTCCCCTCCCCCTCAGGGTTTGATTCTCGGCAGGTGCCGCTTTACCTGGGGCAGGTGCTTGGCATGGTGCCTCGGGAGGGGAGGAGGCCACGCGGCCCGGCGCGGCCCTTCCCCCGCACAACAAAGCTCCAGTGGCCCCGCCTCCGGACTGAGGTTTACGAGGGTCCCGACGCTACTCCGATTGGCACCTGTTGGCAGAAGTGCCCGAGACACCTCATTAGGTGGGGGGACCGGGAGTCCACAGGGCCACCCTCTGGGCTGCCAGGTGGAACCTCATCCCAGGTGGGAATACCCGGGTCTACAGGCTGGGGATTTTCTCATACCGGGAATCCTACCTGAGCATGGGGAGCAGGGCTGGGTCACCCCCCCCCAACACACACACACACACGTATATACACACACAGAGGCACAGGTGACTGATGCCAATTTGCCGCCCAGCCTTGTACTCCCCGTGCCACCTGGTGGACATGACAGCCCTGAACTCACCTCCCCCACCTCTGACAAGCAGGGCCAGGGTGACGTCTGATCTTTGGTTCAATGACCCAAATCTGAGACATGTCCTGTGCCCCCTTAGTGCCTCACCATCTCAGCGTCGTCTGTGGTGCTGTGTAACCAGGTTCTCGTCTCCTTCTGCACCTGCCCTCCATCCCCTCTGTGTCTCCCCCATGTCGCCCTGTCCCCCACCCCAGTCCTGCTGATGGCCTGCCAGCCTTGCCGAGGAGCTGGGCGTATATGGTGTTGCAGATCACACAAGGTCAGACCTTGGGGCTGGGGAGGGCCAGGGTCCCTGTCTCTCCCCAGGGCCCTGAGAGGGCTGTTTAGGAATCCCCATTATATGCATGTGCTTGGTATGTACCAAACATGACCGGGATGGAGGCTGTGATTCCTGGAACGAGGCTGGACCTGTGCCCTGGTTCCCCTTCCCATCTCTTGCCCGCTTTCACCCCCCTCCTATTCATCCTTTTCTTGTGGCTGCTTGGGCCTGCCACCCTGTCCCTCTGTCTGTCCCAACTTGTGCCTGTCTGTTCTGTGTCCGGCAAACGGATGTCCTGTCCAGATTCCGGAAACGCCCAAAGCATTGAAATCTCCGGACGTGGGGGTCTAGGTCCCGTTGCTCTTGGAAGAGGGGAGGATTCTGGGACGTAGGCCTGAGGTCTCCTGCTTTCCAGTGAGAGGTGGTGGAGCAGGGATTCTCTAAGCCTGGGCCAGGCCCCTGACTCATGGGTTCACCCTGCTGGCCCTCTGGTGACTCCTGCCTCCTGGGTAGGAGTGAGTCACTCTAGGGAGAACCCAGGAGGTCAGGCCTCCCTTCCTCCCTGCTCTGCATATTCTCAAGCCTCACCTGCCGGAGGTCAACTGCTCCTCTCTGCCTGGACCCCCATTTGAGATGGTTCTGCTCCTGGCTGCACCCCTGCTCTGCCTGCTGGGGGCTGGGTGGGGCTGGGCAGTGGGCACGGCCTGGTTGGGAGTGGGTAGTATTAGATGACCCTGAGTTTAAATTCCAGCGATGTCACTTCCCTGCCGTGTGTCCTGGGCCGGGTGCCTTTGTCTCTCTGAGCCTCCGTTCTGCTGTTAGGAAAATGGGACTAAGGGTGTGTTCATGGTTGGGAGGAAACGTAGACCAGCCCTCTGCCAGGTGGGGCTGCTGGGAAATCCTTACTGGCAGTCCTAGTCAGCAGCGCAGGGTGTCAGTCTGTGTCCTTTAACCCAGGTTTCTCAGCTTCAGCACTATTTTATTTTTTAAATACATTTTTATCGATTTCAGAGAGGGAGAAACATCAATGATGAGAGAGAATCGTTGATTGGCTGCCTCCTGCACGCCCCCTACTGGGGGGTCGAGCCCACAACCCAGGCATGTGCCCTTTACTGGATTCGAACCCGGGACCCTTTAGCCCGCAGGCCGATGCTCTATCCACTGAGCCAAACCGGCTAGGGCAGCCTCAGCACTGTTGACATTCGGGGCTGGATCATCCTTTGAGGTGGGGACTGTCCAGTGCACTCTAGGTTATCGAGCAGCATCTCTAGTCTCAACCCACTAGATGCCAGTAGCACCCCCTCCTCACCCCCAGTTGTGACAACCAAACATGTTTCTGGGTGATGTCAAAAGCGCTCAGAGGTGGGGTGTGCAAAATTCCCCACCCTCATTGAGAACTGCTCTGTCATCTCTCTGAGCCTCAGTTTCCTCACCTGTAAAGTGGGGGAGAATGAAGGCAGCTGCTCAGGATCCATGTGAGTGATTGGTGGGATTGTGGGGTGTGGCTCTTGGCCTGCCATAAACCCTCCCTGGGGGCAGCTGCCCTCGAGGCTGGTCAGGAGCCAAGGAAGACTTTCTTCATCTGTGAAATGGGATCTCCCCGGGGGGGGGGGGGGGGGGGGGTAACAGCACCTGACAGCTGAGCCAGCACTAGGATTCTGGGCACTCCTTTAAGTCCTGGTTCTGCCTCGTGCTGGCTGTGAGACCTTGGGACAAGCTATGTCACCATTCTGGGCTTCAGTTTCTTCATCTTGAAAATGGGGTGATAACATCTGTAATACTTTCAACAATAAAGATAAATTTATAAAAGAAAATGGGGTGATAATAGCACCTGCCTCATGGACTTCATTAATTGCCCTGGGTGCAGCTTGTAGTAACTACTGTTATTATTACTATTACGATTATTCACGTCATACTTGAGCTTCAGAGAGCCACTGGTTTGGGGTACCCTCACCCCACCCCTCCAGTACTGTTTTCTTAGATCTCAGGGAGGTGCCCCTGGCCAGGCCAGGCCCCCTAGGCCTCCAGGCTGTAGTCAGCAGCAGTGGGCACCCAGAGGAAGCAGGAAGTTGTGACTGCCTGCATCTGCAGGCAGGGGGCTGGCTCATGTAAACAACCATGTGCATTTGCATATCAGTGTACACTCGTGTTCTGTGCACATACCTGTAGGTATCTGAGAGTGTGCATACCTCTGAGCCAGCCCCAGGAGCCTGTGTACACTTGGGGGAGCCTGCCTTCAAGTTCATTCAGACGGGGGCTGAGGAGAAAGGTTCCCTAGATGCACAGAGCCCCGGAGCTGGCCCAGCGCAGGGGTTGCTGGGAGCTAGCAGGAAAGAGGAAGTGGCCAGTGAGAGGCCCGGGTAGGGCTGAGGTTCAGGAAGAGGGCAGGGCCCTCAGCCGGGACCCAGGATGGCGGAGGCTGATCCCACTTTGGACCAGGAGCTGGAGGTGGGGACTGGGGTTCCTGTGGGAGGAGGGCAGAAGAGGACCCTAAGCAGCACAGGCCAGAGGCCCTGCTCTTGGTACCCCTCAGTTTTGGACAGAAGAGAGGAGATAGTTTGGAGTTTCTGTTTGGAAGATGGAACTATCTGAGGCCCTTGGGGACTCCCACGTCAGGGAGATAGAGGAAGAAAGAGAGGGCTCTGCTCTTAGGTCCTGGTTGTAGGGGCTGAGAGGGGGGAGACGGGGACTGTCATTGCGACCTCCTAGTTTTTTTGGGTATAACAGAGGGAAGATGAGGCCGGCCTTAGCACTTGCTAGTTTGAGGCAGAGGAAAGGGGAGAAAGAACCTATTCTCAGGACCCCAATCCCATAGTTTTGGGAGGCAGTGGAGGCCTGTACTTGATTCTTCCTTGACTGGGAAGCAACAGAGGGAAAATGGGGCCTCCTAGTCTGGAGGGACAGCAAAGAGGAGAAGGGGGTCTGCCCACAGGACCTTACCATTTGAGGGGGCAACGAAAGGGAGACAAGGCCTATCCTTGGGGCCCCCTAGTCTGGGAGGACAATGTAAGGGAGATAGGGCCTGTCCTAGGGGACCCCCCCTAGTTTGGGGAGCACAGTGGTGGGGCAATGGGGCCTGTCCTCCAGAATCTCACCATGTAAGAAACAGATAAAGGGAGACAGGACTGTACCTATGGGGCCCCTGAGGCAGGGCATTGTCTCACCTCCCAGTTTTGGGGGTCAGAGGATGTGGAGCAGGCCCTGTCATGGGAGCCCCAGGCCGGGAGGAGGCCAGGCTTGGCTGGCTGAGTGTTCTTTACCCCACATCCTCCTGGCCCCACTGATCCTGCTCTGTCCCCGCAGAGTGAGCCCCGCAGCTGGTCCCTGCTGGAGCAGCTGGGCCTGGCAGGTGCTGACCTGGCGGCTCCCGGGGTGCAACAGCAGCTGGAACTAGAGCGGGAGCGGCTGCGGCGAGAGATCCGCAAGGAGCTGAAGCTGAAGGAGGGTGCCGAGAACCTGCGCCGGGCCACCACCGACCTGGGTCGCAGCCTCGGGCCTGTGGAGCTGCTGCTGCGCGGCTCCTCCCGCAGGCTCGACCTGCTGCACCAGCAGCTGCAGGAGCTGCACGCCCACGTGGTGCTGCCCGACCCTGCGACTGCCACCCATGGTGAGCAGGGCCTTCCCAGGGGAGGCGGGACTCCGGGGCACCACTGCTAGGGGCTGAGCTGCGGGTTCCCAGAGGGAGGCTAGCCCCATCTCCACCGACCCCCAGGGAGACACACTCGGTTACAGTAGCCTCCACCCTCAAATACAGTTCGAGCAAACATCAAAACCAACACCCAGACAAAGGACCAACATCCAGAGACTTACAGTGCCACACAAGTACCCCAAACCACACACAGTCACACCGACACCTGGACAACACCAAAGGACCCACACAGTGTCACACCAATATCTAGACTCACACAGTCACACCAACACCCAGACAACAGCCAAGGACCTAGACACAATCATGTGGATCCCAGGATGGCTTCAAGTCACCACAGCACCCAGAGACTTCCATACTACCACCCAGCACCCAAACAGATGCACACACAGTCACACCAACACACAAGCAGCATACACCCAGAGACTCACACACGGTCACACCAACGCCCACAGATTCACATAAACACAGCTGTTTAGCTCTTCCAGACGTACACTGTCCTATCAACAGCCAGAGACTTGTATGCATAATGGGACAAGGTCTGAAGACCCAACACCACTTTCACCAACACCCAGCCTTTCCATACAATAGGCATATCATTAGCTAGGGACCCACACTGTCAGGGCAGTACTCTGAGATAGTGAGTTAGGCCAACACCCAGAATCTCATATGGTCACATCTACACTTAGAGTCACTCCCACAGTCCCATTACTCTCCAGAAAGTCACACAGAGGCATGCCAGCTCCAGAGACATGAGTATCTGGCTGTACACACCCAGACAGACACAGTCATACCATCACCTGAGATCTGAACATCCAGTTGTGCCAACAGTCAGAAACATGCTAGGGTCACCCCAGCACCCAGATTCTCACACAGTCCTTTTTTTTTTTTTTTCTCTTTTGAATGTTTTCTTGATTTATAGAGAGAGGGAGAGGGAAAGGGATAGAGAGTAGAAATATTGATGAGAGAGAAACATCATTGATCAGGTGCCTCCTGCATGCCCCTACTGGAGATAGAGCCTGCAACCTGGGCATGTGCCCTGACCCGGAATAAAACCAGCAGCCTCTTGGTCCATGGGTCGACGCTTAACCTCTGAGCCACACAAGCCGTGCACACACAGTCCTTCCAACCCTGCTGTCTCCCATAGTTACACAAGCGCCTAGGGAGACGCACACTGGCTTCATCATGCCAACACCCTATGGGTTACAGGTAACCACATCCACACCCATGGCCTCCACACAGCTGTGTAAAGAAGTAGGGGCCTCTGTTCATAGTCCCACCAACACTGAGGACTCAAGCACACCTGGACACTTGCCCACGCCCATCCATGCTGGTTCCGCCCTGGCCCTGAGGGGGATCCCTGCGAGGTCTGGGGTGGTTGGATCCTCAGGGCCCTGGCCCGGGATGGAATCCAGGTTGGACAGAGGGCAGATCCTTTCAGCTGGGGAGACGGGGACTGCCCAAACCTCCTGGGCAGATAGATGGAGGTGAGGGCCCTGGTGACTCTGTCACACCCACCTCTCTCCAGATGCCCCCCTGTCCCCTGGTGAGGGTGGCACGGCCTGCTCAGCCGCCAACCTGAGCCGCGTGGCTGGTCTGGAGAAGCAGCTGGCCATCGAGCTGAAGGTGAAGCAGGGGGCAGAAAACATGATCCAGACATACAGCAACGGCAGCACCAAGGTAGGGCACAAGCAGGCACCCCCATGTGCATGCATGCTCTTGAATAGGTCATGGGCAGCGGGTGGGAGAGGTTGGGGGCTAGGGAGGACAGGGACTGATGGGGGGCTGGGAGGCAGGACTGGGGTACAAGCAGGCCCTAAGGGCATATGGGGAAGGGGGTGACTATGTGTGATGTCAGACAGACACATGACAGAGACTTAGTTGTCCCCTAGAGATTTGAGGTTGGCCATGGTCAGGCCCACACACAGCCACTCACTGCTAGTGGCATCTCTCTGACACATGTCAACACAGGTCAACACCTGGATGTACACATGTCATCATCCTAACATCCAGAGACATCCAGATGCATACCCATGTCATAACATCTAGAGTCACAGAGTCATAGCAACCCCTAGACACACACACACCATCATAACATGTAGAGACACCACTTAGACCAGTGATGGTGAACCTATGACACGCGTGTCAGCACTGACACGCGTAGCCATTTCTGATGACACGCAGCCGCATGCCGAGATGAAACATTTGCTGCTCCTGAGGATGAAACATTTGCGACTAGAGTCTTGGAGTTAGTTTTTCCCTCAAAGTGACACACTACCCGAGTTATGCTCAGTTTTTTGGTGAAGTTTGACACACCAAGCTCAAAAGGTTGCCCATCATTGATTAGACCCACAGATACACCATTAAATTCACACCCAGAGACCAGAGTTTTCATACAGATATTCCCCCCCGCCCAGTCATACCAACACAGGGGACACTGTCACAGGTCTGTCTGTCCCAACACCCAGAGACACTCACACAGACAAGCAGTCAGACATGCTGCTAGAGACACTTGTTCACCCATGCTCGTGTGTGCGCGCGCACACACACACACACACACACACACACACAAATATTACATGTGAGGAAATAAACTACACAGATTACTTTTTCTAGCTTTTATTGAGCCGTAACATACAGACGTATGGGAAGCTTAAGTGTACAACCCAATGAAATTTTACCTGTGTTCACACCGCCCCATCAAAATCCAGAACATTTCCAGTCACCCAGAAAGTTCCCTCCTGCCCCCTTCAGTCAATACCCAGGCCTCTGTCGCCACAGGTTAGCTTTGCCTGGTTTTGAAACACAGCACAAAGTGGATGGGAAAATCCACAACCAGTTTCTTATTTTTATTTTTAATATGGATTGCTTCACGAATTTGTGTGTCATCCTTGCACAGGGGCCATGCTAATCTCTGTATTGTTCCAGTTTTAGTATATGTGCTGCCGAAGCAAGCATGACAACCGGTTTCTACTACTTGTACACACAGAGGGTCCTGGGCTATGCCCAGTCATTGCAATACCTTGAACTGCACACACAAACATCTGGAGCCCCATTATAGCAGACTGTCTCATACACCCACCCAGTCACCCTTGCAGACTCACCCACGTGGCTACAGTCAGGGCTACACCTGCCATGGGGACGTGCATGCGTGCTAACAGCTGATGCGAATACAGCACCTGCTGGTGCCAGGCACAGCCCTGAGCTCTTCATACAGATCAGCTCCTTTAATCCTCAGCCCAGTTCGGATCAGTGCTCTTAGTACTGATCCCATTCCTGCAGATTGAGGAAACAAGCCCAGAGAGGTTAAGTGGCTTGCCTGAAGCCACACAGCTGTGGCAGAGCCAGGATTCAGGCCCCCTGGGCTGCATCACTCCTTTACATCCAGGAACACACAAACACTCTGTCACACGGTCACCCAGGCCTGCACTGTGTGGACAGTAGGGCCGGTGGTTGGACCCCAGCTGTTCAGCAATCCTCTCACGACCTACCTCTGCCCCCAGGACCGGAAGCTGCTGTTGACGGCCCAGCAGATGCTACAGGACAGTAAGACCAAAATTGACATCATCCGCATGCAGCTCCGCCGGGCACTGCAGGCCTGCCAGCTGGAGAGCCAGGCAGCCCCAGAGGAGGCCCAAGGTGAGCCCCTCGCCTTGAGACAATCTAGCCTGCATTTAGACTTGCAGCTCAGCTCTCAGCCCTGAGAGGGAGCCCTTTCTGTGGCAGAGAGGTGGGTGCTGTGACTCACTCTGTGACCTGAGCCTATTCCCAACCCTCACTGGTCCTCAGTTTCCCATTTTGTCCCACTTGAAGTTTACCCTAGACCACATATTGGCAGACTATAGCCCACAGGCCAAATCTGCTATTGCTTTTCTTTCTTTCTTTTGTAAGTGAATTTTTATTGGCACACAGCGATGCCCATTCGTTTACTATCATCTAAGGCCAATTTTGCACTGGGACAGCAGAGCTGTGTAGTGGCAACAGAGCCTGTGTGGTCTGCAAAGCCAAAAGTATTAACTCCCAATTTTTATAGGAAAAATTGCAGACATCTGGACTAAGTGGTTGCCTTGTCACGTTGGTTCCCGTTGTGTAAATCTGTGGGTGTCCACAGCATGTGTGTCTCTGTCAATGAATGCCTGAGGGGTGTCTCAACCTGATTGTCCACCTGAACTTGTGACAGGGTCTTTTTTTTTTTTTTAAATATTTTTATTGATTTTAGAGAGGAAGGGAGAGGGATAGAGAGATAGAAACATCAATGATGAGAATCATTGACCAGCTGCCTCCTGCTCGCCCCCTACTGGGGATCGAGTCCGAAACCCAGGCATGTGCCCTTGGCTGGAATCGAACCTGGGACCCTTCAGTCCACAGGCCGACGCTCTATCCACTGAGCCAAACCGGCTAGGGCAGGGTCTTGATGCATTGTGTGACTGTGTCTGCTACTGATGTGTGTCAGCATTCATGTGCCACAGACTGTGGGGACCACGGTTGAGTGTATGCCCTGGTAACTATGCTAGTTTGTGTGTCACCATGACAGATAGAGGAGGGTCAGCTGTTGGTGGGTGTTAGGGTGTTTGGGCTGCTATCACAGAACCATAGACTGTGTGGCTAATGAACAGAAATTTATTGCTCACAGTCTGGAAGCTGGAAGTCCAAGATGAAGGTACTCGCAGTTCCAGTGTCTGGTGAGGCCCACTCCTTGGTTCATAGATGGTGTCTTCAAGCTGTCTTCATGTGGGGAAAGGGGCGAGGGATCTCTCTGGGGTCTCTCTTACTTATTTATTTATTTAAAATATTTTTATTGATTTCAGAGAGGAAGAGGGGGAGAGAGAGAGAGAGAGAGAGAGAGAGAGAGAGAGAGAGAGAAAAAGAAACATCGATGATGAGAGAGAATCATCATTCAGGCTGCCTCCTGCACGCTCCCCACTGGGGATTGAGCCCACAACCTGGGCATGTGCCCTGACCGGGAATCGAACCTTGGCCTCCTGGTTAATAGGTCAATGCTCAACCACTGAGCACGCCAGCCAGGCCTGGGGTCTTTTTTATTAGGGCACTAATCCCATTCATGAGGGCTCCACCTTCATGATCTAATCACCTCCCAAAGGTCCCACCTTCTAATACTGCTGGGTTTCAACATAGAAATTTTGGGGAGACACATACATTCCGACTAGCAGTAGGGCTTGTAACTCAGATGACAATGTGTGTGTCTTTGGGGGGGTGGTCAGTATGACTGTCCATGTGATTGTCTCTCTGTATTGTGAATACCCTTGTGGGGTTTCTTAGTGATGGTGTGTGATGGGGTGATGATGGCCGTGTGCCTCTCGGCGATATGACCTTGGGGACAGTGTGACTTTGTCCTGTAAGTGTAAAAGTCTCAGCGATTGTCTGAGTGCCTTGAGACAGCAGGTCCAGAAGCAAGAGTGTGACTATGTTTGTAAGATGACGTGCCTGTGAATATCAGGGTTCTGTCTGTGTATTGGTGTGCAGGTGAGTGCCATACACCTGTGGGTAACGGTATGACTCTGTGACTGAGTGCCAGGGTCTGAGTCTGGTATACAGGACAGCGAGACTGTTGGGTGGTTTCCCGTCTTTAGCTCTTAGAAAGAAGGCTGCCATGAATAGTGTACCTATGTCAAGACAGCCATGGATAAGTGTGACCATGGCCTTGTGCCTCTGGGTGACAGGTTTCATACACCTGTGTGACAGTATGTCCTGGTGCCTGTTCCTGTGTCTTTGGGTGATGGCTGCGTCCTGCGTCCGTGACTTCACACTGGGGGTGACAGCCAGCTTTCTCGACATTGGGTCCCCATGCCTGTGGGTACTGGTGACACTGCCCTGCCGACACTGCCCGTGTGATGGCATTTCTTTGCCTATCTCTATGCCTTATCTATGTGGCCGTGTGATCCCATTCTTATGATTTTCCCCGGGCTGGAGTTAGAGTCCTGGGAGTTCTTCCATGGTGTGACCGTGTGTCTTAAGGGTCTTGTGATCATGCCCATCTGCCTCTGTGACAGTGTCCCTTTGCCAAAATTGGGTTGTTCCCAGTCTTTTGCTCTTAGAAAGAAGGCTGCCATGGATAACAGTGCACCTGTGTCAAGTGCAGAGGTGTTTCTATGGGACGTAGTCCCTGAACTGGGATTGCTGGATCAAAGAGTAAATACATTTGTGATTTTGACAGACATGGCCAAACTGCCTCCCTTTGAAAGGCAACTTGTATTCCCATCAGCAATGAATAAAAGTTACTTTTTAAAAAAATGTCCTTGTGTTTGTGTGACTGTATTCTTGTGGCTGTCCAGTTGTCCATATGACGGTGCCTGGGGATGAAGTGGGATCCTGACCATGTTTCTGTCCCCCCGCCTGTGTTGACAGCATGCCTGTGTGTGTGACTGCCCAGTGAGACAGCCTCTGTCCCTGAGACCACCCTTGGGAGTGACAGTGTTTGGATAAAACAGCCTGACCACCCCTTGGGTGCAACTCCATGCGTGTTGGTGCTGATATGTCTGTGGCCAGTACCAGTTGTTACGGAAGGCTGTGTGTCTGGGCTGGGTTGGTTAGACCTGGGTTGGTTGGACCTGGATCCCAGGCCCGGCTCACTGCCCTGTGCCCTGTGCCCACAGGGAGTCCGGACCTGGGGGCCGTGGAGCTGCGCATTGAGGAGCTGCGCCACCACTTCCGAGTTGAGCACGCGGTGGCGGAGGGCGCCAAGAATGTGCTGCGCCTGCTCAGCGCCGCCAAGGCCCCGGACCGCAAGGCAGTCAGTGAGGTGAGCAGCGAGGCCTCCGTGTGGGGGCGGGGCATTTAGTGGTGTGGGGCGGGGCCTCCGTGAAGGGGCGGGGCCTTGGCATGAGAGAGCTGCGGTGAGGGTCGGGGCTTTAGTCCGTGTGCTCAGACCTGCTTTTCAGGGGTAGGACCCAGAAGGTTTGGGTTTGGGGCCTCAAGGGAAAAGGGGCCCTAGGTAGGACTTAGTCGAAGGGAAGGGCCTGGGTCTGCGCTTGGAGGGCACGCCCAGCCCAGCTGTGTCCCCAGCCGGCCCTGCTCCTCCTGCAGGCCCAGGAGAAGCTGACCGAGTCCAACCAGAAGCTGGGGCTTCTTCGGGAGGCGCTGGAGCGGCGACTTGGGGAGCTGCCCACGGACCACCCCAAGGGGCAGCTGCTGCGCGAGGAGCTCGTTGCAGCCTCGTCCGCAGCCTTCAGTGCCCGCCTGGCCGGGCCCTTCCCTGCCATGCACTATAGCACCTTATGCAAGCCCGCACCGCTCACAGGTGGGTCCCGACCTCCCCTACCCGAACCCACCCTACAGCTCTGGACTCCTGATCCCTCATTGTCCCCAGCCCCACGACGCCCACCCCTCACCTCCCACCCAAAGATCCAGACTCCCATCCCACTGTTCTCTCACTTTTCCATTCACCCCAACCCTCCAGCCTGGGCCCCATGTACCCTGGACTCCTGCCCCACCTTGCCCTCCTGTCTCACTTTCCCCACCTCCCCATCAGCTCTGTCTTTTTCCTGCAGCCACAGTCCCTCAGTCCAGCCACTCACTCTCAGAACCCTCAGCCCTGAACCTCTGACCTGCCCCTAACCCCACCCTCCTTAGACTCCTCAGCCGCTACCTCACCAGACCAACCCTGCTGGAGGCCTCAGCCCCTGCCCTAGACCTCAGATGGCCCTCTGAATCATGGCCTAGTTCTGCTCTGCTTCTTGCCTGGACTTGCAGCCTACACGCTTTTCTGTCCTAAACCCCAGCATCCAGAGCCCCTCCCCAGCCTGGTCTGCTGCAGCCTCTCCCCTCCCCCTGGTCCCATATTTCTTATTTCTGGGCACAGCCATCCTGTATCAGATCCCCTGCCCCATTCTGATTGTCCTCCAACTCCCACTTGTGTGCTGGCTGTTGCTGTATAGTATACCCACTTCACCTGGGGCGGGGCCCCCTCCCTTCGACCTGCCCCAATGTTAGTTCCCTCCTGAGCCTGACCCTCCCTCAGGGACCCTGGAGGTGCGTGTGGTGGGCTGCAGGGACCTTCCAGAGACCATCCCCTGGAACCCCTCACCCTCAACGGGAGGGCCTGGGCCCCCGGACAGCCGCACCCCCTTCCTGAGCCGGCCAGCTCGGGGCCTTTACAGCCGAAGTGGAAGCCTTAGTGGCCGGAGCAGCCTCAAAGCAGAAGCCGAGAACACCAGTGAGTGGGTCTGGAGGGATGAGGTGGGGTGAGGGCTCCTTGGGTACCCCACATGTATAACACTCTAACATCACACTCATAAGATGGGTACTGGAAAACAAAACAACAGATGTTAGGGAGGGTGTGGAGCAATTGGAACCCGTGGGCACAGTGGTGAGGATGTAAAGTGGTGCAGCCACTGAACAGCATGACAGATCCTCAGGAATTAAACATGGAATTACCATTTGACCCAGCAGTCCTGCCTCTGAGTATATGCCCAAAAGAGTTGAAAGCAGGTTCTTGAAGAGACATTTGCACACCTGTGTTCATAGCAGCATGACTCAACAATAGCCAGAAGGTAGAAGCAACCCAAATGTCCATTGGACCACGTCGTGCTGAGTGAAATAAGCCGGTCACAAAGGACAAATGCTGTGATTCCACTTACGTGTGGTCTAGAGTAGTCCAATCATAGAGGTGGGAGGAATGGTGGTTCCCAGTGACTGGGGGAGGAGAGTGGGGAGTTAATGCTTAATGAGGACAGAGTTTCAGTTGGGGCATATGAAAGAGTTCTGGAGATAGGTGGTGGTGATGGTCACATAACAATGTGAATATACTTAATATCAAGTGGCTGTACACCTAAAAATGTTTATGATGGTAACTTTTATGTGAATTTACCACAATAAAAAACACACTCATATACTAGTACATAAAGTATGTGTAACGAAAAATAACAATAGGGCAAACATTCATATATCCACCACCCAGGTCAAGAAATGCAACTCTCTGGAAGTTGCCTCAGGTTCCCTCCCCAATTCTAGCCCCTTCCTTCTCTGTCCTAGAGGGAGCTACTCTTCTGACTTCATGGTTACCTTATTTTTTTTTTTCCTTTTTTGGTTTCCTTTGTAATTTTAGCACTTCATATATGTGGAAGCATACAGAATGTATTCCATATCAGTGGCTTCTTTCATTCAACATTGTTTGGAAGATGGATCCATATTGTTGTGTGGAACTATAGTTCATTCATTCATTTTTACTCCTGTTTAATAGTCTATTGTCTTAAACTGAGCCAAATCAAATTGATGTCTTTCAGTTTTTTTTGTGTTTGTTTTTTACACAACTCTTTTTTTAAAAATATATTTTATTGATTTTTTTTACAGAGAGGAAGGGAGAGGGATAGAGAGTTAGAAACATCATTGAGAGAGAATCATCAATCAGCTGCCTCCTGCACACCTCCTACTGGGGATGTGCTCGCAACCCAGGTACATGCCCTTGACCGGAATTAAACCTGGGACCTTTCAGTCCACAGGCCGACGCTCTATCCACTGAGCCAAACCAGTTAGGGCTACACAACTCTTTATATATTTTTTGATTTTTAAAAATACTTTTTATTGATTTTAGAAAGGGAGAGGATTAGAGAGCTAGAAACATCAATGAGGGTGAAACATCAATTGGCTGCCTCCTGCACTCCCCTCACTGGGGATTGAGCCCACAACCTAGACATGTGCCCTGACCAGGAATCAAACTGGTGACCTCTTGGTTCATGGGTCAAAGCTCAACTACTGTGCCACACTTGCCGAGTTGATTTTTTTTTCTTTTTTTAGAGAGAGAGGAAGGGAGAGAGAGAAAGAGAGAAACATCAATCTGCTGCCTCATGTATGTCTCTTTTGTGTTGTTTTTTTAGGTAAAAAATAGTTGAATATCAGCACTTTCATGATTTAGCTAAAAAGACTATGTTGTCATTTATATAGGGTGTTCCTCAAAAATTTATATACATACTTTGAATAATTATAAAGGCAGTGTTTATTAAAATATATTTCATTTTCAAAACTGAGCTATCAGCTATTAAAGTGTGTATACATTTCTTTGGGACACCCTATGCATTAATTCTCCTGTTAATGGATAGGGAGATGCTCCCAGTTTGGGGCCATTATATTATGCATCTCCTGATGCATATCTGCATGCATTTTTCTAGGGTAAATATTTAGGAGTACATTGCTGGAATGTGCATATAGAATAAAAGTAAATTTGGATCCCTACCTCACATCATACACAAAAATCAACTGGAGGTGGATTAAAGGCCTTAATATGAAAGGTAGACCGAACTAGTTTGGCTCAGTGGGTAGAGCGTTGTCCTGCCAACTGAAGGGTCCCTGGTTCAATTCTGGTCAAGGGCACATGCCCAGGTTGTGGGCTCGATCCCCAGTGGGGGGCGCGCAGGAGGCAGCCAATCAGTGATTCTCATCATTGATGTTCCTATCTCTCCCTCTCTCTTTCTCTCTGAAATCAATAAAAGAATATTTTTTAAAAAGATAGCATAGCAGAATATTATGATAGGAGATATTGTGATAAAAATATTTAATCAGATAAAGAACTATACCCCCGCCCCAGCATTTCCTGACCCTCTCATCCCCTCCTCCCCCCCCCCCCCCGGTTGCAGGTGAAGTTAGTACTGTGCTCAAGCTGGATAACACAGTGGTGGGGCAGACGTCCTGGAAGCCATGTGGCCCCAACGCCTGGGACCAGAGCTTCACCCTGGAGCTGGAGAGGGTGAGCTAGGTTGGGGGACAATGGGGCCTGGAGGAGGGTTCTGGGCCTTGGGCACCCCCAAATGACGGCCCTCTTCCTTTCCCTTGAGGCACGGGAACTGGAATTGGCTGTGTTCTGGCGGGACCAGCGGGGCCTGTGTGCCCTCAAATTCCTGAAGTTGGAGGATTTCTTGGACAACGAGAGGCATGAGGTCCAGCTGGACATGGAACCCCAGGGCTGCCTGGTGGCTGAGGTACGGCCGGACCCCTGACCCTGAGGAAATACTTCCTGCATCTCCAGCTCCAAATTTGGAAGATATGTATCGATTGGGCTCAGAACCTTGACAGAAAAGTACCTCTCATTACTTACATCAGTGACACGACTTAAGCTTGGATTGGTTTTGTTTTGAGACAAGATTTAAAAAAAAAAAATTGTTTTTTAATCACAGAATTAAAATTTTGTCAAGCCAGAAAAGAAAAACAAAACTTGGCAACATGTCACGGCCCGTGGCAACATGTGCTAGCAGAGCCACGGTTGAGTAGAGAGATTCCTTCTGCAGTGGGGTTAGGGTTCAAGTCAGGGGATCCCACCCTCAGCACTGTAGACATGGGGGCAGATCATTCCCAGTTGCAGGGGCCGTTCTGTACATTGAGTAGCATCCCTGGTTCCCACCCCAGGATGCCAGTTGCAAGCCCCCAGTTGTGACAGCCACAGTCTCCAGACATTGTCAAATGTGCCCTGGGGGAGAGGCCATGATCCGAGTAACATTCCTAGCTGACCCCTTGTCCTGTGTCCCAAGTGCTTTGCCGACGTTCACTTGTTAATCCTCACAACAATCCAATGCACAGCTGACAGTGGAGGAAACTGAGGCCCAGAGAAGGAAAGTCCCTGGCCCTTCATTTAGCCCAAATTATCCTCAAAAATGTTTTTAATTTGCCTCTAACATACCCATGTGCCCTGTTTTCTATATACATACATCTCTCCCCCTATCCATATCCCCATGTGAAAATTCTTACGTGATCTCATAATCCAGGAACTGAAGGAAACCAGAGAGGAGCTGACTTCAGTGGCAGGCCAGTTTCTTCTGCGAGGAATGTCCCAAACCAAGCGAGAATGGTGGGGGTGGCCCCGGGGGCAAATGCTGAGGCCTTCGGGTTTCTCTCTAGCATTTGATTTTGTTTTATGCTTCCCCAGAATGCCATCCGGTGGAACTCTGTATAGTTCTGTTGTCGATGAGCCAACAATAGTTGCATTCTACTGTGGGAGGAAATGTTTTCTGTCCGTGTCATCCAGTATAGCAGCCGCCAGCCTAGTAGCCACTTGAAGTGTGGCCAGTGTGACTGGGGAACTGAAACATTAATGTTCCTTAAATTTTGCTCCACTTACATAGCCACGTGTGGCTAGTGGCAACTGTATTGGACACATATAAAGTGACACCGTTCTGTGACTTTAGCACTTTCTAGAAGATGTGTTGGAGTTTGGAGAATTCATCTAGACCAGTGGTGGCCCCGCCGGGGTGGGCACCAGTATCACCTGGAGGGCTTATTGAAACAGACCGCTGGGCCCCACCCCGGGTGTTTCCGAATCAGTGAGTCCAGGTGGGGGGCTCGTGGATCTGCATTTCTAGCACCTTCCCCGGCAATGCTGATTTGCAGGTCTGGGACCACTCTCGGGAATCAGGGCACTAAGTGACGTAGGACCTTTTGCTGGAGTTGAATGTGCATCTTGTTGGGTCAGACTCCCGCCCCACCCCTTGAGGAAGGCTTGGGTGCCTGCTTCTCGTGTCTCCAAAATGGCACTCTCTCTCTCCCTTCCTTGCTCTCTCCTTGCCTCCCGCATGCGCCCCTGGGGCCGAGGAGGTGGCTCTGCCAAGCGGTGGATTGGTTTTGTAACCCCTTAATATGATGCAATGCCACAGTGATCGGAATCCCCAGAACATGCATGTGCACACCTCTGCTCCTAAGGGCTTCTCCACTGCGCTGCCTGGAAGTGGGCAAGGGTCCTCACACGTTGACCCCTCTCCCCAGGTCACCTTCCGCAACCCTGTCATTGAGAGGAAACCCCGGCTTCGACGGCAGAAGAAAATCTTCTCCAAGCAGCAAGGTGAATGGGTGGGTCGGGGCAGGGGAGAGGCCAGGGGTCCCAGGAGCGTCTCGGAGGGTGACACTGCCCGTCCCCCCAGGGAAGGCGTTCCAGCGTGCCAGGCAGATGAACATCGACGTTGCCACCTGGGTGCGGCTGCTTCGAAGGTTCATTCCCAGTGCCACAGCCACGGGCACCTTCAGCCCGGGGTCTTCTCCCGCACCTGAGACCCGATCCACAGGGTAAGGAGGACAGGCCCTGGGGGTCCCCGCTGCCCCTGTTGCCCCTCAGGGTGCTGGGTCCCAGATACACCCTCCTTTTTTGTACTACAGCGACATATCCGTGGAGAAGCTTAACCTCGGGGCTGATTTGGACAGCTCCCCCCAGAAGAGCCCTCCGTGTTCTCCTTCCAGCCCATCAAGCCTGGTAAGCATCTCGCTCCCCCCCTAAGCCTGGCTAGGCAGCATCAGGGGGCCTCCTTCCCAGCTCAAGGCCCAGAGACCACCAGGAACTTCCCTGGGTCACACAGCACTCCTCTGGCAGAACCCGGGTCCAGTTCTTTTTGTTGTTGTTAATCCTCACCTGCGGATATTTTTTCTATTGATTTTTGTTAGAATGGAGGGAAGGAGGAAGGAGGAGAAAGATTGAGAGAGAGAGAAACATCGATGTGAGAGAGACACATCAATTGCTTGCCTCCTGCATGAGCCCCAACTGGGGCAGGGATTGAACCTGCAACCCAGTGCAAGTTCCTTGACAGGGAATTGAACCCGTGACCCTTCAGTTCTTGGACCGACGCTCTAACTACCTAGCAACACCTGCCAGGGCAGGGTCCAGTTCTTCAGCCTGGATAAAAACATGAGCTCAGGAGCCAGGCCTCCTGGGTCCCCATTCCGACTCTGCTACCTCCTGGCTGTGTGACCCATGCCAAGCACTGCCCTGTGAAAATGGGCATGTTAAAAACTCATGTCAACGATGGAAGTCAAGGTAGTGGTTTTCTCTGGGTGGGGTGGGGGTGACACAGGGGAGCCTGCCAAGTGATAGGAGTCTTCTACATCTTGATCTAGGTCAGAGGTCAGCGTACTTTTTCTGTAAAGGGTGATATAATCAATATTTTCATCCTTGTGGGCCAGATAGCCTTGCTCCTAACTATCAACACTGCCCCTGTAGAAAGCAGCCACAGGTAATGCTGACATACACTAATGGGTGGGCGGTGTTCTGGGAAAACCTTACTGATGGACACTTAAGTTTCAATGATACATCGTTTTCCTAGATCAGGAAGTATTCTTTCGATATTTTCCCATCCCTTTAAAAATATAATAGCTTACAAACCATAGGAAAAACAGCATTTGCCCACCCCTCGTCTAGGCATGTGGACCCAGGTGGACATATTCTAGTATATGATAGCTGATCTTTTCACCACCTCCCTGAGTGCATTTATTATTATTATTATCTAAAAATATATATTGATTACAGAGAGGAAGGGAGAGAGAGAAAGAAATAAAAACAAATGAGGAGAGCCCTAACTGGTTTGGCTCAGTGGATAGAGCGTGGGCCTGCGGACTGAAGGGTCCCAGGTTCGATCCCCAGTAAGGGGTGTGCAGGAGGCAGCTGATCGATGTTTCTCTCTCATCGATGTTTCTCTCTATCCCTCTCCCTTCCTCTCTGTAAAAAATCAATAAAATATATTTTAAAAAACAAACAAACAAAAATAATGAGGAGAGAGAATCATTGATTGACTGCATGCCCCCTACTGGGGATTGAGCCTGCAACCAAGGTACGTGCCCTTGTCTGGAATCAGTCCTTGGGCCGGCACTCTAACTACTGAGCAAACCCTAGGGCTATTTCATTTAAAATAAAAATAAAAATAGCCTTGGTCGGGTGGCTCAGCTGGTTGAAACATTGTTTAACTCCAAAAGGTTGTAGGTTTGATTCCGAGTCAGGGCACATACCTAGGCTTTGGGTTCAATCCTGGGGAGGCAGCTAATCTGTTTCTCTCTCACATCGATATTTCTCTTTCTCCCTTCCTTGCTTTCTAAAAATCAATTTAAAAAACACACCCATATCCTGGGTGAGGATTAAAGAATAAAAGAAAAATAAAATAATACATGCTTCGTGGCATTGAATTAAATGAGATATCTTATTATATGAGATGAGGAGAGTTTGGCAAAAAAAGAAACAAACCCAAACCTCCCCAAAATTAATGACACTGATGGCTGGGAAAGATGTAGGAAAACAGACAGCCCATGGGCATGCCCGTTGCTATATCACGTGGGAGGGCCTAGCTGGCTGAGTTAAAAATGGACACTATCTCACCCTGCCCAGAGGGACTCAGCAATTAAAGCATCGGCTCCTGCACCAAAGGGTCTCGGGTTCAATTTCCGGCCAAAGGCACATACCCGGGTGGCAGGTTCGATCCCCGGCCCAGGAGGCCCGTGCAGGAGGCCATCAGTCAATGTGTCTCTCTCACATCGATGTTTCTCTCTCTCTTTCCCCCACTCCTTCCTTTCCATTCTTTCTGAAAAGCAATGGAAAAAATATCCTTGGGTGAGGATTAACCAAACAAAAAACAAAGAATGGGTACTGTCTTGATCCAGAAATCCACTCTGGACCTCCCCTAGATCTTCACACATGCACCCCCAGGATGTTCACTGCAGCAGCTTTGTGAGGGCAAAAGAGTGGAAACAGCTTCAGGGTCCCTCCATAGGAACCAGTGCTAAATAAACGACAGTGGAATAGTATGCAGCTGTGAAAATGACACAAATCTGGTGTAGACTGATTTCCAGACAGATTGTCCAGTGGGAGAGGCAAGATTAGAATGTTGTCAATAGAATATTGTGCAAGGAAAGTGGAGCCTGTCCTGGCACTTTGGTTCATGTGGGTATAAAATACAGAAAGAAAGAAAAAAAAATACAGAAAGACACCAAGGAAACCACTCACAGCAGCTGGCTCTAGGGAGAGCAGCTGAGGCAGGAAGGACTGTTTTGAACCTGTTGGTATTGATTGAATTTTTGGAACTGTGTTATTTTTCCCCATAAAAATATTATATTTGATCCTTTTCAAAGTTACATATAGATGTGGTATAAAGAATTAAATGGCGTCCTAGCCAGTTTGGCTCAGTGGATGGAGCATTGGCCTGCAGACTGAAGGGTCCTGGGTTCGATTTGGTCAAGGGCACATGCCCAGATTGCGGGCTCGATCCCCAGTAGGGGATCCATGATTCTCTCTCATCATTGATGTTTCTATCTCTCTCTTCTCTCCCTTCGTCTCTGAAATCAATAAAAAATATATTTTTTAAAAAGTCTTGTTAAAAAAAAAAAAAAGAATTAAGTGGTTCCAAAGGACTAATACCAATAAAGGTAATAAGTAGATAAATGGTAAAATATGTTTACAGCATGAAATGTACTGGAGAGAAAAATAAAGCAGAAAAGGGGGGAATAGAGAGGGCTGGTGTTGCAGGTTCTGTTACGTATTCCATAGAGTGGTCTGCTGACCACCTACAAAGGTGACATTTGAATAAAGGCCTGAAGGAGGTGAGGAAGGAACTGTGCAGAAAAGAGGGTTCTAGGCAGAGGGAACACTCCGTGCAAAGATACTAGGGTGGAAACGGCCTGGTCTGTTCAGGGCACAGTGAGAGGAACTTGTGGTTAGAGGGAAGTGAACGAGGGGCAAGTGGGAGCAGAGGTGAGGTCAGAGAGGTGACAGGAGCCTTGGTGGCTATTGTGGTTATGGGGTGCCTCACTCTGACCCCCTCTCTCTGCTACAGAGTTCGCCAGTCCAGGAGACAACCACCACATCTGAGCTGCCTTCAGAGACTCAGGAGACCCCAGGCCCCACCCTCTGCAGGTGACACCCCTCCCCTGTCCACCAACAGCCACCGCTGCCCACTGCCCCTGTCCCCACTAGTGTCCTCTCTCCACAGCCCTCTCAGGAAGTCACCCCTGACCCTTGAGGACTTCAAGTTCCTGGCGGTGTTGGGCCGGGGTCACTTTGGGAAGGTGAGACGGTGGCAAGAAGTTGAAGAGCTGGGAGCCCACACCCTTGGGTCTCTGGCCTGGTTGCTAAGGCCGCCCCCGCCCACTGTGGTTACAGGTGCTGCTTTCTGAGTTCCGGCCCAGTGGGGAGCTGTTCGCCATCAAGGCTCTGAAGAAAGGGGACATTGTGGCCCGAGATGAGGTGGAGAGGTGGGGACCCTGCTCAGGCCATCTGAGAACATCAGTCTTCTCTTCTGGGAAATGGGAGTCAGAGTAGTCCTTTCTCCCACTTATTAAGCTAGAACTTAAGAAAATACTCTTTTTGTGACATTTATTTACTTATTTATACTAACTCTTAGAAACATCCACTCTGCACTTTATATTCAGTGACTCATTTGTTCCCCACAGCAGCCCTATGGAGTAAATACTGTCATTGTTCCCATTCTCCTGATGGCACAGAGAAGTTGAGCAAGTTGCCTGAGGTCACATAGCCAGTAAGCAGCAGGTCCAGGATTCAAACCTAGGGACTCGGGCTCTGAAGCCTGTGCTTTTTTTTTTTTTAATTGATTTCAGAGAGGAAGGAAGAGAAAGATAGGAACATTAATGATGAGAGAGAATCATTGATCGGCTGCTTCCTGCACACCCCCTACTGGGGATTGAGCCCACAACCCGGGCATGTGCTCTGATCTGGAATCAAACCTTGACTTCCTGGTTCATAGGTCAGTGTTCAACCACTGAGCCACACCAGCTGGGCTGAAGCCTATGCTCTTAATGGTGCCATTGCATTGCCTCAGCTTTGGGGTCAGGGCCCTGAGTTCAAATCCCATCTCTGCCACAGACATACTTAAAGATCCTGGGGAGGCCCTTCTGAGCCTCGGCCTCCCCCTCTATAAAAGGGGAGTAATGATGCCTTTCGTGCACGGTAATCAAGGTGGGTTAAATGAGAGACTGAATCTGGAGTATTCTGCATAGTGCCTGGCCTCCTGTAAATTCTCAGAAACACTGAGACTGTCCCCAATCTTCTTGACATCTTTTTGTTAATCAGGAACCCAATTCGTGCAGGCTTAAGCAAATAGAAGAATTTATTGCTCTGGGTCAGAAATGTGCAGGGGTGTCTGCCTTCAGGCATGGCTGTATCCAGGTGCTCAGATGATGTCTCTCAGTTCTGCTTTCCTGGGTATGGAATTTGCAGTCCCCTCATGGCGGCAGAGATGCCCTCCACCCAGCAGTTTAAGGCTCATCCACCTGCTTTAGCCCTTCCTTAAAAATTCCAGGAGATCCCAGTCACAAGCCTATGTTGCGGGCTCCATCCCCAGTAGGGGGCGTGCTGGAGGCAGCCCATTGATGTTTCTCTCTTTCTCTTCCTCTCTGAAATCAATAAAAACATTTTTAAAAAATATATTTTTATTGATTTCAGAGAGGAAGGGAGAGGGAAACAGATAGAAATATAATGATGCGAGAGAATCATTGATCAGCTGCCTCCTGCACGCCCCCTACTGGGGATTGAGCCCACAACCCAGGCTCAATGTGCCCTTGACCGGAATCGAACCCGAGACCCTTCAGTCCGCAGGCTGATGCTCTGTCCATTGAGCCAAACCAGCTAGGGCAATAAAAACATATTTTTTAAAAATTCCAACAGAAATCCTGAGTTTGAGCCCCATTGGCTTGGCTTCCTCATTCCCGAATAAATTCCTGGCCAGGGAGATGGGGTGCTCCAATTAGCCCACCCCTTCCAGCTCCCCAAAGAGAAGTTGGGGGACTGTTACTAGGATGACAGATGGATTCTAGGTGCCTGTTTAGCAGACAAGGCTGCCGAAGTTCAGAGATATAAAGCAATTTGCCCAATGTTGCACAGCCATAGAGGCCTTCAACAAATATCCGATGTTTGAAGACTCTAGGGTGTGTGAGAGTTGGGGGTAGGGAGCTACTATGCTCTCTGACCCCTGTCCCCACCCTGTCCAGCCTGATGTGTGAGAAGCGGATCTTGGCAGCGGTGACCAGCGCGGGACACCCCTTCCTGGTGAACCTGTTTGGCTGCTTCCAGACACCGGAGCACGTGTGCTTTGTGATGGAATACTCAGCTGGTGGGGACCTGATGCTGCACATCCACAGTGACGTCTTCTCCGAACCCCGAGCTATGTGAGCCTGGCCCCTGCACCCCATGCCTCAGCCCCTTCTCACTCCTCCCACTAAAGATCCCACCTCCCCCCACCCCAAGCCCTTGGAGTCTGGTTGAATGGGGGGTGGGGGGCTTTTGAGAATGTGGCAACCAGGTTTGGATGATCTTCCTGTGGGGAGGCCTGGCTGCCTCACACCAGCCTCTCTCTGCAGCTTCTATTCAGCCTGTGTGGTGCTGGGGCTGCAGTTTCTCCACGAACACAAGATTGTCTACAGGTGTGTGCGTGTGCGTGCTCGTGCGTGCATGCTGTGCCCACTGGGGGGCCCTCAGGCTTGAGGCAGGGCCCCCATTCCCACTCATATCTCTTTACACCCCCCCAACCCCTCACAGGGACCTGAAGTTGGACAATTTGCTCCTGGACACGGAGGGCTATGTCAAGATCGCAGACTTTGGCCTCTGCAAGGAGGGTGAGGGGCGGGGCCGGGATCTGAGGGTATTAGACAGAATGGGGGGGAAGGAATGGAGTCCCCAACCCTACCCAGGTTATCTCACAACCCCACCCTTGATCCTGGGACAGGGCTGGCTGGACCCCCTCTGTCCCCCAATAATCTCACATGTCCCTGCTGCCCCAGGGATGGGCTATGGGGACCGGACCAGCACGTTCTGTGGAACCCCGGAGTTCCTGGCCCCCGAGGTGCTGACAGACACGTCGTACACGCGGGCGGTGGACTGGTGGGGGCTGGGCGTGCTGCTCTATGAGATGCTGGTTGGTGAGGTGAGGCCACAGGCTGCCCCCACCCTGCTTGTCCCTGGGATGGCACTGGAACCTGCGTGTGCCCAGGGGTGGAATCAGAATCTGCCTCCAACACGTGTTGTGTGATGGGGCAGGTGGCTTCTTAATTTGGAATTAGTTTCCAAATTGTAAAATGGGGTACATACCCTCTGTGTGCAGGTGCAGCCAGAGCAGAGGGCGTTGGGGCTGGGTGTGGCATGGCCAGAGGAGGTGCCTAACTCATTCACTCTGTTCTCCCTGCTTTCTCTCTGTTCCCAGTCCCCCTTTCCTGGGGACGACGAGGAAGAAGTATTTGACAGCATCGTCAACGATGAGGTTCGCTACCCCCGATTCCTGTCAGCGGAAGCCATCGGCATCATGCGCAGGGTGAGGACCCTCCAAGCTGGGGTGTACTGGGGAGGGCTCTGGGATCCAGAGGGGAAGACTGATATGGTGCCCCCACCCCCAGCTTCTGCGGAGGAATCCGGAGCGGAGGCTGGGATCCAGCGAGAGGGATGCAGAGGACGTGAAGAAACAGCCCTTCTTCAGGGTGAGGACCCTCATCCTTCCAAGGACCAGGCCGTTTCCCCCTAAGACCCCGTTGCTTCACCTTCAACATTGTCACCCCTGCCTTCCCTCCCGCACCCTCGCTGACCCTGCTGCACCCATACCTCCTCCAGGCTGGCCTGGTGGGAACCACTGCCTTAGTGTGAGACCAGGCTCCCCTGATCCTTTCGGACCTCCCAGCCCTGCCTGCTCTGCCCCTCTATCTTGTGGCTCAGATGGACCTCCACACACCCAGAGGTGGAGGGGGCGCAAGGGGCTGGCCTCTCATGCCCTCTGTGCCCCAGCCCTCCACACTGACCTCCCCCCACTCTCCCTACAGACCCTGGCCTGGGACGCCCTGCTGGCCCGGCGCCTGCCGCCGCCCTTCGTGCCCACGCTCTCAGGCCGCACAGATGTCAGCAACTTTGATGAGGAGTTCACAGGGGAGGCCCCCACGCTGAGCCCGGCCCGAGACTCGAGGCCCCTCACTGCCACGGAGCAGGCTGCCTTCCGGGACTTCGACTTCGTGGCCGGGGGCTCTTAGCCTGCTCCCCTGCCCTTGCTCCCACCCAGCTGTTGTTAGTTTTTATAAATGCCTTTGGGGTTTGCCCCCTCCATGCATCCCTGGCTCTTTTGTTCACAGTAATGGGAATGGAGGGGCGTAATGAGAGATGGGGAGAGTGGGATGGGAAGATGCTGTGGGTTATGCTGGGGGGTAATTTGAAGGGAGTCAGGGGAGGATGGGAACTTGGGGGTGTCACTATGGTAGGGAGCATGGACAGGCCTTGGAGGGAGGGGTTCAAGGCTGTGATGGGGCATGGCTTGGGGGTACAGCCTTGAGGCTGTGTTGGGGGAGCTCAGAGCCCCCGTGGGCGAATGGCTGCGGGAGTCCGTCCTGGCAGCGGCAGGGGCCAGAAGCGCTCCACCACCCTCACTGTACCCACTCGAGCTTGGGGCTGGGGTCGCAGCACTCTGCGCATGCTCCTGCGGCTCCGGCTCCGAGTCAGGCGGCCTGGGCCCCCGCGTGGCCAGTCCCGGAACTGCACCTCCGGAGGAGCGCCCTGGGCCTCTGCCACCCCCCAGCGGCCACACGCGTTGCTGTAGCACCAACGGGACACACCACCCTGGGCTGATCCGCAAAATGGCTTTATTCCTCGAAGGCTCCGCGCTGCGGACCTTGCCCGGCATGGAGTGGTCCGGCTTAGTTGCTGGGCCTCCGGGTGTGCCTAGAAATGGCTGAGGCCACTGTGCCGGGAGCTGCGCAGCGAGCTGGCCTCCCAGGTGCTTCTGGTTAGACCCAGCGCGGGGCTGCCCTTGGCGCCCGTCCTCCCGGGCAGGAGGCGAAGCAGTTGGCGCAGCACGGCTTGGCGCAGCAGGATATACACCCAGGGGTCCAGGATCTGGTTCCACGAGGCGAGGCGCACGGCCATAAACAGCGGCCTCTGCAGGGAGCTGGAGCCCCAGCCCCCAACGGCCAATACCACCAACACCTGCGGGAGAAGCCGGTGTGGGTGTGAGCGGCGGAGTGGTTGTCGGAGAAGGGGCCCAGCGATGGGTGGGGCTGGGATGGATGGGAGCTTGACTGGAAGGTAAGGGGGTTGTGAGCGTCACGGAGGAAAATGGGTGTCTTCGTGAAAAGGAGCTACGGAAAGATCGGCGAAGAAGCCGGGCCTTAAAGGCCGCGGAGAAGCAAAGGCCCTTCATTGAGTGGGGCTCGGACTAGAAAGAAGTCCCAGGTGTTCCAAAGGGCAGAGGGCTGAAGGGAAGAAGAAAAACGGGGGGGGGGGGGGGGGGGGGGCGGGGTGCAGAGAATGAAGTGTCAGGGCCTAGAGGTTGTGGGGCTGGGGAGAAAGCTTGTGGGGTTGGGGTGAACTACAAAGACCCCAAGAAGGAGTAAGATCAGGGGCCTTGGAGGAGGGGTGGATGTCAGAGGGGGCGGGCAAAGGGCGGGCTTTCTTGACAGGTGGGGCTTGGAGGGGGCGGGACTCTGGCTGGGGGAGAGAGGACAGGAATATCCTCGGTTGGAAAAGGGTAGTAGGGGCCAAGGCGGGCGCAGGAAGAAGCTTGGCTGAAGGGGCCGGTGCGCCCCTCACCAGCAGCGGGCTCCAGCAGATGCACGACACCACCATGATGCCCACGAGCTGGCCCACCATCTCCACGTCGTGGGCGCGGGCTCTACGCGCTGAGCCACGGCCCAGGATGCCGCTGGAGGCAGCGGAGGCCGAAGCGACGGAGGAGGCGGAGGCCGAGCGGAGTCCGCGCCCACCCCATCGCCGGCGGCTGTCGGGGCCTGAGGTCGGGGGTGGCGGTCGCGAGCGGCGTCGCCAGCGGGCGCGCAGCAGGGCCAGGCCGCTGAGCGTGTTGCACACGAGCGCGGCGAGCAGCGCGGCCAGGCCGAGGCCGGCGAAGAGGCCGGCGAGCAGTGCCTGGCCCCAGCCGCCCGCCGGGCCCAGGCCGATGAAGCACCACGTGCCGGGGTACTGCAGCTCGTAGCGGCCCACGCGCACCAGGGGCAGCAGAGCCACGGCCAAGGCCACGGCGGCCAGCGCGGCCAGCACTAGGCGAGCGCGGGCCACCGAGACGTGCGCTGCGTGCAGCAGGGGCCGCGTCACCCCCACCCAGCGCTCCACCGCCATGCCGCAGCCCAGCAGCAGTGGGCACAGGCCAAAGAAGACCATGCAGCCACCCAGGAAGTGGCAGGCGCCTCCGGCTGGCGGGCGCCCCGCGGCGTACAGGCGCAGCACCAGTGCACCCGGGATCACATGGCCAGCCAGGTCGGTGGCCAGCAGGCTGGCGACGAACAGCAGGAAGGTGGCAGCCGAGCGGCGGCGCCGCATGCGACCCAAGGCCTGCGCCAGCAGCGCCAGTGCCAGCACATTGGACACCGCGCCCAGCGTCATGGAGAAGATGGGCAGCGCTGGTGATGCGCCCCCGATGCCCGGCGGTGGCCCACTGGATGCGTTGGGGGCCACAGGTGCAATACACGTGGTCGCCTCGCCCACCAGGCTCAGGTTGAGGGGCCCGTAGGGGTTCATGTCAGGTGCCGGGGGTGGGGCTGGGGAGAAGAGGAGGGCAAGTTGAGGCTGGCCCAGGACACAGCGCCCCCTGGGACCAGCTGATGGTCCCTTTTTGGGTCATTAGCGCCCAAGTGACCCCATGGCAACGCCAAAGACCCTGGTGCCCAGTTCCTGACTTCTCCTCGGCCTCTTACCCTCCCAGCTCTTGCTCCCAGCCCCACTCTGCCTCACTGCCTACTTCTCGTTCGCTGTGGCTCCCCTGGCCCCAGTCCCCTGGTCTATGATAGCCTCTGGGTCTCACAGACCCTCCTCCCATTTACATCATAGCAAATTCCTGGTCCCCTGCCCCATCTGATACTCACGGACTGTTTCTGATCCTAGGGCTCCACATGACCCCACTGCCCCATCTCGGACAGCCATCATCATGTCATCTCTACTCCAGTCCCATCCTTGATGCCCACAGCTCCACCTCTGCCACTGTGGGCCCATCTCTCCCCATTGCACTGTCTCTGTCGCCATGGCCCCATCTCTGTCCCCCTCATTCCCATCTCTGAGCTCCATTGCTGTCTCCCTCTCTCTCAGGCCCTATCCGACCACAGCTACCTCACCCAGGATGCCCCAGGGTTCCACTCCCGCCAGCTCCATGTTCCTGCCCCAGAGGCCTCAGGCTGACCCAGGACCACCCCTCCGTTGATACCAGTGGTGAGGGCTGAGAGGGCATTACTGCCCCCTGGGTCAGAAGAGAAAGGAGAAGGGACAGATAGTTAAGAGCAACCGGGACAGAGGGCTGAGAACACAGGATGGACAGGTAGAGGGAACCATGGCCCCATCCTTCTGTGCCCTCCAACCCCACCTGAGATCCTTGCACCCCAGTCTTCTTACCTGGTGGTGCCTGGAACACCAGGTCCCCATCGCCTGCTTCTCAGTCCAGCTGCCCGCTGCGCTCCAGCTCTCGGCAGGCCGCTCCCTCCCTCCCTTCCTACAGGGGCGGCTCCTCACTCGGCTCCCTGCCTCCTCTGGCTGCCCACTCAGGCCTCCAGGGGCTGCTCCACCCAGCACCAGCCCGTTGAGGGGCCTGGGGGGGCAGAGACCCCCCTCTCTGCACTCCTGGCAATGGGTATGGGCCACTCTGGGCCCCAACTCCCCCTATGAGGAAGGGGGGCTCCCATGGAGCTGTCCTGGCCCCCCCGTGACCCCTCCCCTTGGTAGGGCAGGAGCACCCCCCTTCCCCCCAGGCTTGGGCCTCTCGCCTGCCTCATTAATAAAGCGGATAAAATCTAAACACTGGAAAATGTGAGCGTCACCAGGGGCCGGCTGGGGCGGCTGCAGGGGGTGCCGCTACGCCCATGGGGGCTGCAAGATTGGGGGGCTAGCCCTTGTGGGGGCAGCAGCACTCCTTTGCCTGCCAGAGTCTTCATGGATGTTGGGTGGGTGGTGGTGGGCAGTGCCTTGGGTGGACTAGCTTGGGTCAGGCCCAGCCGGGCCAGGAGATCCGCCCACTATTTACACAGGGGCTTAAAGCCCAGGCCAGGGCAGCAGGGAGTCACATCCCTGGAGGGGAGGAGGACCAGGCCCAGTGACCAGGGGGCGCTCCTAGATCCTGCTTCAGGATGTGGTGAGGGACACCTGGGACACACCCGTGGACACACAGCTGCAGCCTCACCTCCTGCCCTGAGAAGGAGGGACGGTCTCACACCTGAAGACTCACTATCACATCCCCTAACACCCTGAGACCAGCCACCATCTCAGCCTGTCCCCCCTTACCCCCCCCGCCCCCCCCCCGCCAGCCACATTCCTCAGAGCCTTGGAGTCAGCCATCATCACATCCCTGAACTCACTAAGGCATTTGCACCCCCAGCACCAGAGACAGCCCCATAGTTACTGACTCTAACACTGGCCACTTTTCTCAACACCCTGAAATACAGCCCGTGAGATCCTTCACTGATACAGCCCCCCAGCCATATCCGTATCACTCAGAGATACCCCCTAACAGCCCAAGGCAAGTTTCATGGTCACACTCCACACCGGAAACACAAGGAGTTGCAACGCCCTGGACTCCCCGAGATCTTGCTGGTCACGCCCTACCCTAGAAATAGGAACATCCAGACACACAGTTCTACAGTCACATACCCACCCTCTATGTAGACACTGCCATTTATGCCCACAGACACCTCAATACAGTCACAAATCATCAACACTGATACACAGTCCTACTCTCAACACTGAGACACGCCCTTTCAGTAGAAGGCTCCTACTGGTACGGACACATGAGACACCTCCAGGTGCCCAGGAATGCACGGAGTAACCCCGACAACTGCTACCCCTGCCCCACCAGAGAATATAGCCATGCACCCCCAGCTCAGCGGCACTCCCACTTCCCCCACCTTGGAGGCCAACTGCCCACCCAGTGGAAATGGGGAGTGGGACTGGGCTCACATTTCCCCCCTCGGCTCAACCCCCACCCCCAACATTCCTGCAGGGACCTCCAGCCTAGCTGGCTCCCTTCCTTCAATTTTGGCTCTTCCCTCCTGGCCTGGCCAGGGTCCCGCCCCACCCCCCTTCCCAGATCCCCCTTAAATCCTCGAGGGTGAAGCGGGTTGTCAAAACAAGCAGGCTGGGTTTGTGTCCAGTGCACAGCACGGCCTGCCGTGGACACCGCAGACCCTGCACGTCCAGTCGGGTGCTGTGTGGCGGCATCATGGCTGCTCCCCGAGCTTCAGGGATGGCTCCTCCCCACAGCACTTGCCCCAGCCCCCAGCGGGCCTGAGGCTGGTTGAGCCCCCTCCCCGCCAGCTGTCTTTTCCCAAGCCAGGCTCCCACACCTCCCGGCCCTGGTGCTTCCCACGACCCTGGGCTGTAGCCAGCAGCCCTGGGCCCACCGTTCACATCAGGCTGGGGTGGCACCGTTCAAAAGGGAGCAAGACTTGAACCCTCGGTAGGCCAAAAAGCTCAGGCCTTGCCTGGAAGCCTGGTGGCCCACAGCCAGAAGCCTCATCAGGCGGAACGGGTGGGAGGGGGCGGGCAGCCAGGGCCAGCTCCTAATTCAATTTGGAGCCAGAGGATGGATTTCAGCTGCTACATTTTTCCCAGCCGGGGCCCATCCCACACTCGCACTCCAAGGCCACCAGACAGGTCCAACAGCAGAGTCTTTATGTTCGACAGCAAATTCAGATACGAAAGCCCACCGCCATCATTCCTCATGCCGTTTGTCCAGGGCTGGGCTGAGGGAGACACGGGAGTGGGGTGGGGAGGGGGGAGTTCACAGCAGACGTGTTTCAAATGCAGAGGTAGGGAGCTCCTCTGGACGAATGGCGGAAGGTGGGGATTATTGCATTTGCTGAGGGGGGACGCTCCCCCTTTTGAGTTCCCTGTCAGGAAACCAGGGAGGTCAGGACCCCCGAACAGAACCCGAGGCCTCAGGGAGACAGAGGGACCAGTTTGGCCGCTGATGTGGAAAGTGTTGCGGGCGGGGTCTGGCTGCCCAATCTGGCTGGTCCCTCCCAGAGCCTGATCTGGCTGAGGTAGGTGGGGAACAGGGTGGGAGTAGGGGGGTAGCTGGGGACCCCAGCCAGGCTGGGAATTAGGGAGGAGTGGTACCGGTTGGAGTGGGGCAGAGGCTCAGCCCCACCTCCACGCCACATCCTGGGACTGCTGGGCCAGGGCCAGGGCCAGGCTGAGCCGGATGCCGGAGCCTGGGCGGTGGTGTCCCCACCCCAGGGGCTCCCACCAGGCCCGGCTCAGGTCATCGCAAGGTCCAGTGGGAGGCCTAGTATCGGCCGACCTTGGCGTCCCCAATGGCACCCCAGACGTCAAAGACGAACTCATCAGGAAAGGCAAAGTCACCCAGCCGCTCATCCAGGGCCTCGGCCAGCTCGTCTGGATTCCTCTTGTCCTTCCCAAGCTCTACCATGGTGGCCGCTGGGGGTGGGGGAGCAGAAGGGAGGTGGTCAGGGCAGACCCAGTCCACAGGGTCTGGAAGCCTCCTCCCCCAGACTCCCGCCCCTCCCAGATTCAAATGCCAAGCACTCACCCAACTCTGTGTCCCTGATGCCCATGTAGCTCTCCAGCAGGTCATCTACTTTCTCAATTGCCTTCTCCTCAAAGGCCGAGGGCTGGAGGTGGGGTGGGAGGAGGGACAGTGGCACATCATAATGTGAACATAACTAATTGTATTTACTAAGTGCCAGGTCTCTTTTTGCCACTTTATCTATATTAACCCTCAGTTCATTCTCAGGGCAACCCCGACATTATCAGTATTACTCCCCCCCCCCCCCCCCCGCCATTTTACAGACAAGGAAACTAATAAGGCCAACAAGAAGGGTCCTAGAGCTGGGAGGAGGCGGAGGTGGGTTTGAATCCAGTGCCTGGAGCCCCTCAGCTAACAGGTGGTACTGCACCCTATGAGTGTGCAGGGAAGGGGGGCTGGGGCCCAGCTGGAACACTCACCAGGTCCTCTACAGTGGCAGGGCCCCGGGATCGGAGCCGGAGAGTCCCTCTGCCAGTGCCCAGCTGGGGGCCGGAGCCAGGACGGCCACCCCCTGAACGCATGCTGATCATGTCTGTGGGAGGCAGGGGAGGTGTGAGAGTGGGAAGCCCAATTCCAGCATGTTCTGGACAGGAACCAAGACATCCTGGCCTTTGACACTCCCCTCTACCTTCTCCAAGCTGCTGCAGGCTCCAGGGGCAGTTGGGGGCTGAGGTGATCCCAGGAGGGCAGGATTCCTGACAGACTTGGCATGGATGGGAGAGGGGCAGCCAGGGGCTGGGAGTGGAAAAGGCTAAAAGGGACATTAAAGGGGGCCACATCTCTCCCAGGGCCCAAGGGACAGGAAGGGGATGGGGCCTTGATCTCTAGCTGCTGTCCCCAGGGTCAGGGGGGTGGGGATGGGGGTAGGAGGGAAGAAATAATAGCTGCTGGGCCATGGACCAGCCCTAGCTGCTTGGGGAAGTGTTTCAGAGTCCCCCACCCCCACCTTAGGGGCCTGGAGCCCATTCCTGAGAGTTAGTGAAGCCAGACTGGAAAGTGTGGGGGGGCTGGCACAGGGCAGCCAAGCCTGGCTTATCAGGGCTGGGGGGTTGGGGGGCTGGCCAGGGTTGGGGGCGCTTGGCTGGGCTAATGGCTCCTGGAAGCTGGATGTGGGGGCAACTTCCTCCTCGTCCCCACCCTCCTCCCAGGCTGGGCGGAAGGCCAGCACCCCCCTCCCCAAGGCAAGGCGGAGCTGTCCCTTTTTCCAATTCGGCCTGCTGGGCTTGGGGCGCCACCTTCTGGTGGCTCATGGCACTGCAGGCAGGACCCAAATATATTGGGTGGTCCAAGCAGCAGCCCCTCACCAAAAGCTTTGCGGGGCTCTGTGAGCTTCAGGGTGAAGGTGCGTCCTCGGGGCAGCTCCTTGAGCAGCCGGGCCACCTCGTAGTGCCGACAGCCCAGCAGGCTCTGCCCGTTGATGGCCTCGATCATGTCGCCCACGCTAATGAGCTGGATGTGGTCAATGACGCTGCCCTCCTTGATGCGCTGAGGAGAGAGGAGCTGTCAGCCCTGTGGCTCTGCCCCCAGACCTATGCCGTCCCCCCTCTCCCCCTGCCCACCCTCAGGCACCTTGATGAAGGCGTAGCCGGCCCCGTTGTCGGTGATAGTGAGCCCTAGCGCCTCCTCCGACTTGAACACCTCCACCTCCTTACGCTGCCCCTTGATGTGGGCAAAGATGAAGTCCTCCAGCCCAATCTGGCCCCCCAGGAGCTTGTCCATGTCCACTTTGTGGGTGTTGAGGGTGCAGAACATCACCTGCAGAGGTAGGAGACACTTAACTCTCACCTTCCCTCCCTCGTCCTTTGAGGAAGAAGGAAAGAGAGCCTGGAAAGGCCTGGGGGTCCCCAACCCAGTGCCTGACCACTCCAGGAGCCAGGGCAGGGCCCCCACTGGGATGTCAGCTCAGCCAGGGCTGAAATTCCTGTCCTAGCAAAAATCTCCCTGCCGGCTCCAGGGCACAGAGCCTGGCCCACTGTGGGTGCTTAGTGCATGCTTGTGGAATGAACGAAGGGCACAGACACCCACCCAGCCTACTGAGACCCCTGTGGCTACTTCTTGCTCAATCCCTCCTGTCCTCTCTTTCCTTGTGCCCAAAGTCCTTGGGGTCAGGCCTCTCTATGCATCCTGGAGAAGTGAATCTTGCACCGGACCTCCAACCCCCACAATCCACCGGGGTGCAAGCCTCTCAATGCGTGATGGGAATGCAGCATCCAGTCCTGGACATCAGTTCCCATAATCCACTCGGACGTAGGTGTCCCAATACCTGATGGAAACTCAGCCTCCAGCCCTGGCCTCCAGTTCCCCATAATTCAGTGTGGCATAGGCCTCCACATCTGCAGCTTTGGCACTGAGCCACAGTTCAGGACCAGAATGGATGTCCAGGCCTCCAGCCCACCGTCAGAACCCCGGGACTCCCTGATGTGTACCTCCGCAGCTGGCAGCCGGAAGGCCTCCGCGATCTTGCCATACAGCTCCTTGACGTTGGTAAAGCCCTCAATGCGACCAGTTGGGCTGCCGTGGGCCAGCTGGGTGTGGAACACAAGGCGGGGCCGCAGGGCCGGGGGAGGGGGAGGCAAGCCCATTTGGGGCCCCCTTACCCCACCTCCACCCAGGGGCCCCGGCTCCTCCACACCCAGCCCACCACGGCCTGGCTCAGCTTCTTCATTTTCCACCAGAGGTGGCGCCTTTTTCCGCCGCCCCAGTCCCAGTGGCATGAGCAGCGGGAAGAGGGAGCACGCCCAGGAGATCTGCAGGGTGAGAAAGTGGGTTTAGGGCCTGTGCAGTGGCCCCAGGACATCTTTCCCCACCATTAGCGCCCTACAGGCCCTATGACAGAGAACAGAGTGGCCTCAGTTCAAATCCCTGGCCCCAGCACTTTTATACTCATACATAATATTAGCAGCTAATATTACAACCCCATGCTAACTGCTCCATGACCTTACTTAATTGTTACACTACATCGTGATGTAGGGATCATATTATGTTACTAGAGGCCTGGTGCACAAAATTCGTGCAGGGGGGGGATCCCCTCAGCCCGGCCTGCACCCTCTTGCAATCCGGGATCCCTCTCACAATCTGGGACCGCTGGCTGCCTGCCTGCCTGATTGCCCCTAACTGCTCACCTGCCTATCTGATCGCCCCTCATCACTCTGCCTGCCTTCCTGATAGCCCCTAACTGCCTGCCTGCCTGCCTGCCTGTCTGCCTGCCTGATTGCCCCTAACTGCCTCTGCCTCGGCCCCTGCCGCTGCGGCTTCGTCCGGAGGGACATTCGGCTGTCTGATTTAATTAGCATATTACACTTTTATTATTATAGATGATTTCTCCCATTTAACGGATGAGAAAATGGAGGCCCAGAGTGGTTAAATTCCTCTTTATTTTTCTATCAGTCGCAGTCATTAGTACTGTACAAAAAATTTCCGGCCCTCCCTTCAAAGCACATAGGCAGATGGCACTTACAGACCTCCTTATGATTGGGCAGACATGTCACTAGTTCTGGACAATGAGTTGTGAGAGGAAGTAACACATGACATTTCTGAACTAAAGCATTTCATTACTAGAGCGAGAGCCTCCGGAGATCTGTTTCTCCCTGGCAGGGTGACCAGCCACAATTGACATGGTGGTGGCTCCATCAGGCCATGCCCTACGTGACTACAGTGAATGGAACTTCCCGACAAGCTGCAATGGACACATGGAACAGGAATGAAAATTAAACCTTCGTTGAGTTTGACCACTAAGGTTTTTGTTCAGCCACTAAGTTGTTTGTTCCTGTCAGGATTGATACAACATCATTCTTTCTTCTCTCCCCTCCCCTGTCTCTCTTACTCCCCTCTCCCTCCCGTCAAACAATATTTTTGGGGTATTTACAATAATCCACGCACCATTTTAGATACTTCCTTCAATAAGCAAGGTCCCTGGCTCGGGCCACCATGTGCAGTTAGTTACACAGTCATTCACGGTGCAAAGCACCAGGCCCTGGTGTGGTGAGGTGTGCTAGGAGGAAGGTGCTATACTGGCTAAACGGGGCCCTGCTGTGCTGCCCAGAAGCGTTCATTCAGAGAGGTATATCGAATATAACTTCTAATCGTCCCACGAAGACAATAAAACCAGAACAGTTCTATAAACAAGGTCAGGGAGGGCCTCTCTGAGCAGGTGAAGCTGAATCTGAGACTTGACTGATGGGAGGAAGCATCCACACGAGGATGTGAGGCCAGCACGTTCCAGGCAGAGGGAACAGCCCATACAGAGCCCCTGGAGCGCTTGGCATGTTTGAGTAACAATAAGGTCAGGGAATTCTGTCTTATTCAGACCTATATTCTCAGTGCAGAGAACAGTGCCTGGCACATAACAGGTGCTCAATATATATTTGTTGAATGATTTATCCTAATATTCACCAGCCCACCGGATTCTATGCCCGGCTCTGTGTAGTTGGAACAGAGTGAGTAAGGGGGAGAACAGGAGGCGGTGAGGGTGAGGAGGTGACAGGCATACATAGCAGGGCCTTGTGGGCTGCAGGAAGGACTTGGGCTTTTGCTCTGGGTGAGGGTAGCAGCCACGGAGGGCTCTGAGCAGACTCACAGATTCAGGCTCACAGACCAGCCAGAGACCAGTGGAGATGGAGCGGAGTAAGCAATGGGAGGGTATGAAGAGGGAAAGTAAAAGAGGTGACATTAGCTGACTGTGCAGGGCCTTATAGACTGGGAAAGAATTCAGATTTCATTTTTCAGTCACATGTCCAAAGTCACGGAGGCTGGCTGCATCCTCAGGTCTGACTCCCAGGCACAAGTTAATAACCACAAAGCTGTCCCCTAAGCGGCGCTATTTTCCTGGGCCTCAGATGCTTGGCCTGCAGATGGGGACATTTTATCCCTGGCCAGGTTGTGGTGAGGATCAAATGAAACCAAATTATATTTTTCTGTGTAAAAGGATGCCGGAAACCGAACATTGTCACTTGGTAGTTATGTGAAAATGGAACTTAGGAAGGCTGGTCAACCTTGAAGCTAAAGGTCAGAGCCAACCACTCCCTATCTAATTGAGATGATGGTAATTGAGGCAACTTCCCCACCAAATAATCTTGTAAATCCTTGTTGATAAAATAACCTGTCTGTTACTGGAATTACCTGCCTAAGGGCAATGGGTGTATCTCAAATCTCTAATAAAAAGGGACAGCAAAGGTCAAAGCGGTGGAGTCCTCCCACTAGAGGTGGCTCCCGCCTGGCCCCACATTTTCCCAAATTGATTCTTTTCTAGCTTCTCTTCATTTTGATTGCGGCCTTCTCCAGAAACCGGACCCGAACGGGATCTCTGAAACACGAGGGACGTGACAAGGGATCCCACACAGAAGACTTCCTTCCCTCCCTTCAGACCGCCTATTCTGGGAGCTGTCCTAGATTCAGTGGAGCCCAGTGGGCTGCACCCATCCTCATGCATCCATTCACTCGTTCGTTCATTCATTCATCTATTCTCCAACACCTCCTCCAGTATCACCTGGTCCAGCCCCATCATCACTCACCTAGACTAGTGCAGTTGCCTCCTCCGGGTTTTCCAGTTTCTACCCTTGCCCCCCACAGTCTCTTGTCAACACAGTAGCCAGAGTGATCCTGTAAAACATAAGCCATATCCTATCTGTCCTCTGCACTGAACCCTCCCAGGGCGCCTAACTCAGAATAAAAGTCAATGTTCTCAGCCCACGAGCCCCCAAACATCTGCCCCCCCCCGTCCTGTTAACCCCCTTCCCTCACCTCCTCCTAATCTCCCCCTCGCTCCCTCCCTCCAGTCATATAGGCCTCGTCTCAACACATTAGGCAAAGTCCTGCCTCAGGGCCTTTGCACTGGCTGTGCTCCCTGGTATCCACGCAAATCACTCTCACATCTTTCAGGTGGAAAATATATTTCATCCATTTAGCTTGTTCATTATCTGTGTTCTAAAAGGTCAGGGAATTCTGTCTTATTCGTACCTACATTCTCAGTGCAGAGAACAGTGCCTGGCACATAGCAGGTGCTCAATATATATTTGTTGAATGATTTATCCTAATATTCACCAGCCCACCGGATTCTATGCCTAGCTCTGGGGAGACAAAGAGGCACAGGCTGTAGTCTCTGCCCTCAAGAGGGTCTTGTCTCCCCAGCAAAAACACAGGCCCCACCTCTATGGTCCCCTATCCCTTGCTTGTCAGTACCCACCTGGGCACAGGGCAGGTGCTTCCTCTATCCATGGAGACAGGTATTGTATCTCCACCTTTTTGTGTGTGTGTGTGTGTTTTTTCCACTCTCCTCATAATTGATGCTGAATACCTTTGAATACATTTATTAACCACTAGGATTTGCCTTTTGTTACTTGCCTCCTGCACACTTCCTACTGGGGATGTGCCCTCAACCAAGGTACATGCCCTTGACTGGAATCGAACCTGAGACCCTTCAGTCAGTAGGCTGACGTTCTATCCATTGAGCAAAACTGGTTAGGGCAGTCTTTGCCCATTTAAAAATAATTACACAGCCCGGCTGGTGTGGCTCAGTGGATTGAGCATCATCCTATGCACCAACAAGTCATTGGTTCAATTCCCAGTCAGGGCACATGCATGGGTTGTGGGCTCGATTCCCAGTGGGGGGCATGCAGGCGGCAGCAGGTCAATGATTTTCTCTCATCATTGATGTTTCTATCTCTCTTTTCCTCTCCCTTCCTCTCTGAAATCAATAACAATATATTTTAAAAATAAAATAAATAAATAAAAAATAAATAAAAACATATTTTAAAAAGTAAACAAATAAATAAAACTTTCTCCATGAAGCATTAAAATAAATAAATAAATAAATAAATATTATTACACAGCTTGTCTTTTTTTCTTATTGATCTGTGGGAACTTTTTTTTTTTAATATATTTTATTGATTTTTTTACAGAGAGGAAGGGAGAAGGATAGAGAGCTAGAAACATCGATGAGAGAGAAACATCGATCAGCTGCCTCCTGCACACCTCCCACTGGGGATGTGCCCGCAACCAATGTACGTGCCCTTGACCGGACTCGAACCTGGGACCCTTCAGTCCGCAGGCCGACGCTCTATCCACTGAGCCAAACCAGTTTCGGCTGTGGGAACTCTTTATATATTCTGGATACTAATACTATATATCCTTAATACTAGTCTTTTATTGGTTACTTCATTGATAGTACCCATCATTGAATCTAGCACACAGTATGCACTAACTGAATATTTGACAAAAATAAGTTCTGAATGGATAAATCATTACTGTCTCAAGTTATTTCATTACACTCAATGATTAAAAATAAAAGTACTGCCCTAACTGGTTTGGCTCAGTGGATAGAGTGTCGGCCTATGGACTGAAGGGTCCCAGGTTTGATTCCGGTCAAGGGCATGTACCTTGGTTGCGGGCACATCCCCAGTTAGGGGGTGTGCAGGAGGCAGCTCATTGATGTTTCTCTGTCATCAATGTTTCTAACTCTATCCCTCTCCCTTCCTCTCTGTAAAAAAATCAATAAAATATATTTTTAAAAAATAAAAATACAAGTACTTATCATCACCTCCTCTGATTCCTTCATACACTGCGAGGCAGAATGCTAAGGACTTGAGTCTGAAATCTGGCCTCCCCACTTAATAGCTGTGTGGCCTGGGGCAAGTATCTCAAGCTCTCTGAGTTCTAAGGAAACCCTACATGTGCCAGGAACAGCTCCTGGCACACAATATAAATGCTGGTGATTATTCCCAACCTCCTTATTCTTTTTGCCCACACTCACTACCCTGGTTTGGGATGGCTGCGTGTCCTCACCTGTGAGGTGGGTGGTTATTGAATTTGCTTTCCAAGGCAGAAGAGGCAGGGTGGCCTGGGTTCAAATCCCACCTTTGCCACTTACCAGCTGTGTAGCCGTAGGCAAGTCACTTCACTTGAAGGGGCCTCAGTTTCATCTGAAAAATGAATGGAATTCCTGTCTCTCAGAGTGCTTGTGGGGATTCAGAGAGATTATGCATGTAACCTGCTTAGCACTTTCTCTGACATTCAACTTAAGGAAGCTGTTATTATTATTGTCGTTATTATATTGCCTCCTCCCTTGCCCTGCCCAGGAACATTCCAGTCCTCTCTGCCTGCCAGGGCCTACTCTAGGCCACCTCCTCCAGGCAGCCTCCCAAGCTTGCCCCACCATCTTAGAATTGCCCCTGGGGTCCAGACGGCTCAGGCCCATGAACTTAATTACATGTTGCCCTGGCAGAACTGTTGTCTTCCAGTCTTAGGCTGTTATTTAACTCCATGTCTCTATTTTAAAATGTAAACCAGATCGTGTTACTCCCCTGCCTCAAATCTTACAACAGTTTTCTTAATGTGACCCTTGACTCACAGAATCGCCACCTTGGCTGCATCTCCTGCCTCAGCCACCCTATTCCAAGCTTGGTCCAGCTTCAGAGCCTTTGCCTGGGCTGTGCCCTCTGCCTGGTCTTTGCAGGGCTGGTTCCTTTTTTGTCATTCAGGCCTCAGCTCTAAAGTCACCTCCTCTGAGAGCCCCCTTTGTCCAGAGTTTCTATCATGCCACCCCCTCATATTTTATTCATAGCACTTATCATCCTTTGTAGGTGTCTTCTTTACTTGTTAGCTCGTTTGTTGTCTGATTCCCCTGCTAGAATGACAGCAACCTAAGATTTTTGTCTTGTTTACTATTGAATTCTCTGTGCCAAGAACAGTGCCTGGCACATAGTAGGTGCTCAATAAATATTTGCAGAATGAATGAATGAATATATTTTGTATCTTCATTCTGAGTGCTATCTGAGGCCCCAATCCTCAGAACATGTACGCCGTGGAGGTGGTACCTGCCACCCTCTCCCCTGGTTCTCAGGCTCCCTTCAAACCTGAACACAGGGCCGGAGAAGAAGAATTTCAGCCCCAGCACTGAGTGGGTTAGCTGGAATTCCAGCATCCCCATCCTCTCTTCCCTGTGAAAGGCCTGAAACTTAGCAACCCTACAGCCACACAGAATTATAATGGGGGGGGGGGGAGCAGGAAGCAGGGAAGGGAGCTCACACAAGCTCAGCTGGAGGGGGGGGGCTGGGTACCACGCCCAGGTTCCCCTGTCCAGTTGGGTATTGCTTTGGAGAGGAGGGCGGGAGACCTCTGATTCAGTCTTGAAAAACCTGCTCCTGGGTGTTTCCGGGGAGAACGCCTACTGCCCTGGCATGGGCCCAGGCTTCCCAAGGGGACCCAGCCGGCATGGGACTCCAGCATCCTGGCCCCCTGCCTTTCTCCCCTGAAGATGTCACTCTGTTCTCAGGACCCAGATACTCCAGCCTTGCTTTCCTACTGAGGGAAGAAGAAACATGGGGACAGCTTATTGCTTAAGAGGCTGCTGTCTGCTGAACTCTGGGGGGTAGGTGTGGGAAAAGCAAAAAAGCAAAGACCAGCAGGTGTGGCCCAGATAGTATGTACGGTGTTTGTGTATGTGTGTGTGTGGGGGGGTGGGGAGGGTGCGGGGAGGCAGGCAGCAGCAGGTGGAGGAGCTGCTCAGGAACATTTGAGCCATGAAGCTACTGGACACGTAGTCTAGCGTTTGAGTCTCCAGTTCTGGCCTCTGAGGTATAGGGTTGAGTCCCAGATCTGCCACTAACTAGCTGTGCGACCTTGGGCAAGTCACTCCACCTCTCTGGGTCTGCTACTTGACTCCTAAAAGAAGAAGTAACAGGACCTCTCATGATGTGTTTAAATTCAGTGATCGGCATGGTAAATACCTGACACGTAAGTGTTCACTTAAATGCTAGTCGGGGTGATTTTTTTTTTTCATTGTTATTATCGGGACCTCGGTCCTTCCCAAGCCCCTCCCGGGCCCCTGGAGGATTGGGACGCGGCCAGCTCCGGGGAGGTGCCTGGGCAGGGCTCAGAAATACCGACCCCACGTCTGTTCCCGTCGGGACGGGGGCTGTCCAGAGGGGTGCAGGGGCAGGGTGCGGCTGGAGACCCATTCCAGCGGCGGGAAGCGTAGGCCCCCTGCCCTAAATGGGAAGGGAGGCGCCCGGCTGGGAAGGGGCCTCAGGCATCCCCCTGCCAGTCCAGCGGACTCCGGCCGCCGCGTCCATCGGGCCGGCCCCACCCCGTACGATCGGCCGGATCCCCGCGAGTTCACGACAGGGTCCCCGGAGCGGCAGCGCCGTGACCCGCGAGCGGGGACCACTCACCTGCGCCGCCGCCTCCCTGCGCGCGCCCTGCTCTGCCCTCCACAAACTCCGGCCGGGGCCTCTCCCGCAGCCTCGGACGGGGGGCGGGGCCGGCGACCGCGCCCGACCAATCAGGAGTGGCCTCCTGTAGTTCTCGGCCAATCCCCGCCGCGCTTCAACGAGTCGGGTGGAGCCGACCGAAACATTCCAGAGGGATCCCGCCTCGTCCGGCTCTTCCCGACTCCCCTGCCCCGCGGCGCAATGGACCTTCCCGCCCCGCCTAAGCCGCGGCGGGCTATACCACCGCAGGGCGCCGGAGGGGAGAGCTGAGGCTGGGCCCCGGCGAATCGAGGGGAAGGGAGGAGACGAGTTACCAATGGGAAGCTGGGGCGCTGGGCCACGTGCTGTGGGTTGAGTGTCTCGGGGGTACCGGGTGTAACCAGCGGGGGACTGGCCGTGGGAGCCCGGTGACCGAGCCTGAGTTTGGGGGAGAGAATGCAAACTCTCAGCGTCCCGAAAAGCGTACCTTTAGAAGGCCTGGGAAAGGGCCGAGGGCAGCCCCCAATCCAGTTCTCCGCCTGGCCTGGCCTGCCTCTGCCCCAGCCCGGCCATCCTCCGAGCGGATAAAAAGACGCATTCATTCCAGGGTGGCGGGCGGGGGACTGAAATGAATAGGGAGGGTCCTGAGTGTCCCTGCTTCCTGGGGTGTACAAAGGACAAGGACATTCATTCATTCATTCATTCACTCATTAAATATTTAATGTGCCCCTGGCTGGTGCCAGGCTCTGTCCTATCTCTGCGGACACACCGACTAGTAAACTGAATGTGCTCCAGGGAGAGGGAAACTGCGTGCAAAGGCCTGGAGGCTGGACGGAGAGATAAAGTCCTTTAGGATAGGAGCTAGCAAAGCAGTGTGAATGGATGCCACGGAATGGAAGACAAGGGCAAGATGTCCTGTTCGCTTGTTGGTTAGACCAGCAAACATTTAGAGAGCACATACTAGGGGCTAGATTACCAAGGGCACCCAGGCAACCCAAGCCTCTGCCCTCAGGGAGCTGACCTTTCAATGATTCAGTCTCCTCCATCTCAGTGAACTACCCGCCACCCCACCCCGTACAGAGCACGCGTGTGTGTATGAGAGGACCAGGTAATCTCACCATCTCCAGGTTTGGCTTGTAACCGGGATTGCTCAGGCGCGAGCAGATCCGAGAAACAAAGACACAAACGCATCTCGCAAAAGCCAGGACGCTCAGTTCTCAGGACAGGTAAGAGATTTCCTTGTTCTACTTCAAAGCGGGCCACTTGGGCAGCTGGGGCTAGAGCAGGAGCTCGCTGTGTGGTCTGGAAACTGTCGTTCTTGGAGGCCTCTAACTGCTACGGCTATGCTCAAGCCTGATTAAATGTCTGGGTCTTTGCAGTCCCCAGTGTGAGCTACTGTGCATCCCAGCCACACGAGGACCCAGCAGAGGGACAAAGTGAAAGGGGAGAGTGGGCCCTGGGCTTAGCTGCTGAGGGCTGCTGGGGCGGCCCCACCCAGCTGGCAAACACCAAAATCTCCATGGCAACAGGTTCAGCTATTGTCCTCCTCTTCCTGTTCTGCTGACCTCTGCCCCTCCCACTGAGCAATCGGCTGCCTTAGCTGGCCCAGTGGCTTCTGGGGGACTGTGCCCACCGTCCTGATTGCACCTGGCGTCCGAGATTCTCCCTAGGGCAGGATGTAGGGCCAAAGGGACAGTAGTGTCCCTAGCCAGAATCCACCTGAATCCATCTGCTGACTGATGAGGAAGTCCCCAGGGAGGGGGTAAGGAAATTGCCTAAGGGTATAGAGCAGTGCCTGGCACCTCTTACCCTCCTTTAGAGTTCGAGAGGCATGCTTGGAAACTGAGGGGGGTGGGGGAGACCCAGCTGGTGAGGAGCTCAGATTTGAGGGTTGCTTCATCCCCTTTGGGAAAAGTAAAAATCTGGACCAACTATTACATGCAGAAGGAAAGGTTGAAGTAGAAAATCACCATTTTTCAGCCAATAGATGAATAAATGATTCAGGCAAGGCTCATCCATGAGGAAGTGGGCATTCCGTTTCAAAGGGCCAGCCTGCAGATTGCTGGTTAATTGTAATGGGGAAAAGGTACTGGGGCGGGGGGAAGGGAACCTGAAAAGCACCACCTTAACCAAGTGATCAAAGTTAGCATCACCAGTGATGGGACAGGCCATGCTCACATGCCCCCTGCTGTGATGTGCTGAGCAGGACACCACATCACCTACAAAATACTTCGTCCTGCCAAAAGTGTTTAACCTGAATCTAATCTTGAGGAGACAATCAGACACACCCCGACTGAGGTGTGTCTGAAAGGAAGAAAGGATGGATGGAAGGAAGGGAGGGGGAGGAATGGAAAGGGAAGAGAAAGAAAAGGAAAGGAAAGGAAAGGGGAGGAAAGGAAAGGAAAAGAAAGGAGAAAAAATTGACCTGGGTTCTTCAAACAGATCTATGTCATGAAAGGCATAATCAATCCCTTAGTCAAATGAATGAATAAAAGTCTGGGGAACAGTTCTAGATTGGAGGAGGCGAAAGAGAGATGACTATCAAAATCATATGATCCTTGATTAAATCCTCCATAAAAATTTTCAAAAAAATATAAAACAGCTATGAAGGATATTCTTAGGATAACTGGGGCTTTTTGAATGTTGAGGAGATGTTAGATAATATCATATCCATGTTGAATCTCCTGACATTAAGCATTGTACTGTGGTTACATAAGAGACTGGTCTTCTTTCTAGGTGATACATGCTGATTTATTTAGTGGTCAATTTGTGATGGCTGCAACTTGTCAAATGGTTCAGAAAAAATATGTACATAGTATTTTATATACAGTATCATAATATGGTATACATTAGTACTTTTAAAATATTTTTTATTGATTTCAGAGAGAGGAAGACAGAGGGCAAGATAGAAACATCAATGATGAGAGAGAATTGTTGATCAGCTACCTCCTATACACCCCCTACTGGGCATGTGCGCTGACTGGGAATTAATCGGTGCCCTCTTGGTGCATGAGACAATGCTCAACCAACTGAGCACCCTGGCTGGGCATGCATCCTTTATATCTTACTCATGTGTCCCCCAAGATTGGTCACCAGGCAACCTCCAGCTCCCCACACCACAGGGATAGCCATGGACACATACCCCTTTAGGGACCTGGTAAAAATCTCCCTAGGAGAGAGACCTGGATGCAGAGATGCTGGGTCAGCAGGCACACTCAATTGCTGTGGCCCCTCAGACTAGCTGCCCCCATCATACCCACTGGCAGTATGGGAAGGTCCCATGTCCCCACATTTCCACCAGCTGTTGGCATTATCCAGCTCGCTAAATTTTGCCACTCTGACTCACTGTAAAATGCTATCACCATTGCTTTATTTTATATTCTCTAATTTCTAATCATTTTGAGCATGTCCTCATTTGCATGATGGCCTTCTGGTTCTCCTCTTCTGTAAATTACCTGCTCATAGCTTTTGCCCTGTTCGCACTTGACCTTGCTATCTTTTCTTGTTCCTTTGCATGAGTTCCTCACACAGTTTAAATCTGCATTGTCCAGTCTGAGCTGTCAAACATGAGGACTTGAAATGTGGCTGGTATAAACCGAGATGTGCTGTTAGTGTGAAATACACACCTGATTTCTATGACTTAATGGAAAGAAAAGAGGATGTAAAATATCATATCTCATTAACTGTTTTTTTAATACTGACTACATATCATAATAATATGGATGTGTTGGGCTAAACTAAATGTATTACTCAAGTTAATTTCACTGTTGACTTTATTTTTTACTATTTTAATGTGAATATTAAAACATTTATAATTGCCCTACCTGGTTTGGCTCAGTGGATGGAGCATCGGCCTGCAGACTGAAGGGTCCCAGGTTCCATTTCGGTCAAGGGCACATGCCTGGGTTGTGGGCTTGATCCCCAGCAGGGAGCGTGCAGGAAGCAGCCAATCAATGATTCCCTCTCCCTTCCTCTCTGAAATCAATAAAAAATAATTAAAAAAATAAAAACATTATAATTACATATGTGCTTGCATAGTTCTACTGAATAGAAGTGGGTTAGAGAGCCTTGTCAGTTTCAACAATTACAGATAATGTTTAGATAGAGTCGGGCACTGTTCTAAGAATTTTATATTTATTAAATCATTTAACTCTCTGAATGGCCCTGTGAGCTAGCTACAGTGTTCAGCTTTTCAAATATATCCTCCAGGATGTGAGGGCGATCTGGCTGCGACATCTGTCACCCCATTGATCGCCAGGGTTGATTCGGCTGATCTGGCTGGTTAGGCGGGTGTCCCCTCCTCCCTCACCGATCCATGTGCGTCCCTCCCGAAGCTGCGCGCTCAGTCGAAGAGGACCACCTTCCCCCCAGAGGAGAGGACCGGTCTTCGGTCAAGGGTATACGAGTAGCTGCGCTCCCCTGCTAGAACCTCCAAACAAGCTCCCAAATATATCCTCCCATTCCATCATTTGATGTTTTGCTTATATTCTTGATATTCTTCATTAGAAGGAAATTCTTAATTTCAATGTAATAGAACTTATCCATTTTGTGGTTTGTGCCTATAAAATTTAATCCAGGAGGCCCTTTCTACTCTTAAATCACAAAGATATTCTTTTTATTTATTTGGGTTTTTTAAAATATATTTATTTATTGATTTCAGAGAGGGAGAAGGAGAGAGATAGAAACATCAATGATGAGAGAGAATCATTGATCGGCTGCCTCCTGCACCTCCCTGACTCCCCACTGGGGATCGAGGTACAACCCAGGCATGTGCCCTTGGCCAGAATCAAACCTGGGACCCTTCAGTCCGCAGGCTGACGCTCTATCTACTGAGCCAAGCCGGCTAAGGCAAGATATTCTTTTTAAAAAAATATATTTTTATTGATTTCAGAGAGGAAGGGATAGGGAAAGAGAGAGAGAGAGAAACATCAATGATGAAAAAGAATCATTGATCAGCTGCCTCCTGCACGCCCCACACTGTGGATAGAGCCCAAAACCCCGGCATGTACCCTGATTGGGAATTGAACAGTGACCTCCTGGTTCATGGGTCAATGCTCAACTACTGAGCCACGCCAGCCGGGCACAAAGGTATCCTACTTCATTTTCTTCTATTCATTCTCTGGTTTTACTTTCCCTGTGTTTTTATTCCATCTCTAATCCCCCTTGGGCTGAGGGGTAGGATACAGTCATACTTCTTCATAACCTGCACTGCTCACCAGCTATGTGACCCTGGGCGAGCCTCTTCTCCCATGTGCCTCAATCTCCTCATCTGTAAAATGAGGATCATCATCACAGTACCTGGGTATAATAATTCTAACGTTGTTACAGTTAATATTAGGATGAAATGAACTATTCTGTGTCAAATGCCTACAGTGGCTCCTGGCAGGTAGTAAGTGCTCAGCCCACTGCAATTATTAAACTGCATTGAGGGTACAGAAATGAATACACTGTATGTCATAATAGAAACATGATAGAAGCAGAAACATTTATTAAGCTCTTACTGTGTGCCAGGCCCCATGCTGACTGCTTTTTAGGAGTAATCCCACTGGACACTATCCTCATTCTACAGAGGAGAAGACTGAGGCTCAGAGAGGGGGAGCCACTGGCTCAAAGTTGCACAGCGACTCATAGTGTGGCGCTTCAGCTCCAACCCCAGCACACGGGACATCCCTCTGGGGGTGTGAGTTTCATCTGCCTCCTTTGAGCCTGGCTCTGAGATGTGGGGACAGAGCAGACTGAGGAATGATGGTGCTAAGGCACATTGCCCTGGCTGACTGATCTCAAGAGTTTGATTGCCTGGCTATTAGTGGCCGGTAGGTTGGACTCCCCTTATAGCCTGGCAAGACTGGACTGAGCGGGACAGGCCTGGAGGGGAGGAAGAAGAGGTGGTCCTGACTAGGCTAGGTCTTGTGGCCTGAGGTCTCAGCCCCAGCGTGGCTACCTGCCTTTGGCTACTGGGTTTTAGGATGTCAGGATAAAACCTAGCAGCAGTGCCATGTTCTGAATGGGCAGATCTCTTTTCAAAATACATCTCCTACCACTCTGTCCCCAACTAGTCCAGCCTCATCATCTCCAGCAGTTGACTTCTCTCTGGTTTCCAAGCTCTTTCCTAGCTGTACCCCCAAGTCTGTTTCCTCCACAGCAGCCAGAGGGCACCTGTGAGCACCCGAGTCAGATTCCGCCCCCCTCCCTTCTCTGCAAATCACCCCCACCATGAGGCCATGTGCCCTCAAAACACTCTTCACTGAAGTATTTCATCTGGAGTCAGGCCTGGCCATGTTGATGTCTGGCATAATCATCCCAAAGAAAGTTGGGCCCCCAGTGAGACAAACAACCCAAGTCCCAGTGCCAGCTTCCTGGCAAAAGGAACTCACTCTGCGTGCCTCCTGACTCAAACTCTTTCAACCGGCTTCTCTGCCCGGGGCACCCAGGCCTGTCTCTGCAGGGCCCAGACACCTTGCCTGTTTTAAACCTGGGCACGCCCCACCCTGCTCTCTCCTGCTTTCTCACTTCAGACCACACCAGGCCTCAGGGCCTCCCACGCCCAGGCTAACTGGATCCACACCTCCCCCACCCCCCGCCTTGTGCCTCGGGGCCTCCTCCTTGGGGCTCCAATGGCCCACCCCTGAGCCCTAACAAGCTCAGAACTGTGAGAGGATCAACTCCTCTTGGTGGTGCTGTGTGTGGCAGCCCAGGACACTAAAACCCCTGTGTGTTTCCCAGAACGCCGTGAGCTTCCCACGGCCTGTATTCCCCAGAAGACTGTGAGCCTCACAAGACTGCTGTGCTTGTTGCTGTCGCTCCCTGGCTCCCCTGGCCTCGTGTTGAGCTGGCCCTCAGGGAGGTGCTGCGCCCAAGGACGGACACATGAGTCATGAAGTAGGAGCAGGCCCGGGAAAGAGGGTCTTTTCCTGGAGCCAGAGAGAACATCCACTCCTCTCAGATGGGCCGGAGCTGAGGGAGCTGGAGGAGGGCCCTTCCTGGGGAGCCCCAGCAGACCCCCAGCGGGGGCTGCCCTTCCGCCGCACACTCCCTGATGTGAGTGGTCATGGAACAAATGTTGCAGGGCCTCTGGTCTGAGTCACTTTGTCACTCAGTGACGCATTCAGCAAACACTCAGAGGGTCACTGCTGGGCCAGGTGTCACTCTGGGCACCGGGGATGCAAAGACGGTGGTGACCTCAAGGAAACGTGGTGCTTTGGGAGGGGACCCAGATTGTCTCTCTCCCCGTCGTGACAGAGAGGGAAGGTGTCTGCCCGAATAGTCCCAGCGTCCCAGCCTCCCTTCCCCACCTCGTCTTGGACAAGCGTGGAACCAGCAGACGATGAAAGTGTTGTCAAGTCTGTGGGAGGGAACAGGTACCTGTACTTTAAGGACTAGGTTTTAATAGATGCTTATTGTTTGTGTCGTGCTATTTTAAGATGAAAGGTTGGTACATTGAAATTTCAAGAGACTGATGATGACATATTTCAGGGACTTGAAGCTCTCTTACAAATGGAATGACACTCCGCCTCCTCACTCCCAGCAAAGGAAAATTAAGACAAAATAAAAACCAAAAACTTTGAAAGCGCAAAACCTTCACGCTCAAAGGAAAAGCTAAACTTCTCCCTGCAGCGCCCCCCCCCCCCCACCAACCCCTGCTCTACACCATTTGCCCCATCACCCCCAGTGTCCTCCCTCCTCTTCTCATCCCCCCTCCTCCCACTCTCTCCTCACTCACTCTGCTGCGGCCTCACTGGACTCCTGGCTGTTCCTTAAACAACTCAGCCATGCTCCTACCTCAGGACCTTTGCACAGGCTGCTCTCTCTTGGCTTCCTCCTTACCTCCTCCTTCAAGTCTTTGCTCAAATGTCACCTTCTCAGTGAGGCATTTGCTGACTTTGTTACTTAAAATTGTGCCCAACACTCTACCCACTTGGTTTAATTTTCTTCATCACTCTCAGCACTATCTAGCATATTTAATGCTTTGTTTACTCTCAATTATCCCCCCTCCTCGACTGTTAGCTTTGCAGACACAGGAATTTTGTCCAGTTTTGTTCACTGCTGCGTCCCTAGCATCAAGAACAGGGCTGGGCACACAGTAGGTGCTCAATGAATGCATATTGAATGAATGAGTACGTATAATGTGTCAGGCAGGCACTATGCTGTGTGCTTTAATAATTAGTAACTATTCAAGGAGACCTGGGGCAGGCTTTCTGCTGAGTGCTTAGAAAGACGGTCCATGTTAATTACCCACTTGCTCTGGGTCAGGCTTGTGGCTAGCTGAGTTCTTGCTCTGGGAAGTGAGAAGGGGTGACTTCTATGATTAGTCCTGTTTCACACGGGAGAAAACCAAGGCTCTGAGAGGTTTTGTCGTTTTTCTTGGGGAATGCAGAACTTGAACTCAGCACAGCCAACCTCTAGAAACCAAGTTCTTAGCCCTGTTTTTTTGCCCCCTGATGTAGTGTCTCATCCAGTTTCACAACACCCCTGTTAAGGCTGTACCTTCACTGCCCCTGATTGTCAGAGGAGGCCACTGAGACGCAGAGAAGTAAAGGTACTTGCCCAAGGACACACAAGCAGCGGAGTGGCAGAGCCAGGATGGCTCAGCCTAGGAGTAGAGTGAGCATGGTTGTCACAAGGTAGCAGGGGAGCCCTAACTAGTTTGGCCCCCAGACTAACGGGTCCCAGGTTCAATTCCAGTCAATGGCACCTCAGTTTTAGGCTCGATCCCAGGCCCCGGTCGGGGTAGGTGCGGGAGGCAACCAATCAATGTGTCTCTCACGTCCATGTTTCTCTCTGTGTTGCTCCCCCTCCCTTCCACTCTCTCTAGAAATCAATGGAAAGATATCCTCGGATGAGGATGAACAAAAAAACCAGATTAACCCCCCCTCCCCCAATAAAAAATAAAAATAAGATAGCAGGAGAGTGAGCCTACTTAGATACAGTGTTCTTGGGCTGGGTGAGGGGCCAGGGCTCGAGCTAAGAGTCTCAGCAATTTCCTGGGAATTTGGTTTTTAAAGCTCAGCCAAGCCCTGGCTGGTGTGTCTCAACTGGTTGAATGTCCTCCTATGCGCCAGTTCCATTCCCAGCCTGGGCACATGCTGGGGTTTCAGGCCTGATCCCCAGTAGGGGGTGTGCAGGAGGCAGCCAATAGATGTTCCTCTCTCCTCCCTTCCTCTCTCTAAAATCAATAAAAACATTTTTTGCCCTAGCTGGTTTGGCTCAGTGGATAGAGTGTTGTCCTATGGACTGAAGGGTCCTGGGTTTGATTCTAGTCAAGGGCACATGCCTGGGTTGCAGGCTCGATCCCCAGTAGGAGGTGTGCAGGAGGCAGCCAATCAGTGATTCTCTCTTATCATTGATGTTTCTATCTCTCTCTCCTTCTCCCTTCCTCTCTGAAATAAAAATATATTTTAAAGAGCTATTTTTATTATTTATTTATTTTTAATCCTCACCCGAGGATATTTTTTCTATTGATTTTTAGAGGTGGAAGAGAGGGAAAGACAGAAACATTGATCTGAGAGAAACACATCAATTGATTGCCTCCTGCACGCGCCCTGACCAGGGCCTGGGCCAAGGAGGAGCCTGCAACTGAGGTATGTGCCCTTGCCGGAATCGAACCCGGGACCCTTTGGTCCGAAGGCCAATGCTTTATCCACTGAGACAAACGGGATAAAAACATTTTTTAAAAGAAGCTCAAGCTAAGAGCACTTGACCTAAAAGACCTGGGACACACCCCAGGCTGTGGGCTAAGAGAGCTTCACATAAGGATGTAGTTATGCTGATAACTGATGCACAGTGCTGGCTCTATGCCAGGCCCTGGGGTGTATCTGTATCTAGAACTACTTTACAGCCCTAGAAGAGGCACTACAGTAGTCCCCCCTCATCCACAGGAAATATAGTCCAAGACCCCAGTGGATGCCTGAAACCACAGATAGTACTAAACACTTATGTCCTTTTTTTTCTATACATACTTACCTATGGTAAAGTTTAACTTATAAGTTAGGCACAATTTTAACACTATACTGTAAAAAGAGTTATGTTAATGTGGTCTCTGTTATTGAAAACTTTCACCTTTTCATTTAAAGGAAGCACTTTATGGCTTCTCTTTGGCATATCCAAATTGCCAGCATTGCTACCCTTGTACTTTGGGGCCATTATTAAGTAAAATATTGCTATTTGAACACAAGCACTGAGATACCATGACAGTTGATCTGATAATCAAGATGGCTACTAAGTGACTAATGGTTGGGGAGGGGAGGAGCATATATAGTGTGGATGTGCCGGACAAAGGGATGATTCAGCTCTGCGCTGGCTGGAGCGTGCTGGCACAAGACTTCCTTGAACTACTCAGAATGACATGCCATTTAAAACTTACGAATTATTTCTGGAATTTTCCATTTAATATTTTGGACTGCAGTTGACTGGTGTTAACTGAAACCGTGGAAAGCGAAACCACAGATTGAAGAAACTGAGGCACAGAGAGGTTGTCACTTGCCCAAGGTCACACAGTAGAAAGTGGTTGAGCTGGGACTGAAACCTGGAAGCAGGAACAATGGCTAGAGGAGAGTAAGGGGCCACCAAACACTGACCTGTATCTTCACTGCCATGTAGGTAGGCATAGCAGAATAAAGGAATGAGGAAACTTTATTTCCACCATACACTATGTAAGGGGAAAAAATTCAGAGTGTACAGTATGCACCATTTGTGTAAAACAGAAAAATGCATTTACACACCATCTCTGGAAAGGCATACACTCACTGGGAATATTCGCTGGGGTGGACTCAAATAGCAGGGTGGGAGGATTCTCACTCTGTGCCCTTGCAAGTTTGGTATTTCAATTACACAGCCAACAACTGAACCCCAAATTTAGAAATTATGGCTATACAAGCACACTCTGAGGATGCTAATTGTAATGGGAAAAATCTCTGATGCCATGGCTTGTCCATACCGGCATGGAAGGAAATGGAGCTGCAGGCCCAGAGCGGGGAAGGGACTCGACTTCTCACCTCAGGCTGGATAAACATTTTGAGTTTTGTACTGTTTAAATCATACAAAAATGTGACACTACTGGTACAATGGATTAAGATGAGGTGGGTCAGAGGGCAAGCTCTGCATGTCCTGACAGGCCAGGAACTCCAAAACGTGCCGAGAGGCAGCATGGGAACAGGAAAATGAATCCCTAAAGGGCAGCCCAAGAAGTGGTCTGCTAATGGACCCGCCAAACATCTCTGGACACACACATTCGGGTCCAGCATGCGCAAAACTGTGCACACCTGAAAAGCAGGTTTTCTTTCCACTTGAGTCTTTTTTTTTTTTCACCATGATCACTGCTCTGAAGAATCACTACCTCACCCACACCCTCGGTAGGTTGTTTCTGGAAGTTCCCATTACTGTGTGCACATTCGGGCTTTGTGCACTTTTGGATATTAAGTTCACAGGGACCTGCTACATAATGGAGACTGGGGGCTGGGGGTGGCAGCACTGGGGATGGTGACCCTGTCTGCAGCCAAGTTCCGTTCTGCATTAATGTCTTCTTGGTGCTTGGGGCAGTTCAGTAAACATCTCGTGATGAGGTCCTTTCTGGCTCTGCTATCTGGGGTCACTTTCCAACTAGGATGGCTCAATGTGGCTGCTCTTCTAAGAAGAGACCTGTCCTAGATTTGGGTGAAAAGCTCTCAATTCTAGTTCTGTGCTTTCCAATAGTTGCCACTAAACACGTGTGGCTGCTGAGGACTTAAAATGTGGCTGGAGAGACTGAGAAATTGAATTTTTTTTTAATTGATTTTTTTTTTTTACAGAGAGGAAGGGAGAGGGACAGAGAGCTAGAAACATTGATCAGCTGCCTCTTGCACACCCCCCAAAGGGGATGACCAGAATCGAACATGGAACCCTTCAGTCCGCAGGCATCGGCTCTATCCACTGAGCCAAACCGGTTAGGGCGAGAAATTGAATTTTTAATTTTATTGAATTTAATTTCCATTTAAACACAGAACATTCCCTTCATTACAAAGTTCTCTTGGACAGTGCTGCTCCCAGACTGTTCTCAGTGGTTAAATTGCTGTAGTGGGAAAGGAAAGCCACTCCTAGGTTGACTATAATATGGTGTTATTTTTACCGACTTTTTGTAGCTAAGTAGCAATACATTGTTTCCAGCCTGTATAATTACTTACCTTATAGTAAAACCAGTCCCTTAAAAAAAAAGTTACAGAGTAAAAGCAGCCTCAGTGGTGTGCAAAGTAAGGGCGAGCAGGAAGTTGTCTTCTCCAGGACAGGCAGCCAGCACCGGCCTGGAGTCCTAGTCAGGCTTGGCCAGGACCTGCCTGACAACCCAGCCTGTTCCAGCAAGAAAGGAGTGGAAGAGGATTAAGAGGACAGAACATGCACTGCCGCCCTGGGTCCCAAAAGCCAGAAAGGGGAAATGCCTAACTTTGGCCCCAACCTTCACAAAAAAGCAAGCTCTGAATCCAGTGGGGTCTTGGATGTCTAGATGCAAAGTCTGGGTGGGTTGATACTCGCCACCCGACATGGAGCCCAGGAGGGAACAGTTATCTCTCCCAGAGGACTCCTGCCTCTCCCACAACTCCTCCCTCCTGCCCTGGCTGGCGGGATACCCAGCCCCCGCCCCAGTCAGCAGAGCCCTCAAACAGAGTCGCAGGACTGCTCTCCTGAGGTTTAGCATCAGACTTTAATGCTGTCTTTAACGTTGCACATTGACAAGTCACACACTTTGGTCTTGTATTGGCAGTGGCAACTTACAATGAGTCTCAAGGTGTGAGCACCAGACTGGCCTATAGGGAACAGACACTCATCCCCCCCTCCCCATTCCTTCCCATTATGGGCCTGTACAGAGAGCAGCAGCTGCCGTGGACTGGTTTCATTTGAAAGTACACCAACTTTACATGGAATTATAAAAACATATTTACAGACATCCCACAGTGCTCCTATAATCAGGAGCAAAGACCCTTTTATCAAAAGGGATTATATCTAGGGCTGTGCAAAATTCAAAAGGATCAGATCCTTTTGAAAGAGTCCAGAGTCCATTAAACAAAACATGTCCTGGGCCACTGGGAAGGCCCGGTGTGCCAAAGACTGTCTTAAAGGAAAAGACCCTTCAGTGAGCACACTTGGCCTCGGAGCCTGAGGTTGAAAGGGCTCCCGACTCTCAAGGGAGAGGTGGCTGTGCAAGTCACTCTGAGGCGGGCTCCCTTGGTCCTGCTGGAATGAGAGGTATTGCTTGTGGGTGCAGGCCAGGCCTTTCTGCAAAAATAGTCTAGGTTCTCAATTTGAGATGGCAAAAGATGGGATTCTTCAGAGGAAGAGCAAGACATGGGAGACAAATACAGAATGAAACACAAATTGGTCACACAACCAATTGAAGAGCATACAGGGAAGGTGTGGTGACCAGGACGGCAGGTTGCCATCACCTAATGGCCGCAAGCAAAGGGATGACAGAGGGCTCAAGTCCAGCTGCAGGGCTGCCTCTCGGCCCTGGGCAGGGCCTGGAGGAGGAGGGGTGGGCCCATCCCAGGAGGGCTGCAGAACCCAGTGGGGCAAACTGGAATGCCTTCTCTTGCTGTCACCACCACCTGCTGCCCTATCGGCTCAAAAAACCACTGAAGTCTAGTGCACGACTTTGAAAGATTGTAATATATTCTCTGGAAAACATTCAGCAGTATGAAAGCCCTCCCTGGGCCCTCCCGCCCTCTCACGGGTCCACAACTGGTGGAACGGTCCAGAAATCCTTGAGCTCTGGAAAGGTCCCTGGTTAGTCCTTGGGGAACACAGGTAGCTATTTTGGAAGAACCTGCTCAAGTATGGTTCTTGACGTCTGGGGAATCCTTTCGGGGAAGATCACTTCAAACTCAATAATGAGGTCCCCGCGTTTCTCGGGTGTTTTGGGGAGAGGGAGGCCTTCTCCAGGAACTTTTCGCCGCATGCCAGGCCTGATGACATCTTTGAACACGATGGGTATGGTCCTGCCGTCCAGAGTGGGGACATTCACAGTACAGCCACAGAGAGCCTTAGAAAAGCAAAGTGACAGCATTAGGTAAAGGGTATAACTAGGAAGTCCCACTCCAGCCTAGAGGCTGTTTGGGGTAGGGTAAGAGCCATCGGGCCTCTGCAGCTAAGACTCTGCCCCAGGTCTACCCAGGTCAGCATCATGGAAGCTCCAGAAAAATGGAGTTTTGATAAGCTGTGTACCTGCTTCTCCCCCACCCCCCACCTTCTCCAAACCTAGCAGGCACCAAGAGCTCAGAACTATCTGTCAAACAAGACAAGTATCTGTCAAAAAGCAGCCCTCTCTCCAGACACCACTCTGCCTAGTGCCTTACCTCCCGAAGGGAGATCCTGGCTGGGTAAATGACATCAGAGCCATCTCTCTTAAAGATATTGTGTGGCTTGTCCTTTAAAACAAAGACGATGTCGGCTGGAATGTTGTTAGAGGTCTGGTCTCCCTCCTTGGGGAAGGTGATTTTGGTCCCTTCTTTCCACCCCCGTTTCACTTCAATGGTCAAGATTTTGTCTTCGTTGCGAATGCTCTTCCCATCGGGGTTCAGCCTTTTATGGGAGATCTTCATCTTCTTGGTACAGCCGCTGTAGATCTCTTCAAGGGAGACTCTAAGGTCATGGGTGACAGGGGGATCTTGCTTCTTTCGGGTGGGCTCTTGGGCAGGGCGGGAGCGGACAAAGTTCATGTTGGTGAAGCCACCCATGCCCATGGGGAAGCCAGAGAAAGGGTCATCAATGTCCATGCCTTCCTCCCCGTTCCGCTGTCCAAAAAAGGTGTCAAAGGGATTTCGGCCACCGAAGAACTCAGCAAACATGGCATGAGGGTCTCCATGGAATGTATAGCTAAAGGAGGTACCGTTAGCACCTCCGCTGCTTCCACCACTGGGGCCACCGCCCTTTAGGCCTGAAAGGCAGAATGAAAAGAAGTCAGATGGCTGGCCAGGGGCTTTCCTTAAGGGAAAAAACCTTGGGAGCCACTAGGAGAGGAATTTTATTTAGCCTGTCAGAGAAGAACAAGGAAGAACCTCCATTTTTTTGTTGTTGTTAATCCTCACCCTAGGATATTTTTTCCCATTGATTTTTTTTTCTTTCTTAAAGTGAGTGGAAGGAAGGGAGAAGAGAGAGATCAATGTGACAGACACATGGATTGGTTGACTCTGGCACATAACCCGACCAACCAAGGAGGGGGATTGAACCTGCAACCCTTCAGTTCAGGGGCCCATACTCTAACCACTTAGCCACCTGACAGGGCAAGAACCTGAGTTTTTACCTCCCATCAAGGACCTTCAGTGTGGCATGATGGGGCAAGGCAGCTCAAGCTCTGAAATGGTCCTCTCTAGGAGCTACCCAGTTCCTGTCACTTCTTCACTAACCTATCCTCCCAAAATGATATAAGGACTTAAAAGAGTTCACTAAGAGATCAGATAAATGCTCAGGGGACTTGGCTCAGTGATTGAGCATGGACCTATGAACCAGGAGGTCATGGTTCAATTTCAGGTCAGGGCACACCCCCGGGATCAATGATTCTCTCTCATCATTGACGTTTCTCTCTCTCTCTCTCTCTCTCTCTTCCTTCCTATAAAATCAATTAAAAAAGAGAAAGAGATCAGATGAAAAAAACCTGACCCAGGATCAGCTTTCAGGAAGTGCTTACTCTCAAATGCTTTAGGGAGGGAGCCATGTGTGGGGGGAATAAAAATGTTGGTAAAACAATACTCGGTAGGTTTTCAAATTCTCACACCCTGGCACTAACTGCCACCATATAAAAAGCCAGTTAATTTCTTAACACCCAATCCAGAAGCCAGTCTGAGTCAACCATGAGCAACTGGACAAACAAGAAAGCTGCTTTCTCCTTCCCGGAGGAGGGCTACCCAGGGAGGCTGGGCAGAGGCGGGTCCCGTTCTCTACCCCTTGCCGGCCGCAGTGGCGCAAGCTGCCATCTCTATGCCTGGCTCTGGGCTGGGTAAGCACTTTCCGGAGATCAGCTCACTCCGCCCTCCCCGGGCCCGGGAGTGAGGTGGGGAGAACTGGCGCTCCCCTCTGCAGGCTCACACCGCACTCAGGTGGTGCGCTCGGCCAGAGGCCCTGCCCCGCACCCCTGGACAGCACGGCCTCCACCAGTCCCAGGTCAGCCGGGGCCTGTGGGCCCGCAGCGTCACCGGCCCAAGAAACCTCCGTTCCCCTCTACGTCCGCACCCGCACCCGGGGCCGCGGGCGGAGGCGCCCAGGGAGGGGCAGCCCCAGATGTGTTAGAAGCTTCTGGGCGAGCGACGCAGCCAGCGTTCCTCCTCCCTTCCGGCGGCTGCCAATCCGAGGGCGTAGGCCCGCGCGGCCAGAGGGCGGGGGCTGCCCGCCGCCGGCCCTGGCAGCCACCCCCCCGCCCGATGCCGCAGCCCAGCTGCTGTGCCTCGGTTTCCCAGGCTGTCAAACGGCGGGGGCGCGCCCCCGGCCGCGCGCGCACGCACCTTCCTCTCCGTAGCGGTCGAAGATCTCGCGCTTGCGCGGGTCGCTGAGCACGTCGTAGGCCTCGGCAATCTCCTTGAACTTCTCCTCGGCGCCGGGCTCCTTGTTCTTGTCCGGGTGGTAGCGCAGCGCCTGGCGGCGGTAGGCCCGCTTGATCTCCTCGTCCGACGCGCCGCGGGCCAGGCCCAGCGTCTGGTAATAGTCTTTTCCCATGGCCCCCGCCTGCGGCCTGCCGCCCAGCTGTCGGTGTCCCCCCCGCTCCGCCGCCCCGTCCCGGACTCTATATACCCGTCCGGCGGAAGCTTCCAGATCCCGCCAGCCCCCTCCAGAACCTTCCGTCCCGCCCCCCGCGACGCGTCGGCCAATCCCCGTCGCCCAGCCCGAGACGCGCGACATCCGGGGCGGGGCCGTGCCGCCAACGGCCGCCCGCACGTGGCCACACCCCCTTCCCTCCGCCTTCGGCAACGCCTCCCCGGACCGCGCGCACCGGGCCGTGGAGGCCTCGCGACCTTGTTTCCCTTTTCTGGATGACAGCGGCCCGCCCCTGCCTGGGTGCTAGGGTCCCACCCAGGGCTGCGGGGCGGGGCGGGGCTGGGGGAGGCCCCGCCCCTTCCAAGAAGAAGGTAAACGTGCCGGCCCACCACTCCCGGTCGGGTCCAGACAGGAGACCCTGGGCAAATTGCTAAACCTCTTTCCGTCTCATCCTCCCTCTTTTCCCGGCAGCGAGGAGAGTGCAGTGTGGCGCTCCAGGACTGTCGCTGCCCTCTCAGACAAGGCCCTACAGAGCGAGGTGCGGACCTGGGAAAGCTCACCTCCCCGAGAGGTCTTCCCAGTCCCGCTGCGCCCGGGCCTTTCACTTGACCGTTTTCCCCAGAACACGTGCCACTGAAATCTGAAATGATCTTGTTGGTTTTCACGACCAATGTCACCTGCGTCTCAGCCTGCGACCCCCACCAGGGCAGGCCCTGGGACCTGTCAGTGCTGGGACTCCAGTACCTTGAACAGTGTCTGGCACTCAGTCGCAGCGGATACTTCATAAATATTTTTGGCTCTTTTTAATGCACCTCCTCTTTTTCTCTCTCCACTACCTTTTGATTTGGGGAACATAGTGTGTCCGTCACCTCTCAGGGCCTGTTTCCTTTTTTGCAGGTGACATGATTCCTTTGGCTCTGGGAGTCGGGGGTGCCTGCGGTCCAGGACAGGGCTGATGGGAAAAGGAGGTTCAGAAAGGGATATAGCCTGGGAAGGGAATAGGGAAGAGGGGGCAGGCAGTGGGGGCCACCGAGGGGGCCGGTTCCCGGAAGTACTGCTTGGGAGGTCAGGGAGGTGTGACATTGGCTCTAGAGCCAGACAGCTGGGTTTCATTTCTGGTTCCAGCACTTCTGGCTGCATGACCTTGGGCTACTTACCCAGCGAACTATTCTGGGCCTCAGCTTCCTAATCTGTACAGCGGGGATGGTGGTTGTACCTGCCTCATAGAGCTCTGAAGTTGACATGGGTCAACATTTGTAAAGCGCCTGGGACAGGCCTGGCACAGAGGAAGTGCTCTCAGAAGGGTAACACACCCTCTTGTTGAGTGAGGGGCTGCTGAACCACCAGCTTCCTGGTAACACCACAACAAAAAGTTCAATGACTGCTATCCGTATGCAACCTGGGACTCCTGAAAAGATGACCATGGTCTTCCCTATGGTCTAGTAGGGGGATTCCGGCCCTCCATGGCCACTCACGGACCCCGGGGGCTAGGACACACACCGCCAGCCCGGGAGGCTGTGTATGGGTTGGTGTCCACTGGCACAGCATGGCAGGGGGCATGAGCCAATCATGGGAGAAAGAGTTTGATTTTTAAAAAGTTACATAAATAGCAGAAGAGTCACATTATGGGAAAAAACCCAGAGTTTCGGGACTTATTCATACTTACAAGCTAGTATTTATTTTATAGGATAAATTTAGTTTAGAGTTAAAATAGTGACAGCTTCCAAAGTTCCTACCCTGTTGTTCAATTAAACACTAATCAAAGTGTTGCTATGAAGGTATTTTGTAGATGTGGTTAATATCACCAATCAGCTGACTTTAAGTGCAGGGGATGACTCTGGATAATGTGGGTGGGCCTCATCAATCAGTTGCAAGGCTTTAAAAGCAAACACTGAAAGGCCTTAAAAACAAATACTGATGCACCTCTATGGACCACTGCAGCATTATTTACAATAGCCAAGCTGTGGAAGTAACCCAAATGCCCATCAATAGATGATTGGATATGTCCTGGCCAGTGTTCTCAGTGGTTAGAGTGTCAGCCTGCACACTGAAAGTCTCAGGTTCAATTTCTGGTCAAGGGCACGTACCTGGGTTGCAGGTTCAATCCCCGGCCCTGGTTAGGGCACGTGCGGGAGGCAACCAATCCTCCCTCTCTCTCTCCCTTCTACTCTTCTCTAAAAATCAATGGAAAAAATATCCTTGGGTGAGGATTAACAAAACTAAATTAAAAATGGATGACTGGATTAAAAAAGCTGTGCTACATATATACAATGGAATATTACTCAGTCGTGAAGAAAGAATGAATCTTACTATTTGTGATAGTGTGGATGGACCAAAAGGGTATTGTGCTAAGTGAAATAAGTCAGTTAAAGAAAGGCAAATACCATATGACTCCACTTATATGTGGAATCTAAAGAACAATATAAACAAAACAGAAAAGGACTCAGATACAGAGAACAGACCATCAGGTTTTCAGAGGGGAAGGGTTTTTGGGGACTAGGTGAAAAAGGCTGAGGGATTGAGAAGTACAGCTTGGTAGTTCCAGAATAATCATGAGGGTGTAAAGTATGGCATAGGAAATATAGTCAATAATCCTATCTAATAAAGAGGAAATATGCTAATTGACCCGCACACCATTGCAAAGATGCTGGTGCCCACAGCCAATAAAGAGGGAATATGCTAATTGACTGTGACACCCTCAAAGATGGCATCGCCCATAGCCACAAGATGGCGGTGACCAGTCCCCTTAGCCCCACTGGGGCGGCAGGTGTGTGGCAAGGCTGGGCCCCCAGGCAGGCCCAGCCTCTCCACACACCTGCCTCCCGAGTCCCCCAGTCCCCTCAGCCCCCCAGCTGCCCAGGGCTGGCCTGAGGTGCAGGCAAGCCTCAGATGGTGTCTGCCCAGCTGCCCAGGGCCGCCCGAGGCTTAGGTAACCAGGGCTGGCTGAGGCTTGTGCTGCTGGCAGTGGCAGCAGCAGAGGTGTGATGGGGTGTCGTCTTCCCCTGATTGCCTGGTCCACTCCTGCCCCTGAGGGCTCCCAGACTGTGAGAGGGGGCAGGCCGGGCTAGGGATTCCCCCCTTCCAGTGCATGAATTTTGCACTGGGCCTCTAGTATTGTAATAAGTAAGTATGGTGACAGTTTGGTGCTGGCAATATCAGGGGGAACATTTGTAAAGTATATGATTGTCTATCCACTGCTGTACATCTCAAACTAATACAAAATAATATTAAATGTAAATTGTAATTGAAAAGAATTAAAAAACAAAACAAAAATTAACTATAAATGAAAATACTGAAGTTTCCCTGAGGAAGAAGTATCAGCTTTTGGCCAAGAGTTTCCAGCCTTCTGGTCTACCCTACAAATTTCAGACTTGCCTTGCCAATCCCCATAATCATGCAAGCCAATGCCTTAAAATAAATCTCTTAATACACTCACACACTCACAAACACATATAGCCTACTGGTTCTGGTTCTTTGGTAGACCCCTGACTGATATAGGAACTAAGAAGGTGAGTCTGGGGTTAGACAGCCTCAGCTGAAATCCCAGACCCACAATTTACTCATTTACTACCTGTGCGATCTTATACAACTTGCTTGATCTCTCAGAGTGTTAGGTGTGTCCTCTATAAAATGAGGATAAGAGTAGCTCTTACCACCCAGGGTTACTATGTGGAAGGAATTAAGAGGAGCCAGGAAATGAACATTATAATAACAGTTAACTATGTGCCAAGCCATTTTCAAGTGCTCAGTGTGTATTAACTCATTGAATCCTCACAATAATCCTAGGAAGTTGGCCTAGTGTTAACCTTCATTTTACAGTTGAGGCTCTGAGAGGTCATGTGACTTGCCTGAGGTCACCCAGGGAATAAGAAGCTGAATTATTGACTATATTTTCTATGCCATACTTTACACCCTCATGATTATTCTAGCGTGTTTAGCACACTGTGTGCTTTCTGATCAGCACTCAGCTTGTGTAAGATATGATTCAGATGATGATAAAGCCTTAATTATAAAAAAGTGCATCACCACTCTTTTCAATTCTCTTCATCAAAAAGGCCTTCAAAAGCACAACTGCCATATGAGCCAGCAATCCCACCCTTGGTAGAACACCTGTGTGACATAAAAACCTATGTTCACATAAAACCCATGAACCAATAATTATCAAGGTTTTACTCATAATTACTGACAGCCATTAAAACCTAAATGTCCTTCAGTGGGTGAATGGATAAACAAACTGACCTAGCAACACGATGGAATATTATTCAGCCATAAAAAGAAGCTGCTGATACAGGAACTAATGCAGATAGATGCACTTTAAATACATGGTTAGTGAAGGAAGGCAGACTCAAAAGTCTATTTACTGTGTAATGCCATTTAATAGCACCTTCTGGAAAAGGCAAAAGTATTGGGGCAGAAAGTGGTTGTTGGAGGCTGGGATCTGCTACAGAGAGGTACAGGAGAGATTTTGGGGATGCTGAAAATACTCTATATCTTGACTGTGGTGGTGGTTATACCACTGTCTGTATTCAGAACTATAAACTGAAAAAGGTGAACTTTACTGTATGTATATTATACCTCAATAAAAAAAGAAAAAGAAAAAGAAAAAATCCCAGGGCCTTCACAATAAAAAATGCAAATCAGGGCAGGGCTTGGGAAACCTCACTCTGGGGCTCCTGACACAGCAGAAAGTTGCTAACCAGCCCTAGCTTGTCTGTTCTCTGCTTCACCTTCCCTCACATTCTCTGAACCAGCTCTATCATGCACTCCCAAACCAGCCAAGCCAGGTTCTGGACAATCAAGATCCTACCTAATTCATGTGTGGGTTGCAAACAGAACCTGTGAGCTGGATACAACTGAACACACCAGATCTTTGGTGTCCAAATTATTGTGGGTTCCCCCAGATCCAAGATCCCAAGAGGCCCCACTTATCTTTCAGCGCTGCTAAATGCAAGATCTGTCCTGTCCTCACAGGAATTTCCTCTTTGGAAATTGCTTCTAGGGGCTTGTTACAGTCAGCTCAGCAAACACCAAATGTGTCTACTTGTCACTGTTATTAGCCACTGAGGAGCTAATGACAGGCACAGCCAGAGCCACAGTACAGTGTCATGAATGGCTGTACAAAGTGGCCAATGTTCATTCCAAGGGTGGATTTGATTTTTGCTGACAGCCTGGTTTCTGGAAGCCAGATGAAGCCAACAAGAGGTCCTTACTCCTGCAATACTTGTAAAAAATAAAGAGGAATTCTCCTCTGGAGGTTTGCTCTTGCCTTTCTATGAACTTCTTGTGGGTGAGCAGGGTGGAAATTATTTGTATGCCCAATATGGCACAGAGCATAGTAGGTTCACAAAATGAGTTGGTTCCTGTTGAGTGAGTGCAGGGCTCAGGAAAGCAATCTCAAAAGGGGAACTCCAGAATGTTCCAACCCCCTAGGAATGTGTACAGAATTCACCCAAGAATGCCATCTATTTGGTCAGGACACCACAAGCCTTACCTAGCTGGAACCCAGTGATAGGGAAGAGGCACCAACTCAGACGGCACTGAAGAAGCTAGAATTTGACGGAACTGGCGAAGTAGCAAAACATGGCTAGATTTTAGGGTTTCAACTCTGTCCCCTTAGTACCTCACAATTAGACATCTCAAGTAATTCAACTTGGTAGGATTTTAAGTTGTGGTCTCGGAGTGAGTACTCCCATTGTTCCCCTCAATGAGGGCAGCAAATGAGGCTGGTTGGGACACAATGGTTTCAAGATACTGTGAGCCCCCCCAATTACCAACAGAATAAGATCGATGCTTTTGAAAGTGTAGTTATAAAATACCTTTGTGTTTTCATCTGTTTTGTCCAGATAGGCCAAGTGAAAAAGATAGTTTCTGAAGACCACAGCCTTTGCTGTTACTTAGAAATCCCCCAAAATTGTAGCTGCAGAGTGTTTAGAACCAACCTGGATGATTTAGGGCTCAGCAATGACTCACCCTTGCCCCACCCTATGACTCAGAGGTCTACCTTTGAGGACTTCTCACCATGTCCCTGATATCAGATCTCTGGGTTTCCAATGATGTAAGTTGATGGTGGCTCAGGGCAGGCCTGGAACTGGGAGAAAGAAGAGAAGGTGAGGGAGTGTGCCAGGTGCTGCCCACTCAGACTGTCCAGAAATCTTGTGTGCATGAGTCTGTATGTGTGTGGTGTGCGCACACGTGTTAGCATCCAACCTCCCCAGCTGGTTCATGACAAAAGATGGCATGACCTTAGACCAGCTAGTGTGAGAGGCACAACTGCCAGCCATAACTGGGAGTCGTGTCTGTGATTTTCAATGTTCCAATAGGTACATTAAGAAAGTAAAATGAGCCTGGCCAAAAGTAAAATGAGTGGCTCAGTGGCTGAGCGTGTACCTATGAACCAGGAGGTCATGGTTGGATTCTGGGTCAGGGCACATCCTGGGGTTTCGGGCTCGATCCCCAGTTGGGGACTTGTTGGAAGCAGCCAATCAATGATTTTCTCCTATCGTTGATGTTTCTATTTCTCTCGCCCTCTACTTTCCTCTTGAAATTAATAAAAATATATCACCAAAAAAAAGTACTTTGTTAAAAAAAAAAGTAAAATGAAACAGGGGAACTTAATTTTAGAAATATATCTTAATCCAATATACCCGAAATATTATCATTTCAAGGTGTAATAAACATAAAAGGTTATGATGAGATTTAAAAAAATTTCCTTTTCATACTGTCATTGAAATGGATGTATCTGACATTTATACAACACATCTCAAATTGGAACAACCGTATTTCAAGGGCTCACCAGCTTCATGTGGTGACCATACCGGACAGCGCAGGCGGAAACAAATGTGAGTCCCCTGCCGTAGGGGGACGGGGGCTTGCATTAAAAAGGGCAGTGAAGACACCCCCTGGTTACAGATTGGGAGGGTCTCAGGGTGCTTTCCCCCACCCATTTCCCCTTTCCTTCCCTCCCATTCATGGCAGACAGGGGTCTCCTCGCCAGAGAGGCCACTCCATACAAGAGCTTCAGCCCACGCCCCAACCCCTAGCCCTCTTCCGTTGCTCCCCAGTCCCCCAGGGGCCGCCCATCTCGGAATTCACCTAGCTTCGCCGCCCGCCTTGTGGATGCTGCCCTCCCTGTCACTCAACTTCTTGATCCCGCCCCCGCCTTGCAGTAACCGTCGCTTCCTTTCGTTTCCACAGCGACGCCATCCAGAGGCAGGGAAAGGGGCGCGCGGCCTCGAGACCCATTTTGATTGGTGGAGGGCCACGCCCCTTCTTTCTCGCCCACTTTGTGCCCGCGTTCCGCCCCCTCGATGGATTCCGCAAGCTGGTTGGCCAGCATTATGGTGAGAGCGGTTAGTCTACGCTCAGACCAGCCCCGTGGGGAGGGGACGAAGGTGGGCGCCCTACACGCTGATTGGCTGGAAGGGCACGCGCTGCAGGGAGGGGCGGGGCGGACGCGGAGCCGTGGCTAGTCTCGCGCAGCAGTTGTGAGCGCGTGAGGGACCTGTGCTGCGTTGCGTGCTGGGAGGCAGCAGCAGCAGGAGCAGCAGGAGCAGCAGCCGCCTGTGAGGAAATCATGAAGCATTACGAGGTAAGAAATGAGGATACGGGGATCGAGCGGCCACCGCAAACCCACTCTTTTTTTCGTGGGACCACGAGATCCCCCTTTCCTGTCCTCATTTAAGGACTGCTAGACGGCGCAGGCGCAGTGGGCGCGGTTGTGCCCCGGGACGCTCGCAAATTTCAGTGCGCATGTGCAGAGGAGGTATTTATAATTCTGCAACCCAGGCTGTTTTGGGGATGCCTTTTCTTGGGGGTCTCTGCTGCACCTGAGGAGTTTGCAGTTCCCTGCAGCTCTCCCAGCGGGCAGAGATGCAGGCTTTGGCAGGGGCGGAACGAGGGTGCGGGACCCTTGCTCCCAATGCGTAGGTGTCTTGCACAACCTTGCACCATGTCGCCACCTCGGGCTTAGGAAGGGGCTTTGCTATCAGCCCTCTCTGGCACGACCTTTGGACCCCTTCCCTCGCCCGGGACGTTCCCGAGAAGCTTAGGAGGTGAGGACGGTGCTGCCAGGGCTGGCTCCCGCCAAGCAACAAAGCTGATCTGGCTTCCTGGTAATCTACGAGATCATCTTGTCACCCCTTGTGTGTCACAGAAGTCTCACGCCCACAGCCACTCTTGAAGCCCATCTTCTGACTTCTAAGCTGGGCTTAGAAGTTTTTTCAGCTCTTAGAGAGTTCTCTGATAATATTAGTAATTTTATCATTTAATTATTGCTGACTTTTTAGTAACTCATTTTAGCAAGTGCTCACTCTTGTGCTAATGAAATTCAGTTACCTTCTTCTCTTTCCTCATAGCTCATGGGGTAGGAGACTTTTATTGTTATTATTTCAAAAATAATAACCAAAAAAACAGTCTCAGAGATATCATGTGACTTGTTCAAAGGTTCCCAGCTAGTAAATGCAGAACACAGAGAGAAACTCAGAACTCCAGAGTTCCTAGTTATTAGCCACTCTGCCATGCTGGTCCCCAAATGAAAATTAGCAGGTTGAGAATATTCTCCCCCGCAACCCCCAATTAAAATTTCTTTTTGGTAAAATATGTATGAAATTTACCATCTTTATTCTTTTTAAGTGTACAGGCCAGTGGCATTAAGTACGTTCACATTGTTATGCAACCATCACCACTATCCATTTCCAGAACTCTATTCTTTTCATCTTGCAAAACCGAAATTCTGTACCCATAAAAGACTGACTTCCTATTCCTCCCCTCTGCTTTGCCCCTAGCAACTGCCATTCTACTTCTGTCTCTGTGAGTTGGACTATGGTTAGGTACCTCATATAAATGGAAGGAAGGATTAATTGTTTTTATTCATAAGTTGAATACCACCACCTCTGCCCGCCCCCTTTATTATTGTTATTATTATTGGTAAGTTCACCCAGAATCTTTTGAAACTTTTATCCCATAAGTCCTCAGTCAATTTTGACATGGTATTAAGAATAAGGAGGTAGGGTTCAGTAATCTCTCATGCCCCATTCAACTTTGAGATCATAAAATAAAGTTCTTCTAATATAATTTTCCCTTTCAAACCTTCTGTGTAACCCTGGAGAAAAAGCCACATTCAGTTTGAAAGATGTGAATGGAAGGTCTGTGTGGCATTTTTAAAGTGGAGTTTTAACTCCTCCCCATTAAATTTATCAGGGGTGACATTGATTAATAAAATTATGTAGGTTGCAAGTGCACAGTCCTATAATACATCATCTGTATATTGCATTGTGTGTTTACCACTCAAAGTAAAATCTCTTAATTTTACTAGTCAGATCAAGTAGGCCTCTGAGAACCCACAGGGTGGGCACAGACTGGAACCCATGGTTGGACTGGAGAACATGTTTTACCTTACTCAAACCTTTTCCCTCCCAAAAGGAAGCGTCACACCCACTGTTCAAAATGGGAGCGTCACACCCACTGTTCAAAATGAAAAAATAAAATGAAAAAAATAGTTATTTTGCTGTGTTCTCTGTTCTCATTCTCTGCTAACCTTTGCCAAGTATTCACTGAGGTGCTACAGAGTTTCTCTATGGGAGGAGCAGTCACCTCCCTGCCCGGTTTGCACAGCAAGCAGATTAGTTTTACTCCAGGGGTGTGTGTTTTTACAGATCAATACAAATGGCAAGGATGCTTTCACTCACATTTAGCAAAGATTGAGAAAAGGTTTCAATTACTGTCCACATTGTATTTGTATTCCACAAAATACCACGTGTGGGCGCGCACGTACAGTGCGATTGAAACTTCGTGGCCCATTTGCAGAAGTAGGTTTTCGCTCTCAAAAGAAATTTCAATCGTTGTACTGTTGATATTTGACTCTGTTGACTAATGAGTTTGCCGACCACTGCCCTCGATAAAGTGCAATATACAAGTGATTGAAGTATTATTCAGAAAGGTGCAGGACTCATGCAGTGTCAACAGCAAGCTGACCAGGATTGACATCTGATGTTATGGCAGTTAGAATTTCAGCGAAAGGGGAAGGTTTGTTGTGGTTTGCTATCACTGCCTATTTCCCTCTGTGATCTGAAATGAAAAAGTATCCCTTCAATGGCCTGGGACAAGCCTGTAGAGCAGGTCTCCCTCTGGCCTTGGCTGAAGCTGGCTTTTGGAAGTTCAGAGCTGGCCTTGGGATTGTCTTGGGGTCAGAGCAAGTTAAAATAAGAGAACTACTTATCTCAAGCTATAGGTTGTTTTTTTCTTAAATTGCAGTTTTTGCCATTGCCGATCAGAGGTCAAAACATTGATTCTAGTAGCAACTGGAAAAACAGCTTATTGCATCTTGTAAATGAGTAGAATCGGTACCTTCAGCCTTCCTGAACCCAAGTCCCTGCTCATTTCCTGCAGCTGGGTACCCCGAGGTGAGGAAGTGGAAGCTTCACCCTCTCGGGGTCCTCACTGCCCTCATTTAGGATCTTCCATCACTTCACCTCAAAGGGTAGCTCTGTTGGTGCCCATTTTGCAGATAATTCTAGGCCAATATTATGCCTTGCCTCAGGCAAATTCTTGCTTCAGCTGCCTCTACAGGTGTAAGTATGTGAAAGTTCTGTAACTAGAGTACAGGTCATGGGACAGTTTAGAGCCAGAGAACTGAGTAGGGAGGTGAAAATTAAGGAGAAAGTACAAGTCATGTTTAATGGTGTCATAGGTGTGTGGGCTTTGCCTAAGCCTGGGCTGAGTCCTGGCTCTGCCACTCTAAATAATGGCGTGACCCAGGGCCGCTTACTTAACCTCTGTGAACCTGTCTCTGGCTGCTCCTTGGAGTGAAGGAACGTTTTAAAGTTTTAAAGAACATTATGAAGTTGCTGGAAATATATTAGCAAGGGGTATACATAAACGGGGTGGTGCTACATGCAGATCTGGGTCATTTTTAAAAATGTTTTGCACAATTCCATTATATGAAAAGAAATCAGTTTGATAAATCTCCAAATATCCTGTTGAGTGGAATAAAGCAAGTTGCAAAAGATTCTGTAAATTGGAAAAAAAAAAATGTACCAAGTGAGACTTACATGTACTGTTGTTTATGGGTATATACCTAATCTAAGGATAAGTTGTAATACAAGGTGAGAAATGTGTGGGAATTACACAGTAGTTGAAGAACCATTGCTTTGGGAGAAAAAGATGGGGAAGAAAAGTTATGGGGAGGCTTTAGCTATGTCTGTTTTATTAAAAAAAGAAAAAGGGAATCTGATATAACTAGAATAAAATGAAAATTTTACTTCAGAGGTGGGATTCTAGGTGTTTCCTGTAATTTTTTCTTCTGAATTCTTGTGTCCTTTTGAAATAGAAGGTGAGGAATAAGTAGGGGGTTTTTGGCCATCAAGCCCTGTTTTAACATGTGGTTCTCTGATCCTTGCAGGTTAAATTTGGTGCCTGTTTGCAGGAAGGTGGTATGTTCTAAGATGGGGACTGCTTGATCTCTTTATTCTCACACTTTTTTTTTACATGTTTTTTTTTTTTTTTTAAAATTGATTTCAGAGAGAAGAAGGGAGAGGGTAGAGAGATACAAACATAGATGAGAGAGAGACATGGATCAGCCGCCTCCTGTACACCCCCTACTGGGGATCGAACCCGCAACCGGGGCATGTGCCCTGACCAGGAATCAAATTGGGGACCTCTTGGTTCATGGGTCAACACTGAGCCACACCGGCCGGGCTCTCACACCCTTCTACATTGCATTGAACAGGTCTTCAGAAAATGCTTTTGGGGTTGATTTTGCATTTGCTGACAGGATGGACCCTCGTTGTGACCCCCTCATCCCAAACTATCTTTTTGTGGCTAGATAATGATAAAAGCACGGACATTTGACATTTACGGTGTCCTTCCGAAAACCCTGAGAGGTGGGTACCATTTGTCCCCCATTTTGTAGATTAGGACAGTCAGTCACATCATGATGGAGACAGGATCCAGACCTAGGTCTGTCTGATTCCTCATTGATAGAATAGTGTGATGATGGTGCTGCTGACAGCGCCATTGTTTATTGAGTGCTATGAGCATCTGATCAGGTGGGCAAGAGTATTATTTCTACTTCACAGGCTCAGAGAAGTAATTAAGTTGCTCAAGGTCATAGACCTAGGAAGCAGTGTGCCTGTCTCCTGTTTCTGTCCCTGTGGTCGATCCTCTACTGATGCTGCTCCAGGCAGCTGATGGCCGTGCATGTGTCTGAGGACACATCCGTGGCTAGAGGGGGGGAGAGGCGCTGTGGGCCAGTGCGGACTGCTGGCAGAGGGTCTACCGCTGCCCTAAAATCGGGTGGACTGTGGAGTTCTGCAGCCATGAAAGCTTGGTGAGCTTTAAAGGCCTTTCTTGTGTTGGCGTGCCTCAGGCTAAGAGCCTGTGAGTGGGTCTTAGGCTTTTGACACCCTGCAGGTTTCTTGCTCTGAGCAGGCAGTGACTCACTGTTTCAGATTCTCCTGGTGTGTCCCCTCTTCTGTCCCTTGGTAGCTCTACACTTAGCCACTCCCTTACTGCGGGCCGAATCTGAGAACTCCGAGCCTGAATGAGCTCTAGAACTCTCTGGTTTGTCTTCTGTACTCTACAGGAAAGGGATCTGAGGCCCAGAGAGGAGGGCCTTTCCCAGGGCCACACGGCCAGTCCCTCGTTGGGTTTGGCAGTGTCCTTCCTGGGAAGACAGCAAAGCCTGAAGGCTTTGGATCAGAGTTGGATTCAGGTCCTTAACTGCCCCCACGGACAGGTTCTGCAACCTCACAAGCCAGTTTTCTCGTTCATACAGTGGGGGTCAAGGGTGTGCCCTAGCCGGCCCCTCCCCCCTCAGAGCTCCTTGTTGCACACTGACCATTATCCTGCTGGGCTTAATGGTCCCTAACCTCACTGGGTTATGGCTTCAAGGGGTTATTGCTCTGGCGAACATTAGATGAGCAGATGCGTGGAAGGCACTCAGCTCAGGGCCAGGCAAAGCACAGGACAGCAGCTAACATTTAGCAAGGTCTGTTGATCTACTTGCCTTCAGGGCCTTGGTGCTGAGTTGGAGGAGGCAGGTGGGGTGGGCTGAGGTGGAGAAGAGGGGGGTCTAGGCGGAGGAGGCAGGTAGGAGGTGGGTGAGGGTGGGCTCCAGGTGGGGCAACTGAGCCGCACTGGCTGGGACTGGGAGTGATCCTGTGCTTAGCAGAGCCCCTTGAATAATTGGTTCCTGAGGGGAGAGGAGTTGGAGGGTTGACAACTGATGGGGAAGGTGCTTGGAAAGGACTTGCACCTGGTGTGACACGGTTGTTTGGTTGGGAATCTCTGCACGTTCACTGACAGGCTTGGCTGGTGAGAAAGGCCAGAGACCTGCTGGTGGGTCAGGTTCGGGCTAGGTCTCAATACCCTCTTGCAGACATTGACAGTGGCGGCTGAGAATGTTTGAATACAGGAACAGCCAGAGCATCATCATCTTCATCACCATCAAGCTGCTGCCAATGTCGTGCTCACTCTAAGTGCTTTTTATCTAGTAACTTGTTTAACCCTTATAATTAATCTATGAAAGAGATACTGTTCTTATCCCTGTTTGACAGATGGGGAGACTGAGGCACAGAAAAGCAAAGGGACGTGCCCACGGTCACACAGTGAGTGGCAGAGCCCAGTTCTACGAGACCCAAAGTGGGCTGTGCTGTGTGTGGGCGCAGGTGGTCAGGCCCTGAGGAAGGGATGCAGGGGTGGCCTTGTCTTCGGACAGTTACCCCACCCAGGTGTTTCAGCTTTCTCACCCGTGAAGTCAGGATGAGGACACCTGTCTCAGGGCCACGGGGAGTGGGAAGTGCCCAGCACATTCCTGGCCTCCAGTCACTGTACAAAGCATTAGGTGGATCAGAACCGATCGCTGGCAGATCATGACAGATCTGCATTAGTCAGGCCCCTGAAGTGCTTGCTGCACGTGGTCTCCTGAACGCCTGAAAACTTGTCGGTGAACGAGCCAGTGGGGCTTCTGGAGATGGCTTCGTGCTAATACATCCCAGAAGGGGGAAGAAGCAGCCCAGATGCCAGTGATCCGTTTTGATACAATGTCAGAGTTACATTTTGGGATGACCCACTCTCTCCTGCTTTGGGGGGAAGACCCTCAGGGAGGTCAAAGTGCACGCAGAACCCACTTTTTAACTATTGTGACGAGCCATCCCAGGTGGTGGTGCTGTGTCACCGCCTGCTCACCCAGAGGCATGTCAGTGGGAGGGCCTTAGCACTCTGGCTGGCTCACACCTTTTGAGGCTTCTTGTCATTCTCTGTCCCCTGCTTTCCTCACTCAACACTGCACGCGTTCTTCTCTTCAAACACCCACCGCCATGTCCCTGCTCTAGGAGCACATGCTCATCCCTCAGTCAGGAATGCCTTCCCTCTGTTCTTCCCTTGCCTGGTCCCTTGCCTTTGAGAGCTCAGCTTCAGTGTCATGCTGAGAGGCCTTCCTGGACCATCCTATCTGGAGTGCTACCCTCTACCCCACTCCCCAGCCCCCTGTAGTCCCTTTCATGGGCTGTTTCTGGCTGTGGTGTTCTCATTTGGTGACTTGATGGTCTTTCTACCCTGGTCAGGCTGTGAGCTCTGTGAGGGCAGGGACTCTGTCTTGTTCCTGCAGTCGCCTCAGCATTCGGTCAGTGCTTCTTTGTTGAATGAATGATTGGATGAATGAATGCATCTTCTTGCAGTCAGGCTGACAGGGAGCAGAAGGGTGAGAGTGGGGCCTCTTGCAGGGACCTGGATGAGTCTGGTTTCCCACACGGTGGGCTGAGGGGCCTCGTTAGGGGTCCTGACGTTGGGAAGGCAGTTAGTTTCTTATGGTTTCTGACCACTTGCTCTGGGTTTACCCAACCTCAGCAGGACTATTCCCCATCACCCACCCCTTCAGTGAGAGCTGTCACCCTGCACGTGGGCCCACCCCCCCCACACAGGTGGCTGGCAGGATCTGCTGCTCTGGGTGTTCTGTGGGGCTTCGCTTACCTGTTCCAATCTACCACTTCATTAGTCCGCTAGTTCCAACGTATTTTTAAAAAATATATTTTATTGATTTTTTACAGAGAGGAAGGGAGAGGGATAGAGAGTTAGAAACATCGATGAGAGAGAAACATCGATCAGCTGCCTCCTGCACACCCCCTACTGGGGATGTGCCCGCAACCAAGGTACATGCCCTTGACCGGAATCGAACCTGGGACCCTTCAGTCCGCAGGCCGATGCTCTATCCACTGAGCCAAACCAGTTACGGCTCCAACATATTTTCTTTTTCTTTACCCCTCAAATGCCAGGAATACTGGAATGAATGAACCTCAGCCTCTGCCCTCAAGGTCGTGCACCTAAGTGAGGCCTGAGGAGGGGAGGGGAACGGCCTGTGCGGAGGCTTGGAGGCCGGACTTCCTTGGGTGCCCCACGTCAGGAAATGAGGCCGGCCAGGCAGGGCTTCGTGGCCGCCCGGATGCCGGTGGACTTTAACCCCAGGGTGATGGAGGTCCCTTTTGCCTGTTGATTTTATCTAAAAGGTTAACTTCCAGGGGGTGGTTTAAGTCCTTGGGGGGCTCTCTTGTTATGGTGTTGGTTACATAAATGCTCAGGGTAGTTCCTTATTGACAAATGGTTAGTTAAGATGGGCCACAGCGCTCCCCAGCCCTTGGAGGGATAAAGGGTCTCTTCATTAGCTTGCAGTGAGTGACTGGCAGGCTGGCACAGCCCTGTCCCTGTCCCTGCTTGAACCAGGCTCTTATGTAAGCAGAGTCCCCAGGCCATTCAGTCAGCCCAGGAGACTGCAGGGTATGTGTCGTACCCTGGGCCCTTCTGAATTATTATTATTATTATTTTCCTGTTTAAAGGGAGCATTGGCTAGGGCCATGCCAGCTGTGTGGTGGGCCCATGGGAACAGTGCTTGTCTTCAGGGTGGGTGTGGGTTGGTCAAGTTTGGGGGAGGGTGGTTTAACATTGGCACTGAGGCTTCACGAAGCATTAGGAAGCAGGTTGAAATTTGAGGGGGTCACAAATGGAGCCTCCAGTCTTATGGGGAGACGCTGTCTCCCAGGCACCTTAGGAGTCTAACTCAGCAGGGGGTTGCTGCATCAAGGCTCCTCAAGAGCTGGGGTTGGGAAAGCATATCTCTTGAGCAGGCGTCTTCAAACTACGGCCCGCGGGCCACATGTGGGTGTTTTTGTCGTTTTGTTTTTTTACTTCAAAATAAGATATGTGCAGTGTGCATAGGAATTTGTTCATAGTTTTTTTTTAAACTATAGTCCGGCCTGAGGGACAGTGAACTGGCCTCCTGTTTAAAAAGTTTGAGGACCCCTGCTCTTGAGGGTGGGTGAGGGTAATATCAGAATTCTTGGGGAGATCTATAGTCTGAAACAGTATATTACTGAATACGATTTGCTCCAGAGCAGTGGTCGGCAAACTCATTAGTCAACAGAGCCAAATATCAACAGTACAATGATTGAAATTTCTTTTGAGAGCCAAATTTTTTAAACTTAAACTATATAGGTAGGTACATTGTTATTAACTTAATTAGGGTACTCCTAAGCTGGCCTTTGCTAAAAACTCAAGGGGCCAAAGAGCCGCATGTGGCTCGCGAGCCGCAGTTTGCCGACCACTGCTCCAGAGAATCAAGTCGAACAAAATCTCCGGGCTGGGGGTGCGGATCCGCAGAGGACAGGGCTGGAGTTCAGATGGGTAACTCCAGTGCTGGGACGTTTTGGGGAGAGGCTGCTATTCTCATCTTGTCTGGAAATCCTGTCATTCAGGTTTCAGCTCGAATGCCACCCCTCTGAGAGGCTCCCCTGACCCAGCCAGGCCACCTGTCACCCTGTCACCTCTCCTGTTTTAGTTCTTCACACAGACGTAGCACCTCCTGGGAGCATGTTAGTGTGAGTCCCTCACTCTCCTCTTTAACCCCGGCTCCTGGTGGGGCTCGGGAGACATGTGGAGCGAGGGATTTTGTATGTCTGCTAGAGACTCTGTCCTGTAGAGCAAGGTGCAGGGTAGGCCCAGGCAGTCGGCCATGTCTCTTCCCCCCAGAAGGCACTGCAACTCCAGGGGAACGACCCTTGCCTGCTTGCAGGGTGCTTGTCTGTTTCAAGGCCTGGAGTTTCTGGCTTGGAGCGCGTGTGGCTTCCCTGTGTTAGCGTCGGCCCCCTTCTGTCGTGAAGCTGGTCTCTGCACATCTTTAGCTATTTTGGAGCTTGACCATTCTCTTTTTCCCCCTTTTTGACCCAGAGTTACCTGAACTCTTGAGTTGTCCTGTAAGGAGAAGATGGGGATCCTGTGGGAAGTGCTAAAGCCATGACCAGTCCTCAGAAATATTTCCTGCCAGACTTCTAGGCCAGCTCAGGAACTGCACTGCCCACCACAGTCCAGCTCGCCTGGGGCCTCAGTGGACAGACACCATTTCCAGTCTCCGGCGGGGTCTGGGAACATGCACCATCCAGGGAGAAAGTATGGGGGAGGATGTCCATGTCAAGACTCTTAGATTCCTTTCCTCTTGCTTCATTTCACTTCCAACCAGAGGGGCAGAGCGGAGCCAGCAGGCACTTGGGGGGCTTGCGGGTGGGAAGACAGCGTGGGCGTCTTCCTGAACCTCTCTCAGAAGGTGGGGCAGGCATTTTCAGTTTACCTTTCCCTGGTAGATGTGGCTGGGCCTGGTAAACATTCCAGAAACCCGGCACCCGTCTGTTGAACCCTCTTGTACTTGTTACTACTCTGTCTTCATCCCAAGGTGTACATTTTTCCCTCAGCATTTTCAGAAGTTCCTTATGTTATGACTGACATACATATATGTGTGTGTGTGTGTGTGTGTGTGTGTGTGTGTGTATCTTGACATAGGAAGTTTATTTTTTCTCTTAAAAGTCGGCGGCTTGTTTTGAATCCGTGACAACTCAGGATCCAGGAACTAGGGTGTCTCTTTCACCACTTGCCACCTCTATGCCCCAGTCTAAGCCACAGAGTCTCTGGCTTGGGTTGTTTCCGAGACTGTCACTGCTGTCTCTGCCTGCTTGCTGCTCCCCCGCTGCCGCCGCCTCCACCTCCACCTCCCCACCCCCAAGCAGGGAGAGGGATCCTTCTAAAAACCAGACCAGTTGTGGCACTCCAGCAACTTTCCAAAGTGCTTATCTTGACCGCCCTCCCAGCCTCCTCCTCTGTTGATTGCTCCCAAGTCCACTCTGCTCCAGCCTTTTGATGTTCTTGAGCCCTGCAAAGCTCTGTGCTGCCACAGGGCCTTTGCACCTCCCCCAGGGAAGCCTCATGGTTTGGTTCAAATCACACTTCCTTAGAAAGGCCTTCTCTGACCACTCCTGTGGCGCACTGATCTCCTGCCCTTTGTTTTATTTTTGGCGCCTGGTACAGCCTGACCTTGTGTCACATGATGGATGCTTTGCCAGTGTTCCCTTGAGCGTAAGTAGGTCCCGTGGGGGGCATGGCCTCTCTTGGCTGTGCTCACTGTTCTACCCTATCACCTGGAACACTGCCCAGCACCCTGCTGTCACAAATAGGTCTTTCTATTCATCCTGGAGCCCAGCACCTAGCACGGGTTGGCACATGGATGGGCTCAGCAAGTGTTTGCCGAGGGGGTGAAGAACAGGGACTTCTCTGCCAGCAGAAAAGGCTTGTAGAGGTTCCAGATGCCCTCTGCACACTGTTGAGCCCTTTGCAGGTTCTGTGCAGCAAGCATACCCTTGCTCTGTGTGGGCGTGGGCCATGGCTTCTAGCAGGGTGGGGTTCCCTGGCCTGGGCCAGCTGCTCCTGAGGAGCACAGGGAACAGGATTGCTACATAGGAGGCAGCCACAAGCACCAGCCACCCTCGGGCAGAGCCCAGTGGCTCGCTCTTACATACTGAGATTTCATGGCCTAGGTTGGAGCTCCCCTGGGCCAGGTAGGGTCCCAGGAGATGGGCAGCCAAGGGAGCTGCGGCCAGATAGCAGATGGGGCCCGGATCTCCCACCCTAACCTGGGAACGCCTGCCATGCCACTTGCCTCTTGGGGACCTACATGGGGGTGAGAAAGTGAGGGAGGCCAGTCCCTGGGGACCAGGTCCTATTGCCAGTCCTAGGACTGGGTCCCAAGTGTTTACTTTCAGAAAAATAGGGGAGGGGTGCCTGCCTAATGGGTTAGTCGTTGTAACAAAAGCAGCCCTAGACGATACGTCAACCAGTGAGCATGGCCAATACAACTGTGGATACTGACATCTGAATTTCTTGAAATAGGTTTCCTTTGATTTTTCCAACCATTCTTAGCTTGAACACAAAGAGGCAGATAGTGGACCGGAATTGGCTGTGGGCATGGTTTGCTGACCCCTTGGTCTAAGGCAGTGGTCGGCAAACTCATTAGTCAACAGAGCCAAATATCAACAGTACAACGATTGAAATTTCTTTTGAGAGCCAAATTTTTTAAACTTAAACTTCTTCTAACGCCACTTCTTCAAAATAGACTCGCCCAGGCCGTGGTATTTTGTGTAAGAGCCACACTCAAGGGGCCTAAGAGCCGCATGTGGCTTGCGAGCCGCAGTTTGCCGACCACGGGTCTAAGCCATCCTTCATTGGTGATAGAATTATTCCTATAGCCTACTGCCACCTTGTTTCTTTACCGTTCAGAAAGCTCCTTTAAGAACCCAAGTCAGGTCATGTTCCTGCTCTGCCCAGAACTCTCTATGGCCCCACCTCACTCGGAGTAGAAGCCAAAGTCCTCCCCAGCCTGTGAGACCCTGCACACCCTGGCCAGCACCCTGCCCTCACCTCTTCCAGTCCCACCCTCGCTCCCTCCCTCCAGCCACAGGGTCTCTGCTCTGTTGCTTGAATGCACCAAGCATGCCGCACAGGCCATTCCTCTGCCTCCATGCAGATCTCTGAACTGCTCTTTCCTTCACTGCTTGGCTCAATGTCCCTTCAGGGAAGCCTTTCTTAACTATATGTAAAACTGAACCCCCTTTACTGCCACTCCTGTCCCCTTTTCCTATGGCACATGTCATCTTCTATATATATATATATAAAAGCCTAATATACAAAGGGTTCCTTTGGGATTTCAATCTACTGGGAGTTCGATCGCTGGCTATGACGTGTGCTGACCACCAGGGGGCAGCACAAAACGAAGGAAGGCCCCAGCCAGTAGCCAGTAGCCAGTAGCCGGAGAGGCAAGGGTCCCTACCGTGTACAAATTTCGTGCACTGGGCCTCTAGTCCTCTAATATGTTATGTGTAACTGTCTCTGTTCCCAGACTAAAATGTCAGCTCTGCATGGGCAAGGTTTTCTGTCTCCTTCCACCCCTGAATCCCTAGAGCCCTTAACAGTGCCTGGCTTGGAATAGGTATTTATGCAGGAAATGAATAAGATTGTCTCCTCATCTGCAAAAGGGGATTAATAGCAAAGGAGGTAATTCACGTGGAGGACGTGTCTCCGTGTCTGGCACACTGTACGTGTGCAGGGAGCACCAGCTGCTGCCTGTGTAAGGCTGGCAGTGTGGACCCCAGACCGGCTGTTCTGCAAGCTGAGCTCCCCGGGGTGGACTAACCTGCTTGCTGCACTGGGGCTGCGAGGGCTGGGTGCACAGGTCGGGGGCCGGCCTGGATGAGCTCCTCCTGCCGCTCTGGTCAGCCTGTGTCCACAGGGGTCAGCATCTCCGGCCTCTTCCAGCCTTCTGACCCAACAGTGCCTTCCTGCCCAGAGATACGGAGAGACAGGTCAGCAGGGGTCACAGGCCCAGGTGAGGCTAGGTGAGTTATGCAGATGAAGGTCTTAGCAGAGTCCTAGGAACGAGGTCAGCATCTGATACATGTTACTCGTGGTGGCATTTCCAAATGGAGCAGGTACAGCCTCAATCACCCTGAGAGGTGCGTGGGCTGTGGGTGCTGGTGAGCAGCTGGTCAGATCCAGGCCTGAGACCCAGAGTCCCCCGCTGTTAGTCCAGGGTCCCTTTCATCTTGGGCCTTCTGTGGTCTCAGTGACCAACATGGGGACCCCTGAGCACCTGAAAAACATCCTCTGAGGCTAGTTACTACCAGATACGCTGCCAGCTTCTCCTGGCCCTGGGTCCCACAGCCTAGGGACATTGGCATCCAGACTTTGTGACCCCTCATCTGGCTAGTGCGCGCAGGGCCTGGGAGCTGGCTGGCTGGGTGCCTGGGAATGAGTGATCAGTCTCTCTCTGTCCTTCCCAGTCTGGGATGATGACATTCCGCCCCCACCACGGCTGCCCTGGGCTCCTCGGAGAAATGGGGTCACGAGGCGAGGCCACTGGGGAAGGAGGTATTTCTGGCTGAGCAGGTGTGGCCTGTGCTGGCATCCTGGCAGCTGAGCCCAAGGTCTTTTCAGCTGCCCTGGCAGGAGCAGTGTGACTTCGATATTTTGGAAAGTGTAAGGGAAAGCGAGCCTAGAGTTGAGCTGCTGAGTGTGGCAAGTGCGCTCAGGCCTCTGCGTTTGTGAAGTTGGTTAGCTAGCCGAGATGGGCCAGGCCTCCATCCCGCTGTGCCCCGTGTGGTGGCTGTGGGGGCTGGCTGAAGGACCTGCTGGGCCATTTTTATTTTTGCCTGGAGTCCTAGGTTGCTCTGAGCAGGGTTTGCACCACAGCAGGCCTCTCGTGCCCCAGCTTTGGGAGAAGTTGCCCACCAGAGCGCACAGTCCTCTGTAGGCACTGGCTGGGTGCTGCTAGGCGGCCCAGCATGCCACAGCCCAGTTTAAGGGCCTTTTCCTGGCAGGCAATCCCCTGTGGCATCCCAGAGAGCCTGCTGGAGGCAGGGCGTGCTGCCCGGTGCCACCTCTGTGAGTGGGCCACTGTGAGCATGTCCTGGCTGGAGGTGCAGCCACACAAGACTGTGCGGTGGCTGGTCTGGGCTCAGGCATTTGCATGACTTGGGTGCACTCTGCACCCTTTGGAACTTGGCTTCCTCGTGGCTCCTGCTCCCTTGGCCACCGTAGGGGCGAGGGAGGATGAGGAGAGGGGGCTAGGAAACTTGCAATTCCGGGCCAATTGTCCTCATCCATAGCCACCGGGCAGGTCCCTTCTTAGGACACAGCAGTTCCTGGTATAAAAGTGGGAGGTGTTACATCCATGCTGACTCTCTGGCCTCTTCCAGTCCCTCGTCCAAGGCCCTTGAGGCCACTGAGTCTGGTTTACTGGTGGGAGGAGCCTGGGAAGCACCAGGCTGGCTGTGTTTGTAAAGATGGCGAAACACAGGCTCCTGGCTCCGGTGACCTGGGCCCTGGCACCTGGGCCCGGTGTGTTGTGTTTGCCTGGTGGCTCATGCAGAGTGGAGCCGCGGTTACAAACTCAGCTCTTCCAACTTGGGCTCAAGTGCTACCTGCCCCTCCCACTGGCCTCCTCCTTGCTCTTCCTGCCTTATGGGGCTCAGATAGGAACCTCAGATTTCTCTCTCCTCCATCTCCACATGCCAACAAACGATCAGCAGATCCTGTTGCCTCCACCTTTGTAGTCTGTCCAGAATTCCCACTCTCACCCTCATCCTCCCCTCCATCCTGCTCTCCCAATTCCCAGGTGGTACCTGTGAACACCTGAGTCAGGTTATGCTCCTCTTCTACTCATGAACCCTCCATGGCGCCTGCCTCACTCAGAGTAAAAGCCAGCATCCTCTCTGTGGCTCACAAGGCTCTGTATGAGCTGCCCTTTTTACTGCCCTTTTTAGTCACGTCTTCATGTCCCCCCACTCTCCCCCTCACTCACTCCGTTCAGGCCACGTAGCCTTCTTCCTGCTCCACAAACACGCTAGGCACCGTTCAGCCTCAGGGTCATTGCACTTGCCGTTCCCTCTGCCTGGAATACTTTCCCCCCGATGTGTGCATGGTTTGTTCCCTCACTTCCTCCTGGCCTTTGCTCAGATGCCCACCCTGAGGGAGGCCTTCCCTGATCATTCTGCCTAAAATGGCCACCCTCCCCACTCCTGATGCCCCACCCTTCCCATTCTCTGTTTTACTTCGCAACCCTGGGTGACACAAATCATGCCACTGTTGTCTGCCCCTATCCTCTGCTTGCCACCCCCCAGCACACAGGCTGTAATGCAGGTCCCTAGAGGCAGGGGCTTGGTTTATTCACTGCAGTTCCCAGTCATGGGAAGAAGGGGTGCAGGAATGAATGAATGAACCTCTTTGCTGGTAAGTGGTGGAGCTGGGGTTAGGGCTCACTCTCTTGGTCCCAACCTGGTCCCATCCTGTACTGGAATTGGGACGTGGAGTTGGGACTGGGGGACTGGAGCAAAGCTGCTGCGAGCACCCTTCCAGGATGTGGGACTGTGGGATGGAGCTGCTGCCACAAGGGGGCAGCAGAGATGTGGCAGCCTCCAGCGCTGTGAACTGTAGTAAGATTATATTAGGGACTGCGCAGAGGCCCCACCTCTCGTGCCCACACGTGTCTTACTATTGTTAGGGTTCTGCTCACTGTCAGCAGCTGGATGAAGCATCATTGCACCAACCCCCCGACCTTGATGTCCTGTGGATGGGCCTCTTGATGCCCATAGTCAGGATTTGGGGACAAGAGGCCTGGCTCCCTGGGCATCTGGCAGTGCTATTTCACTAGTATTGGTCTGCATTATATTTATCCTTTATGAGACTCGTTCTAGGCTGGATACATTTATGTACTTTTTTTGGTTGTTATTATCTCTGTAATTTTTTTTTTTTTAACGAAAAGAGTTGACAATTTTATTTTCACATTTCACTGTACAAATGAAAATTGCTTTTTTTTTGTCCCACTACTCCCCTCAAACACTATTCTCTCTTAGATAGGAAGAGGGAGTGAGTCTTCCTTGTCTGCTGTTAGAAAACACCCAGGTCACAGCACCTCGATCTCCTGTGAAGTAGAACAAGTAACAGAAGCCTGATAGAAAGGGGCTCCCCTTTCTCCTCATCTGTCTGGTCGAGTCCTTCCGGGCCGGGTGGGCACCATCATGGGCCGGGCCGGAGGTCTCATCATTGGGGGCCCAGGCATCTTGGCATGTGCCCTCCCATAGGCGGCCTCATTCCAGGAGCAGGTCCCACTGGCATCATCCCAGAAGGAGGAGGACCCATCATTGGCATCATGGGAGGGCCCCTCCATATGGGGTGCTGGCATCATACTGGGGCGAGGTGGACCCAGAAGACGGGGGAGGTGGGATCATCACCCCTGCAGGAGGTGGAGCTAAGAATGGAGTAGGAGGTATTTTTCCTTGCTGAATTGCTGCAGAGAGTCATGGGTGAGGTATGTATCGCAGTAGTCACAATAAGACTTTGGCATGTTGTTCTGCAGGCCATTGGCACTCTGTTGGCCACTCCACGACCGCGCCGCCGGAAATGACCTATCTCTGTAAATCTTACAGTGACCCTGTGAGATGGCAGGTGGGGGCAGCCTACTTTGTAGATGAGGAAACGGGTAATTCCAGGGCCTCACAGCCAGGAGGTAGGTGAGTCTTGGCCTAGGAGCCGTTCACAGGTGTTTCCAGAGCACAGCTCCATGCTGGGAAACAACTGACAGCCCCGTGGGAGGTAGATGCTAAATGTCTGGGGGTTGATATTTTAAGTGATGGCCAGGAAGGGCTCACTGCAAAGTCGTCTGAAGGCCTGAGGAGATAAGGGAGGAGCCCTGTGGGGTCTGAGGGAGAGTGTTCTAAGCAGCTGGAACAGCATGTGCAAAGTCCTGAGTCTCTCCTACAGTTGCATAACTATGCTCTTGTTTTGTCATCGCCAGACAGGGCCCATCCCTGGAGCCTTGCCTCCCTGGCAGCTCTGGGCACTGGCGCTCGCTTGGAGCAGGTGCTCAGAAGCGGTTCCCCTCTTTCTACTACTGCTACCTTGATCAGGAACATGAAGACAGTGAGGGCCAGGGGCCCTGCTGCTCGACAGTGGCTCTGGGTGCTCCTCTCCGGGTTGGGGATGACCACAGGGTGGCTTCTGCTCGTCCCCTCCTGTGAGGTGGGCTGTGGCCTTGCCCCTTGTCCTCGCCACCCTCCAACCCCCTCTGCCACCTCGTGCTGCCACAAGTTGCTGTTGGCTGGGCCCCAGAATCTCAGGCCTCTGGGTGAGAATTCCTCCCAGGCTAGTGGAATGTCATCGCATGCACCCCAGGCCAGGGTGCCTGCCCTGCCCTTGTCCTCTGTCCGTTGCAGGCCATGGGGCCACACACCCTGCCTGCAGCCATTGATGGATCTTGAGCCAGTGACCTCTTCACAGGCCTCACTTCATTCATCCATAGAGTAGAACATGTTGCCCTTTCCCAGCCCCTTCCCTCTGGGGGGGCAGGAAGGGCTGCCCTGTGTTTCTCAGTAGAGCCCACCACTCCTTCCCACCACTCAGTCGCCTTCTCCCCAGGGCTGGGGCTTGGGCCTGCTGTCTTTCCTGTGCTCATGAGTTGCCTGTGCCCTCTGACCTCAGTCCTGGGTCCTACCCTGGGCCCCTATCCCACTCTGGCCTCAGGGCTGGGAAGGCATGTGGTACATTTGTTTGTCTCTCAAGCAAAGGGCATGGGAAGTCTGCTTGGGCACAGAGCAGGGGGCAGGGGTGGCGCTGGGGTGGGGAGGGTTGCAGTTGGGGGGGGTGAGCCCAGGGACTGAGGACTGGGAAGCACATGACAGGGCCCCCACATTTAGGCCCTCAGTGTGGGTGGGGTGGGTGGGGGTGGGGAGAGAAACCTCTGCTGCTCCCTGCCCAGAGACCTTTGCTTTGATGGGTAAATGGGACTTGGTTGTTAGCCTTCCCCCCTGAAAACTTTATTGAGATGAAATTCAATACCCATAACACAATAGCCATTTAAAAGTGAAAAGTTTAGCGGCATTTCGTACATTCACAGTGTTGTACAACCACCGACCTCGATCTAGTCCCACAACTTTCCATCACCTCGAAAGGAGACCAGGTCCCCATTAGCTGATACTCCCCTTTCTCACTCCCCCAGCCCCTGGCAACTACCATTCTGCGTTTTGTCTATGGGATTTAACTGTTCTGGACATTTCATACACATAAGTGACCCCTTTGTGTCTGGCTTCTTTCACTTGGCAAAACTTTTTTCCCAACTAGCATAACTTTATTTTGAAAAAATTACAGAGACACAAGGAGATGCAAAAATAGTACAGAGAGGTCCTTGGTCCCCCCACCCCCCCCCCCACCCCCAGGGCCTTTCAGACCTCTCTTGGGGTAAAGATGGCCTCTGGGTCCCAGGATTTGGGTCCAGGAAATGGGAAATGAGGACTGATCCTATCGGGTTGCCTGAGCTGGGGCAGCCCCCACCCCTGGTGGGTCGGGCCCTGGTGCTGCTCCTGGGCTGAGCTTACCTCTGTGAGGGCGCCGTCTCTCCTGTCCTTCGGTCCTGGGCTGGCCTGGGCGCGGTGTGGCGGCTGCTGGAGCATAGCCCCTCTCCTGGCCGCCCTCTCCTGCTGCCCAGCTTCCTCTCCCAGCAGCCAGCTGGGCCCCCGACGGCTGTCCTCTCCTCCTGGGCCTGGTCTCATGCCCGGCTGGGGGGAGGGTAGAACTAGCCCTTCCCCAGCAGCTGGCAGGCAGGGAGAGGGCTGGTTGTATTTTAAGCTGTTGAGTGGTTCAGCAGGAACTCGGAGGCCGCTTTCCCCGGAGGCACGGTGTTGCCTTCCTGTGGACCACACCGGCTCGGAAGGCATGTGGGCACTGCCCGCCTGGGACCCAGCAACTATTAATATACCTGCAGCCACGGGGCAGGCCCTGTGCCTGCCCAGGGCCCTGCCGTTCTAGCCCTTTCCGGACATTCATGTGTGCCCCGCCCGTCTCCCATGAGTCCCCTTGGTGGGACTGGTACTCCAGGTGATAAGACCAGTTTTCTGTTTCTGGCCCCTCTGTCTGGCCCTGTGGCTCAGAGGGGTTCAGTAACCTGTGCCCAAGGCCACACAGCCTGACAGAGCTCTCTAGGGTGTTAACAATAGGCAGGTTGGCCAAGACTTCTTGGGTGCTGGGCCCTCTCCTACCCGCAGGTCCATGGGGGTGGGTGCTGTAGCCACCAGCTGGCCAGCAGGGGGCTGGGATCTCACCCCAGGCATGTCCTTCCCTTCGTGGCAGCTCCACAGGCTTTGGGACACTGCGCGTCTGTCAGCTACCACGCTGCACTTCTCGCGTGTTGTCTCATGGGACCCTCCCAGCCCTGCTATCTGCTCCCCAGGCTGAGGCCCAGGAGGGCCCGATTCAGTCCCATGTACTGTCCACCACATCCCCTGCCTCTCTCACTGTCGTTGGGGGGTGTGTGAGGGCAACCCCTTCTTTCAAGGGCCTTGGGTGAGCAGCATGCCCTCAGAAAGCCTCGCGTGGGCCCTGCATGGGCATTCGAGCCCTGCGCCTCTTCCCCACGCTGCCGCTGACTGAGGGCCACCAGGAGTGGGAAGGGTCCTCAGCACCTGTTGCCCAGTGGCCGACTTGGGACAGACCCAGCCCTACCTGCCACTGCTCGTTTGAGCTCTGCACTCAGGCCTTTCCGGGCAGGCCTGCCCACCGGCCTCACTGCTGCTCTTCCATGTCCGTGGGGTCTGCTTTGACCTGCGTGGAGTGGTGGGTCAGACCTCCGCTCCCTCCTGGAGCTCTTCTTCCCTCCCATCAACACCCCTCTGCTCTGCCACTCTCTGGGGTTCAGGGAGATCGTGTGTGAAGTGGGCGGTGTGCTCTGGGCTTTGGGGATCTCAGGGCCTGGGCAAGGCAGCTATGCTGGGCTTACATGATGGGAAGACTGCCCTGAAGGTGACCTTGAACATGGTCTGGGTGGATCTAGTGAAAATGTGGAGAGGGAGGTCAGGGAGGTCAGGGAGGTGGGGCCAAGGCCTCATCAGCCCAAGCTGGGGTGCTTTCTGCAAACTTGCCGGTTTCTTTACCCTTTCCACACAGAGACTCTGCACCAATAACTCTGGAATCTGTCACCTCTCTGGGAACACGAATGCACAAGGGAAATAATCCGAGTGTCTCTCACAGCTCAGAAGGGGAAATGGATGATCTATCTCTCGGATTCTCAAAATAGCTGGGATTTCTCCAAGCCCAGTGAACTCTGCCGGTCTGAGCAGGGTGCCGGGGTGTGGGCTGGCCTCTCACCCTCCTCCCCAAGACTGGTCCCCACCCTGCACTTGGGTATGGGGGCCAGGAGACCCCTCCATGCCTTCCTCTGGAGACCTCCCTACCCTCCAGTGCTCTTTGGGGGCTATGTCCGCTTGAAAGCCTCACTTTCAGGGTGACCCAGCCCCTGGGGGCTGTCCCCGATCTGTGCCATGGCTCTCCGGGGGCTCAGTCTGGGAAGTTTTATATTTAGCTGGGCATGGCTGTAGGGCCACTCGGGTTACAGCTGCACAGAAGGTGGCAGTGCCAGGGCAAGCGTGGGCTCCCTTCCAGCGCCGCGGCAGAATCTGATCGCGTGGCCTGGCCCAGAGCGCTGTGCGTGGGGCGGTCGGTGGTGGGGCCTGACGGCCGGCAGCTTGGGCCACTGGCCTCGTGGGCAGAGCAGGGTGGCATGGACCTGAGTGTGAGCTTGGTGGCTCGGGAGGCCAGCCAGGGCCAGGGCCCCGGCCCCAGCCCTGGCTTCGGCCTCAATGGCCTGCCCCGGCCTGCACCCCCCAAAGTGGCCAAGAAACCTAAAAAGGGCGTTCTCTTCTTTGAGGTGGAGATTCTGGATGCAAAGACTCGGGAGAAGCTGTGTTTCTTGGACAAGGTAGGACCGCGGTGCCGGCTGCCCATGACTTCCTTCTGGGGGCTCCTGACCCCAAGGGAGATGGGAGTGCTCCTCCAAACTGCTTGGGGGGTGCGCATGAGGGGTCCTGTCTTTGGGCCTGGGCCTGTCCCTGCCAGCTCGGGGTAGAGTGGGCAGCCCTGGCCCCTGGGTGTGGCCGGGACTTGGCCTCACAGTGCAAGAGGAGGTGAAGCAGCCTCAGTGGGGCCTCAGGGCTTGGGCTGCGAGGGGGTAGAATTGTAACCTGCCCCTCCTGAGACCAGGCCAGGGGACGTCTGGCCTGGACTGTGGGTCTTTACTCTGGGGGGAGATGTGGGTAGGGGTGGAGAGGAGAGGTCCAGCTTCTCCTGCTCAAATTGTCTCCCAGCTTGGCTGGGGGGCATCCTGGCTGCCTGGTAAACCTGGGCCCTCAGGCCCACTGCCGTCCCCACTCTGACAGGCCCTTGCTGCTCCATGTGGGTATGGGGCTTGGACCCCAACCTTCCCCACTCCCATAGCAGCTACCCAGGCCCCCATCCATCCCCACCTCAGCAGGAGGGATCCTGGACCAGGGGTCCTGGCTCCCCCCAGGGCTGACTTCCCTCCGGCCCGTGCTTCCCTCAGGTGGAGCCCCATGCCACCATCGCAGAGATCAAGAACCTTTTCACTAAGAGCCGTAAGTCCAGGGCCCAGCCATACTGCCTCCTGCAGCCCCTCTGGGCAGGGGCCTCTGGGTGGGACCCCTCCTGGCAGCCTCCCCCCCTAGGGCCGGCAGAGATGCCCATAGTGGAGCCCAGGACTTTCTGGGCTTGCCTGTTGCAGCGCCCCCATGTGGCCACTGGTAGGAATGCCCTTGCTTGGTTTTCGGAAGGACAACATCCAGCTCTGCCAGTGCTCTTCCGGGCTGTGTCCTGGAGCCACACAGCCACAGAGGCCTTGTTCTCGGTTGGAAGAGCTGTGGGGGCCTTGGGCCCCACCAGGCTGTGTGCTGTGACGCCCTGCTCTCCCCGCAGATCCGCAGTGGTACCCTGCCCGCCAGTCCCTCCGCCTGGACCCCAGTGAGTACAGCTGTTGCTTGACCACCCCTGGGCACCCCGGTGGCAGTGGGCGAAGGCCTGGGTAGCTCCTGAGCTGTGGCCTGCCTCTCTGCAGAGGGCAAGTCCCTGAAGGATGAGGACGTTCTGCAGAAGCTGCCTGTGGGCACCACAGCCACACTGTACTTCCGGGACCTGGGGGCGCAGATCAGCTGGGTGACGGTGAGTCCTGACCCTACTACCTACAGCCTCCTCTCCCATCAGCCACTTTGGGGTGACTCACCTGCCCGTCTTCCCAGGTCTTCCTGACAGAGTACGCGGGACCCCTTTTCATCTACCTGCTCTTCTATTTCCGGGTGCCCTTCATCTATGGCCACAAATATGACTTCACGTCCAGCCGGCACACGGTGGTGCAGTGAGTGGGCCAGGCCGGAGGGGGTGCCGGGGGTGGGGGAAAGGCCTGTGGGTCGGCCCCTCTGAGCCAGCTCTCCTCCCAGCCTCGCCTGCATCTGCCACTCATTCCACTATGTCAAGCGCCTGCTGGAGACGCTCTTCGTACACCGCTTCTCCCATGGCACCATGCCCTTGCGCAACATCTTCAAGGTAAGGCCCCTGGCCTAGTGTCCCAGGCCCACCCACCTCAGCCCCGCCCTCGCAGGACCCAGCTCTCTCTGCCCACACCCCTTAGGGTGGACCCCTCCAACCCCCGACCCTGCCCTCCACTGGGCCAGGCCCCATCCCGGCCCTGCTCCCTTTCAGAACTGCACCTACTACTGGGGCTTCGCTGCGTGGATGGCCTATTACATCAACCACCCTCTCTACACGCCCCCCAGTAAGTGGCTTCGGGACCCTGCTCCTCCTGTGAGCCCCCATCTCCCACCAGGCTCCCCTCATAGGCCTCCCCTCTGGCTTTCCTTTCAGCCTATGGAGCTCAGCAGGTTAAACTGGCACTGGCCATCTTTGTGGTAAGCAGGCAAGCTGGTATGTGTTGATGGGGTGGAGGGAGTCGGGGGGGCCTCTGGGCTGACCCTGCTCCTCTGACAGATCTGCCAGCTGGGCAACTTCTCCATCCACATGGCCCTGCGGGACCTGCGGCCGGCTGGTGAGTGGTCTCCTCTGGGCAGGGGGTGGGCAGGCTGGGCCAGGGGTCTCACTCACCCTTCCCATCCTGCCTGTCAGGATCCAAGACCAGGAAGATCCCATACCCCACTAAGAACCCCTTCACGTGGCTCTTCCTACTGGTGTCCTGCCCCAACTACACCTATGAGGTGAGGGCCTGCCCTGCTCCCCTCTCCCCCATAGGGCTTCAGGTTCCATGTGGAGGGGTCAGTCTCTGGAGATAGAGGTCTCAACCCTGGGGATCTCCAACATTTACGAGGCGGGGAGTGGGGAAGAATCAGGTTGCCTGGCTCAGCAGTTGCTTTTGCAGTTTGAACTTGAGAGCATCTGGTGATGCTGACTGTGGCCTCGGGGGGTTGGGAGTTGTGTAAGGCTGGGCTTGTGGCTGTTGAGGGCTGAGGGGCATGTAGGCCCCTGCCCCCCACTGCCAATAGCTGGCCTGCCCTCATCTCTGCCCTGTGCCCACAGGTGGGGTCCTGGATAGGCTTTGCCATCATGACACAGTGTCTCCCAGGTGAGCCCACTTCCCCCCCTCAGCCTGGCTCTGCCCCCCTCCGGGCCATGCACCCTCCCTGACCCCCTGCTCTCCTCTGCAGTGGCCCTCTTCTCTCTGGTGGGCTTCATCCAAATGACCATTTGGGCCAAGGGCAAGCACCGCAGCTACCTGAAGGAGTTCCGAGACTACCCGCCCCTGCGCATGCCCATCATCCCCTTCCTGCTCTGAGTCGCCCACCCCCACCAGCTCCTACAGTCAGGCTCTTGGGAGCCGGGCTCTTGTACCCCACCCTGTGTCCTCCTGGGGGAGGAACGGGGGTACACTGCTGTCCAGCACCTGGAATAAAATCTGCCTGCCCAGCTGGATCCAGACTCAGGCTGTGTGTGTTTCTTTGGGGGGTTTGGGAACCAGTATACCACAGGAATAGGCAGGGCTTGGGCTGAGGGCCTGAAGCTTTTATTTCTCCCCTTGTCCAAGGGTGGTGGGTGGGCCCCACTACACGGCCACCTGGCTTCTGGCCAGATCTGCCTCCCTCTGCTCCCGCCGCTTCTTTCGCTGGAGCAGCCGCCGTTCGCGCTCAAACTCCTTCATTCGCATCACGTAGCTGTGGGCAGAGCGTGAGAAAGGGCGTTATAGCTCCTTGGCCTGATTTGGCCCTCCCTTAGCCCTGGGAAGCCAACAGTGGGCTGGAACTGCACCCCAGAGCACTCTGGGAGGCCTTGGAGACCTGTGCCCCTGGTTTAAGTCTGGGGTCTGCCCCCACTCTGCCTCTGGTGGACACTGGTGAGCCCTCCTACCTGGAACCCTGGCATGGCTAATCCTCCAGGTGGCCTCAAAGATGCCTGCCCCACCTGCCTCCACCCAACACACCTCCTGAGTCTTTTTTCAACTAAGCTGGGGGCCTGGCTAGAAACTCGGGTTAGTTCACTGTCCTTTGCCTCAAGATCCTTGGGCTGAGGGGGGGTGGGGGGGTGGGGGGAGTGAGGGATAAGGGGTGGGTCTGGGGCTCACTCTAGGTGCTCGCAGTAGTCCCAGTCGTGCTGCTCGTGTTTGCAGGCCAGGAAGTTGGGGAAGCTGTCTCGCTTGCATTTCAGCAGCCGGATAAGGTAGTGAGCGCAGTAGTCTCGCTGCTGGAGCACCAGCTGTGCATCATTCATCTGCTGCTGCGTGGCCACCATCTCTGTGGGAAGGGAGTGGGTGGGACTCAGCCAGGGTGGGCTTTTGGGGGCTTAACTGCTGGAGGTTCCCCATGATGCCCTGAGTCCAGGGAGACACATGCAACCAAGAGTCACAGCTCAGGCCCGCCCCCCACAGGTCAACTGTGTGGCAGCAGGTGACTGCCATCCTCTGCCAGATGGAGTGTCCTTTTCTCATTTGTTCAAAGGCAATCCTGGACACTGAGGCCCAGACAAGGGGAGAGTCCCTGTCTCCCCATCACCCCAGGCACCTCAGCATCCACACTGGATCCTCAGCTCCCCTCTCCTCGCTCTGGGATCACTTTGCCAACAGTCCCACCCTGCAGAACCCACTTTCTCCCAGCGCTCCCCTCTGCTGGGCATAACCCAGTGTGGGGGCTGGGCTGCTGGGGTGACCTGGATCCCGGCTCTGCCCTCTCACCAGAGTGTGGCCTCTTGGAAACCCAGTTTCTTCCCCTTAGGAGTGGACTAACAGTCCCCACTCCAAAGTCAACTGAGCGAGCATGAAGGAATGAATGTAAGTGCTCAGTGGCCACCTCAATGAGAGCTGAACTAGCCACTGGGCTTGCCCCCCATCCACCTGGCAAACCTGACCTGGGACCAAGTCACCCTTCAGGAGGCTGATTGGGGCCCTTAGAAGTCTGGGTGCACACTCCATGCTGGCAATCTCCCAACTCCCCTGCAATCTCCCCCCACTGGCTTCTCTTCCCTCTGCTTCTGAACCCCGTGTCTTTGTCGCCTTCAGGCCCTGGTCCTCATCTCCTGTCCCTGCACAGAACCCCTCTGGCTTCCACACTCTGCCCACACAAGGCTCTCACAAGGGCAACTGAGACCCCAGGACACTGCTCTTCCTTAGCTTCTTTCTTGAACATTCTCTTCCCCTCCCCAGGTTTCCTCCCATCTCTGTGGCTTTGGCTTCCTGAGGTTCTTGCTGAGAGCCTTTGCTCCTTTTAATCCATGGCTTCCATCAACACCCCATAGACCAGCGGTTCTCAACCTGTGGGTCGTGACCCCTTTGGGGGTCGAATGACCCTTTCACAGGGGTCGCCTAAGACCATCGGAAAACATATTTACATTACGATTCATAACAGTAGCAAAATTACAGTTATGAAGTAGCAACGAAAATAATTTTATGGTTGGGGCTCACCACAACATGAGGAACTGTATTAAAGGGTCTTGGCATTAGGAAGGTTGAGAACCACTGCCATAGACCATTAAGCCCCAACTCGGTACCCCCACCCTCACCTTGTCTGAGTGCCAGGCCCATAATCCACCTGTAGCCCCCCTGCTGGTTTCCATGGCAATGTGACTGCTACCTGCACCTGGCACAATCAGTCAGCGGTTAGGATTTATGGAGTACCTAGGTGTTAGGGATCTTGCTCTTGGAGGGACACACTACAAACAGGTGGAGCCAATGTCACAGAATGTCCACAATGCTAAGTACCGGAAAATAAAGCAAGGGAGAGAGGCAGTGTTGGGGTGGGTCACAATTTTAGATGAAGGGGTCCTTTAGAAAGTGGCATCTGAAAGTGAGGGATGAGACATGAAGACACCTGGGGGAAGAGCATTCCAGTAGGGGAGCAACAGGTGCAAAGGCCTGAAGGTGAGGGGACAGGCCTTGGGACGCCCCAGGGATCTGGGTTGAGCATGTGGTCTGAGTGGGCTTGCTGAGTGCAAGATGCTCCTTAACACTGTGGAGAGACGCCAAGTAGGCAGCGAGGTCCATGAGTCAGGTTCAGGGTCAAGGCCCAGCTGGAAGTAAAAACTTGGGAGCACTGGGACACAGAAGGCATCTGAAGCTAGGGAACTAGCAGAGAACCCTAGGGAGTGAGTGGAGACCCTGGGCCTCCCCAATATTTACGATACGGGGAGTGGAGGGAGAATCAGTGAAGGAGCCCACACTGAGGTGGGCAGGAGGGGGGATCCTGGCAGCCAGGTGAGGAAGGGGCTTTCACGAAGAGGCAGCGATCAGCTATGCCTGGCACTGCTGCAGTGGGGCCGGTTAGAACTGGGAATTGACACGGGGTATAGCAATAGTGTGTGCGACAAACTGGATCAGAGCTCTTGCAGTGAAGTGGAGAGAGCTGGAGGGGGAGGGGGTCCAGGAGAGGATTTAAAACAGTAAAAGCAACTATTGTATTTGCATGTCGATGGGAAAAACAATGTTGCAAGAGAAAGGGAGAATGATAGGGGTGCCCTTGGACAGGTGAGAGGATGGGATGGAGGTCACAAGGGGTTTTCTGGAGCAGGGCCAGATCATCTGAAGTAACAGCACAGGAGGAGTGCCAGGGAGCCATGAGAGCTCTTTTGACAGTTTCTATTTTTTTTTTTTATTTCAAAAATATGTTTTTATTGATTTTTTCAGAGAGAGGAAGGGAGAGATAGAAACATCAATGAGAATCATTGATTGGTGCCTACTGGAGATGGTGCCTGCAACCCAGGCAGGTGCCCCAACCAGGAATCAAACTGTGACCTCCTGGTTCACAGGTGGACATTCAACCACTGAGCCACACTGCTGGACTCCACTGATTTTTAGAGTGGAAGGGAGGGGGAGAGAGAGAAAAACAAGGATGTGAGAGACACATTGATTTGTTGCCTCCCGCACGTGCCTGACTAGGACCTGGGATCGAACCTGCAACTTGACTGGAATCGAACCCGAGACCCTTCAGTGCGTGGGCCAACGCTCTAACCACTGAGCCAAATAGGGAAACAGCTTCTATTTTCTGAATAAGAGAATTCAAAGTGACTAGCTGAAAGGAGGTACTAGAGTCAGAGAGAAGGATGGGACACTCATCTAGGAGGGAGGGGGTGAAGGAAGGGCCAGGAAATGTATCAGCAAAGCCAGCAGCAGGAAGGATCAACCAGAGGGTTGATGGGGAGAACAGTTGTAGAGGCTGTTTTTCTCCCATGATGTTCAGCTGGATAGGGACAGAAGCCAAGGAGAGCTGGGCTTAACCAGGGTTGTATTTAGCCGAGCAGGAGGCTGTGGGTGTTTGCAAAACAGCAAAGTGGGGTGAGAGAAGCAGGGGGAAGGATTAACGTGTAAGAAGGTAGGTGGATCAATGGACTGCAAGCTCATGCAGGGCTGAACAAGTACCAGGAACCGGGCCATTGGAGGAGTCCACTTCCCAACGTTCTCTCAAATCCAGACCTCTCTGCACATCCGTCTCCCAAGTCCTCGCCCACCCGGTAGCCAGCACAACCTTTTGCCAAAGCAAATCAGATCGAGTCTCCTCGGCTTACAAACGCTGGCTCTCCCCTCTCCCGGGTCTCCGCGTGGTCAACTCCTACTCATTACCCTGAGGTCCGGCTTCCAGCTATTGCCTCCTGGAAGCCTGCCTCCATACTACTCCAAGGTGTAGACCCCCAGATCTGCCTGGGGCCGCTGTCTCACCCCCAGGGCCGCGAGTTTGCTTTAACCGGTGCCTGCTGTATCCATGGTGCCCAACTTGGGACCCTGGCCCAGGACTGGCGTTTGATGTGCTTGTGGTATTTTTACTACATTTAAAAGCAACGTGCAGCCCTGGCCGGTGCCGCTCAGTTGGTTGAGCGTCGTCCCATGCACCTAGAGGTCGCCGGTCGGGGCACATGCCCAGGTTGCGGGCTTCATCTCCGGTGTGTGCAGGAGGCAGCCCATCTATGCTTCTCTCTCTAAAATCAATAAAAACATACTTAAAAAAAGAAAGCAACGTGCACGACAGTATGTATGGCGTGAGTCCCTTTGCATTTTCTTGCATTTAAGAACAGGAGTGACATCGGGACAATGAACACGTCCCTTCGCAATGAGCCCTCCCCTGGGTCCCCGCCGGCTCCAGGACCAAGCCCAGCTCCCAGCGCCTGGTTAGCCCCCTATCGCCACTCTTCCCCCGGGTTTTCCCTCAAGCCGTGCCCTCTGCCCTGAATGCCTCCACACTCAGGCAGGGTCACGCTTGCCCTCCCTACTCCCCGCGGCCAGGTCAGTGCTGGGCCCAGCCCGGCGGACCCCGGGGTTAAGGCGTCCGCACCCCACGCTCGTTGGCCGCGCCTGCGCATTGGATCTCACCGCGCTCCTTGCGCCCGGGGAAGCCGTAGTCGGGCGGAAAGGTGGGCATCCGCAGGGGGTCTGGCTCCCCTGAGGAATCGCCCAGGTAGCGCCTGGCCAGGTGCGCTCCCATGGCTGCTGTCGCCACAGATTCCTGTGGCAGTCAGGTCACCTCGTTCCTATCCGGAAGCACTGCCCCCTCGCTAGTCTCAGCTTCCGGGTTGCGCTGGCCATCACGGGGATCATAGAGACGAATGAGTCCGGAGGACTTCCGGTATTTCTGGCGTCACCTGGTGGCTATTTGGAGACATTACAGGCGCGGTGCGCCCCTTTCAGCATCCTGTGACTGCCAATGAATGCGGGGGTGTGTAGGTTGTTTTCTTTTTTTGCCTCTGGATAGAAATCCACTTGGGTGGGGAACCGAAGGGAGGAAGGACGACGTGGGTCCGGGGCCTTCCCCTACCCTCACTGGGCGCCCCTGATCTCCCCAGGCTACAGCACAAATGGAGACATTTTTTCATATTATAATCATATTTTTTTTTTTTGGGGAAATCGCAGGGGTCAGCACATCCGGAGTGCAATGGATAAGCCTCGCCCTGGGAAAACCACCTTCGTGATCATGGTATCTCCCCTGCCAGGTAAGTATATTATAATCATATTTTTTAAAAACATGGTTTTTCACAAAAAACATTCGAATTTGTTTTAAAAAGCCTTGCATAGTATCAGTGATATATTTAGTGAATATCAAAAGTTTAAATAAAATTATTCCAAAAAAATCTTTTAGTGGATTTAATTTAAATATGCAAATAAAGTTATCTAACATATAAAAGGCTAAGCAACTGCCAGTGCTTATGATGTGCACTGACCACCAGGGGGCAGACGCTCAATGTAGGAGCTGCCGAGCTGCGGTGACTTGGCAGCAGCTGTTCTCAGGTGACAGACGGGAACCAGAGAGGAGGGAGCCCGATTCCTCGTGGGGCCACACGATTCCACCTTCGGCCGTGGGTTATGTTGTTGCTGGGGCACTGTCGGCCAAGAATTTGGCTTACTGACAAGCTGCAGTGACCATAGACATCCTTCGAGTCGTCCCAGGTGCGGCTGGCCAGGGAGGGACTGAGGGAGGTTGGCTCCAGGGCGTGTCCGGCCCCGTCTTGCCCAGTCCCACCCCGCCAGCCACCTTCTAATTAATTTCCTTTCAATGTGCACGAACCCATGCACTGGGCCACTAGTTTATAACTAAAACCATTGAGAGCCAAAATATTAAATAAATCCTATTGAATACTTTTGTGAAAATGAAACAAGTTGCAATTCTAGTATCCCTCTAGTGGCCACTGTAAAGAAGTGGTATTACAGCCCGACTACGTGACTCAGTGGTTGAGTGAGCATCTACCTATGAACCAGGAGGTCACAGTTTGATTCCCAGTCAGGACACATGCTCTGGTTGTGGACTTAATACCCAGTGGGGCAGGGGGAGGGCATGCAGGAGGCAACAGATCAATGATTCTCTCTCATCACTGATATTCTGTCTCTCTGTCCCTCTCCCTCTCTGAAATAAATAGAAGCATATATATAAAAAAAGAATTGGTATTACATTTCACACCTATTACATTAGGGCTTACCTATATGCAAATTTAAGAGTACATTATTTAATACTGCTAAATATTTCTTGGCCTCAATGTGCAACTGCAACAAATGTGCTGATTTGTTACTCTCTCTGGAACCCGTCATTGGAATACAAAGAGCAGCCATTCATTGGGAGCTTGACAGTGTTGGGAAATGATACTTGGTTATGTAAGAATAGATTTCATTAGACAAGGGGTTATGGGTTGAAGTGTGTCCCCTCACCACAAAATATAGGTTGAAGTGAAGCCCAGATGGTGTGGCTCAGTGGTTGAGCATTGACCTATGCACCAGGAGGTCACCAGTTTGATTCCTGGTCAGGGCACATGCTTGTGTTGCAGGCTCCATCCCCAGCAGGGGCTGGCCAGGGGCAGCCAATCAATGTTGATGTCTCTCTCTCATCGATGTTTCTCTCTCCCTTTCCCTCCCTCCCTCTCTAAAAATCAATAAAACATATTTAAAAAATGTGTTGAGCTCCTAACCCCTGGGACCTGTGAATGTGTCCTTATTTGAAAATAGTCTTAGTAGGTGAAATGAAGATGAGATCATTCTGGATTCAGATGGGTCCTAATCCAATGACTGGTGTCCAGCTATGCACACACAGAGAGCATCATGTGAGATGAAGGCAGCCATCGGAGTGCTGCTTCTGCAAGCCAAGGGATGCAATGGATCCCGTCAGGAAGGCTCCTCTTCCGGAGCCTTCATAGCGAGCGCGGCCCTGCCCCACGCCATATTCTGCACTTTCAGCCTCCAGAACCCTGAGACTAAATTCTTGCTGTTTTAAGCCACCTACTTTGTGGAACTTTGTTATGGCAACCTTAGGAAACGAATACACAAGATATTTGTCTTTTCTCCTACATAAGCTTGTCTTCCTCATACTCCAAAGCAGCATCTGCTTCCATCATCGGCAGAACCAGAACCTCAGGATTCAGACACAGTAGGACATCAGCCAGAGAGGCTGGGAAGCACTCCCCTGGGGCCTGAATGGCTTCAATATCAGGACGTTTAGTTATGGTTGTTCTATGCCAGCTCTATCTCCTGGGACAGCAATGACCTGGGTTCTTCAGAAAATTTATTTTGTGTTTGTAATAGGTAAGGTCCCTCCACTTGGGCCAGCTGGGGATTCCTGCCATGTGAGAGAACAGGTGTCCTGGGTCAGAATCCTAGTAGTATGGCCTGGACAAGGGCCTTGAGCTCTCTGTAAAATGGAAATGTTGTAATGATATGAGGTGCTTAGAGAAGTGTTTGGCACACAGTGTTAGATAAGTATTACTTATTATTACTACTTCATGCTTTTTTGGGGGTCTTTTTTGTTAATCCTCACCTGAGGATATTTCCCCATTGCTTTTTAGAGAGAGTGGAAGGGAGAGGGAGAGACAGAGAGAAACCTCGATGTGAGAGAGACACATCAATTGGTTGCCTCCCGCACACACTCTGACCAGGGCTGGGGAACCTGCAACCAAGGTACGTGACCTTGACCGGAATTGAACCTGGGACCCGTCAGTCTGCAGGCTGACGCTCTATCCACTGAGCCAAACCAGCTAGGGCCATACTTCTTTAATGAATGGCCGTTTCAGAACTTTGAGGACATAGAGGTGACCAAGAAGAGAAGGGGCGGGGTGGAGGGAATCTCTCTCCACTGACAGTCCCATGAGGGACTTTAATATAACCTGTAGGGCGTCAAACAGTGGTCCCTCTCCAAGATATATCCATGCCCTTATCCTCAGAACCTGTGAATGTGACCTTATTTGGAAAAAGTGCCTTTGCAAGTGTAATTAAGCTATGAATCTTGAAGGAAGAGTAAGGGTCTGGGACAGCTGGAGGCGGTGGTGGTAACTAGGATGAATGGTTTCCACCAGTGGTAACTCCTCCAAATTCTTCTTTGGGCCCTAGCTGGCTTGGCTCAGTGGATAGAGCATCGGCCTCAGACTGAAGGGTCCCAGGTTCAATTCTGGTCAAGGGCACATGCCTGGGTTGCTGGCTCCATCCCCAGTTGGGGGTGAGGCAGCTGATTAATGAGTCTCTTTCATCATTGATGTTTCTATCCCTCTCTTCCCCTCCCTTCCTCTCTGAAATAAATGAAAAAAAAAAAAAAAAAAACCAAAACCAAAAACAAAAAAAAAAAACAAAAAACAAATTCGTCTTCGGACCACAACTCTCAGAATAACTTTACGAAAGGAAAGGTATTTCGCATCTGTCCGATCCACGGAGAAATGGCCAACGTGCTCCGTAACAGAGTCAGACTGGTTTTCTATCTCCAGTTTGTTTTTCTATTTCCAACTCTCAGGGTGCACCTGTCAAAAGGGAAATCAGAGGGAAGGTGGGGTGGGGAGGGTGGGTGGGAAAGAATCAACCAAAGAACTTATCTATATATATAAAATGCAAAGTGACCCCTTGGGAGTTTGACTGGAGACCAGGAGTTTGATCACTCGCTATGATGTGCGCTGACCACCAGGGGGTGGCGCGGAATGAAGGAAGGCCCTGGCCCACAGCCAGAAGGCCCCGATCGGCCCTGATCACCAGCCAGGCCTAGGGACCCTACCTGTGCACGAATTTTGTGCACCGGGCCTCTAGTATGTATATATGCATCACCCATGGATACAGACAATAGCGTGGTGAAGGCCTGGGGTGGGGTGTGGGTGTGGGTGGGCTAGAAGGGGCCAATGGGGGGGGTGGGTAAAGGGGACATATTTAATACTTTCAACAATAAAGACTTAAAAAAAAGAGAAATCAGATCATGCCATTTCTCTGCTCAAACCCTCTTTTAGTCCCCCCCACCCCCCCATTTCATGTGGAGTAAAAGCTGGACCCAGCCTGGAAGTGGGAGGTCTGGGTGCCGGGGTTCTTGTCCCAGCCTTACAAAGGGTTCAGCAATCTGGAGAAAGGAGCTGCACATAGATTATTAAAGAGTACGGAGACGATAGATAATTTTGAAAGGCGTTGGGGGTCAGAGGAGCTTCAGCTAAAGGAACTGAAAGACTACCCCTTGTCTAAGGACTCCGTGCTATTTATTAACACAATTTGTCCTAAGGCAAGGTGGAGACATACACTTCAAAGGGTAAGGTTTCAAAGGGTAGGATACAGAAGCATTGTCAGTTTGGGGAATAGCCTACAGCTGTTCAGGTGTTTGGCCAACAGGAGGCAATAAAATGCCCTGAGCTGTCTGGCAGCAAGCAATCCTATTCAGGTTTGGGGGAAGTGCCGTTTAGCCATTCCAACAGGTAAACTACATATGTGGCTCAGCCCTTGTTGAGCCACCCAAGCTTCACCAACCTTTTGATGAAACTCTTTTTTTTTTTTAATATTTTCTTTTTTTTTATTTTTTATTTTATTTTATTTATTTATTTTTTTAATGAATCTTTATTGTTCAGATTACAATTGTTTCTCCTTTTTCCCCACTTATCTCCCCACCACCCAGTTCCCACCCCCCCTCTGCCCTTACCTCCCCCCCCCCGCTGTCCTTATCCATAGGTGTATGATTTTTGTCCAGTCTCTTCCCATACTCCCTACACAGACACCCCTTTCCCCCTGAGAATTATCAATCCACTCCCATTCTATGCCTCTGATTCTATTATATTCACCAGTTTATTCTGTTCCTCAGATTTTTAATTCACTTGACTTTTAGATTCACTTGTTGATGGATATGTATTTGTTGTTCATAATTTTTATCTTTCTTCTTCTTTTTCCTCTTTTTAAGGAATACCTTTCAGCATTTCATATAATGCTGATTTGGTGGTGATGAACTCCTTTAGCTTTTTCTTATCTGTGAAGGTCTTTATCTGCCCTTCAATTCTGAATGATAACTTTGCTGGGTAGAATAGTCTTGGTTGTAGGTTCCTGCTATTCATCACTTTGAATATTTCTTGCCACTCCCGTCTGGCCTGCATGGTTTCTGTTGAGAAATTAGCTGATAATCGTATGGGAGCTCCCTTGTAGGTAACTAACTGTTTTTCTCTTGCTGCTTGTAAGATTCTCTCTTTGTCTTTTGCTCTTGGCATTTTAATTATGATGTGTCTTGGTGTAGTCCTCTTTGGATTCCTTTTGTTTGGAGTTCTGTGCGCTTCCTGGACTTGTAAGTCTATTTCTTTCATCAGGTGGGGGAAGTTTTCGTTCATTATTTCTTCAAATAGGTTTTCAGCATCTTGCTCTCTCTCTTCTTCTGGTACCCCCATAATTCTGATGTTGGTTCGCTTGAAGTTGTCCCAGAGGCTTCTTACACTATCTTCAACTTTCTGAATTCTCTTCTCTTCATGCTTCTCTGGAGGAGTGTCCTTGGCCTCTTTGTATTCCAAATTTTTGAGTTGATTCTTGCAATCCTCTAGTCTGCTTTTGGGTCTCTGTATAATATTTTTTATCTCAGTCAGTGTATGTTTAATTTCTAGTTGGTCCTCATGGAATTTATCAGCCTTTTCCATGAAATTCTTGAAAAACCTTATAACCGTGGTTTTGAACTCTATGTCCAATCGCTTGTTTTCCTCCATTTCTTTGATTTGTGATCTGTTTCCTTGCCTTCTCATATTCTCTGCTTCTCTGAGTTGGTAGGGTAGTTTTGTGTACTAGGTGTCCTATTGGTTCAACGGGTCAGCCTCCCAGTTACTTGAGGTGGACACTCTTGGTGTACCCTTGTGTACTGTGTGTTCCCCAGCAGGAGCTACAGTAAGGGCTAGTTTTCTCCTCCTTTGCTTGGGCAGTTTTGGAGCAATCTGACTGGAGCTGCAGTTGGTTAAGCTGCCACAGAACAGGCCATTTATATGTAAAAGCCGCTGTGTGGAGCCTGGGCGGGTTTGTAGAATGTGCGGGGCGGGGCCTCAGGGTGGGGCCTCAGGGCTGGGTGAGGTCTCAGGGCGTCACTAGGCTGGGGCGTGGCCAACAGCGATGGCTGCCGTCAGCCGTCTCTGCCTTTCCCGTTTCCAAGTCCCTGCGCCCCGCGCTCCAGCGCAGTAAACAATGATTGCTGGGCGCACCACCGCAAAAAAGTCACTCTCACTTTCCGACCCAATGGCCGAGAGTCCAGCTTCTCCCCGTAGGTGTCTGGGTCCCCCGAGTGTCCCCAGAAACTGGATTTCAGAGTGATCAGGAGCTTGTCTCCCTGCGGGTTGAAGAAAAGCCGCGCACCCAGCCGCCCACTGCCGGCCCGATTCGCGTGCCTCCGTACCTCAGCTTTTCAGCGATTGTGCTCCTTTCTGTTCTTAGCTGTCAGTCTTCCACTCAGCCAGCTTTCCCGTGGTTCTGGGTGGTAGACGTTTTTGTCTTTTAGTTGTGTTTTTGAAATTGTTGTGTGAGGCAGCAGATTAGTTGTTTAACTATGCCGCCATCTTGGTTCCTCCAGTAGCAACCTTTTGATGAAACTCTTGTAATTATTACATACTGGAATTGGTTCCTGGCATCTGGGGTGTAGGGCCCCAGGCTCTGTATTTATCACATGTTCCCAGGTGATGGTGATGTTATTGGTCTGGGGAGCACCCTGGGAGGACTGCCGAGCTAGACTTTCATGTGTGGAAATGGGGGAGTGGCCACTCTATACTAAGTGGAAAAGGCAGCTTTGGAGAATAGACCGGTGGTGATGGAGACTTCCCTTCCCCAGGCCACGGCCTGCATTTGTGCCCTTCCTGACTCTGGAGCAGCACTCACATGTGGTCTTTGTGAAGGGCACTCCTGGAGCTGTGCAGTGTACAACCTGTACAGCTGTACCAGGCAGCCCCGCCCTGCCCGGCCCTGGGCGTCTCTCCTCCCCCTCCCTTTTTCTGTACTCACGGAGGCAATTTAAGGTCCCAGACCCCCTGGATGACCGAGGGAAGTGACAGCCTCTTTCAGGGATACTCAGTTTACTCATCAGTGATACCTCGTGCCATCTAGCCTGAGATCCATTTGACCTATTTATCTTGTTTTCCGTCTCTTCTCTTCTCAAACGGCAGCTTGGTGGAGCAGGGAATATTGTCTGTCTTGTTCATTGCTATATTCCCCGCACGTAGAATGGAGCTGGCCCACCATGGGTGCTTAGCCAATACTTGTCAAGTCCACAAATGAATAGATGCAAGGGGTGGTTTGGAGGAGTCAGTTAGATGGTTGGGTGCATGAAAAGCGCTCACTGCCTGGCACCTAGTCAGCACCCAATACATGCTCTCTAACCAAGCGGTCAACCAGAAGGCACTCCCTCCTGGGTCCAGTCATGTCACTGGAGGCTGAAGGGGGCCAAGCCAGGGATGACTCTGGGTGGGGGGTGGAATGGGGCCCATTCTGTCCTGAGGTCCTTGGACTTAGATGCTTCAGTCTGTCCTGTCCATGCTCAGAGTTGGGGACCTGGGGGAGATGATGTTAGGGTGAGGGTGGTATTAGGCAGCCTGTGCAAGGATAATGAGGGAGGGGCTGGGCCTTAGTTATCTGTGCCCAGAACCTTCCTGTTTTCTCTCTACCAACCAGCTGACAAGGAGACCTTCCTGTGCCCCCCCAGGTGCCCTGGTTCGCTGCCCACAGCTTCTCTGCACCTCCTTCCTCCCTCCCTCGCTCTCCTGGCCTGCCCCAGGCAGGGCTGCTCTGGCATTTTGTGAGCAGAACAGCCTCAGAGGCCCCAAGTGGACCGGGGGTGGAGAAGGAAACTTTGGGCAGCGTCTGTGTCTCGGCATGGTCTGCTGGCTGGGAGATCGGAACCTCTGGGTAATTCAGTTCCGGGGGAGGAGGAAAAACAAGGTTAGTGAGGCCTGGCCAGAAAACCCCGGGGAGTGTGTGTGTGGGGGCCTCCTCCCTGCCCGGGGCGCAAACAGGACGCTTGCCTCTAAGCTGGTCCAGACGCTCTGCCTGCGTGGAGGGTGGCTGGCTGGCTGGTGCTGAGGACGCGTGAGCCTGGAGAGGCCTGGCCGGGCAGTGGCCTTAGTCAGTGCTTGGTGGGTAGGATGTTACTCATTCATTCAACAAACATTCGTTGGACACCGACTGTGTGCCAGGCCATGGAGCTGAGCTTCCAATGGTGGGGAAGACAGGCAGTGGCAAGAGAAAGAAGTGAGATATATGGAATGTCAGGTGGGGATAACTTTTAGGGAGAAACATAATGGTGGAACGTACGAGAAGGGCTGGCTTGGGAATTTACACAGGGTCATTTTAGAAAGTCTCACAGAGAAGGGGCCATTGGATTCAAGACTTCCTGTTTCTCAGACGCATCGGGAGCTTGTTGTCCTCAGGGCCTTGGCACAGCCTGAAATGCTCTTCCTCCAGAAATCCAGGCCTTCCCCCACCTCCTTTGGTCTATTTCAATTGTCAGGCCTTTTCCTAATCACCTTCTTCTTCCTTTAAAATTGAGGTATAATTGACATATAACATTATATTAGTTTCAGGTGTACAACATAATGATTCAATATTTGTATATCTTGCAAAATGATCACCACAATATGTCTAGGTCACAACTGTCACCACACATCGTTACAATTTTTTTCTTGTGATGAGAACTTTTAAGATCTGCTTACTCTCTGGCCCGGCCGGTGTGGCTCAGTGGTGGAGCATCAACTTATGAACCAGGAATTCCAGGTTCCATTCCCGGCCCCATTCCCGGTCAGGGCACATGCCTGGGTTGCAGGCTCGATCCCCAGTGTGGGGCGTACAGGAGGCAGCCAATCAATGATTCTCTCTCGTCATTGATGTTTCTGTCTCTCTCTCCCTCTCCCTTCCTCTCTGAAATCAATAAAAATATATATTAAAAAAAAGGACACATGTGAAAGTCATGTTTTTATGAGTGTTCTTTGTTCATGTAGTTCTGAACAGTGTTCAGAGATATAGACAATTCTGTGATGCATGTAGAAAAGTCTAGAAGCACATGTGAAAAAGATATTTCTAGCTCTAGTCTGGTAGCTCAGTTAAGAGCATCGTTCTGATACACCAAAGTTGTGGGTTTGATTCCTGGTCAGGGCACATACAAAAATCAACCAATGAATGCATGATTAAATGGAACAACAAATCAATGTCTCTTTCTCTCTCTCTCAAATCAATAAATAAAAATATATTTCTAAGAGTATTATCTAAAAAAAATAACAAAATAATTTATTCTCTTAGCATCTTTCAAATATACCTGATCATCTTCTTAAACATAAGCATTTAATGTCCCAACTTTCCCTCTTAGCACTGTTTTACCTGCACCCCACATGGTTTGATAGGTCACACTTTCACTTTCATTCAGTTAAAAATACTTGTAATTTTTGACTTCCTCTTTGATGCGTGGATGTGACTTGATTTCTGAATATTTGCAGATTTTCCAGATATCAGTCTATGATTTATAGTTTAATTTGGTTCTGGTCTGAGAACATGCTGTGTATGATTTCCATTTTGTGATCTTCCTTTTTATTGCAAGGGATTTTTTTTTCACCGGTGGATTCCTAGAACCTAGCACAGGGCCTAACACATAGTAGGTGGTCAATACATAACTGTTGAGTGGATGAACAAATGACTGAACCCCTCATCCCTTTGGATGTATCAGGAGATAGTTGCTCAGAGATGTTGTTTTCCCCCTGAGGTCACACAGAAGAATGGGGCAGAGCCGGGGTCAGCCTGGGCCCATGGTCTTATGTTATACCCAGTGGATGGGACTGGATTCCACTGCCAGAGCCTCCCTGCCTGCTGTGAGCCAGGCCCTGAGGGATGGCCTAGGGGCCATGTGGCCATCACTCCCACACAGCGAGTCCATCCACTGCACTTACCTTGCTCCAGGGCCACTCCCCTCAAAAGACGCCCTTGATAGGCAGAGATGCTATTGATCCTCTTGGCTGGTGTATCCCACTTCTATCTCTGTCCTCTCTCTTCCATGACCCCCCAAAACCACACATATGTTCCCCCTGTGTGCTCCACGGGTGTTTGCTGGGTGAACAGCTCTTTCTTCCTTCCTTCTCAGACTTCCCCAACGTCAGAAGGAGACCATCCCTATCATTTATTGTAACAGGGGACAGCCTGGCCCCCGGTTAGCTTTCTCTGGAAAGGGAGGCTGGTCTGCTGCCCCTACCCGCTCAGCTAGGCCTGGGGCCACCCACCTCCCTCTGTGTTGGGGACAGTTTTCCACTTGTCAAGACTGCTGATTGCCAATATTGAGACTGTGAGTTGAGATATAAATTCTGCTTTGTGGAAGCCACTCTTGTTCCGAATCTCTGTCACGGCACCTCAGCCTGCTACTCTAACCTGAACGTGGGCTGGATGGGATTTCCTTGTTGTTGAAGCCAACCTGAGTTGTGTTTCCTTTTAATGGTAGTGGAAAGCCCCTACAAAGCGGATTGGGGTATTGTCCTTTGGGGTATGTAATAGTTTCCTATGGTTATTATATCAAAATATCACAAATTTAGTGACTCAAGACAACAGAACTTAATTCTTTTATAGCTCTGGAGGTTAGAAGTTCAAATTATTTCATTTGGCTTGAACCAAGTTATCAGCAGGCCTTTCCTCAGAGAGTCTTGTGGAAGAGTCTATTTTCTTGCCTTCCTGAGAGTCTCCCTTGCTAGGGAGAGCTGCCTTCCTGGTCTCATGGCCTCTTCCTGTGTCTTTAAGGCCACCAGTATGGCATATAGCTTTGGAGAAAGGAGAGGGAGCCCTGACTGGTGTGGCTCATGGGTGACAGTGTCGGCCCACAAACCAGAGGGTTGGGGTGCGTGCAGGAGACAACTAGTTGATGTGTCTCTCTCATGTTGATGTTTCTCTCTGTCTCTGTCTCTGTCTTTGTCTCTCTCTCTGTTTCTGTTCCCCGCCCCATTCCTTTCATTCTCTAAAAATTGATGGAAAGAATTTCCTCAGGTGAGGATAAAAAAAAAGGGAGGGAGGGAGATTGAGACACAGAGACACACAGAGAGAAGGCCATGTTAAGACAGAGGCAAAGATTGGAGTGATGTGGCCACAAGCCAAGGGATGCCAGGAGCCCCCAGAAGCTGAAAGTCAGGAAGGTTCCCTGCCCAGAGCCTTCAGAGAGAGCATGACCCTGCTGACACCTTTATTTTAGACGTCTCCTCCCTCTAGATAGATGATATACAAATAAAATATTTAAAAAATAAAAAAGGAAAAAATCCATGATGAACAAAATAGCAAAAGTTTAAATCAAGACAAGCTGTTGTTTGCTTTTCTTCCAGCTTTTTTGAGGTTCAAAAATTGTATATATTTAAGGTGCATAATCTGATGACCCAATGTACATATACATTGTAAAATATTCACCACAACCAAGCCAACTAACATATTCATCACATCACAGTTACCATTTTCCTTTTTTTTGTAGTGAGAACACTCAAGATCTACCCTCTTAGCAAATTTCAAGTACACAATACAATATTGTCAACTAGTCACATTACTTACACCACAGCTCTCCAGCACTTATTCATCGTGTATACCTGAAGCTTTGTAACCCTTGATAAACATCTCCCCATTTTCCTCTCCCTTTGGCCCCTGGCAACCACCTCTCTGCTTTTATTAGTTTGACTATCTTGAGGACCAAGGGGGAAGCAGGTCGACCAAGGTGGAGGTTATGACCGTAATTCAGGTGAAAGATGATGGTGGCTCATACCAGGAGGTGAGAAGGGCCCAGATGCTGGATATATTGTGAAGGCAGAGCCAACTAGACTTACTAACATTTGACCAGAAGAGAGGAAGACTCATAGGGCTGAAAGTGACTAATGTCTTGGGGGCTAGAACCTTTGGCACCTGGGTTGAGCTGAGACTTTTGAGTGGAGGCCCTCCCTGTGACCTCCATGTGGCTTAGGCTTTCTCATGACATGGCTCTGGGAGCACGTGTTCTGACAGATCCAGGTGGAAGCTGCATGGCAGATGTTACTTCCATAGCATTCTATTGGTTATAAGAGACTAAGGCCAGTCCAGATTTAGTGGGAAGAGAATTAGACTCTATTCCTTAAGTAGCACCAAAGTCACATTTCATAAGACCATGCAGGACATGAGATATGCTTTTGAAAATTCCCTTTGCCATAGCCATGGAATGAGAGAGAAGGGAGGAGCCATAGACAATTCTAAGGCTGTTGGGCCCAAAGACCAATGGCAGTCCTTTTGAGAAATACAAGTTGGCTGCCCTCTTGAGCAGAGTTCTCCAAATAGCTTCAGGCTGGTTATTTCAGTTTGATCACAGGAAACTACCATATCCTTGCTGTATCAAAAGAGGCAACCACTCCTACTGCAGCCTTTTTTTTTCTGTCTATCTTTTCACTTCATGCTGTGTTGGGTGTGAGTCAAGACCTCATCTTTTGGCTTTCCCATGGGGTAGATAGACCTCTTTCTCTCTTCAACTTTTCCTTTTTAAATACCCACCAAGGTTAAACTAAGTGTGAAAACTTCCTTTGCAAGTTCTGTGTATATGATTATAGTAGCCCGGTTTAAAGATGGTCCTAATGATGCTTACATCTTGGTATTCACACCCTTGTGCAGTCTCCTTCCACAATGACTCACAGGTGGTCCATTTGACAAATAAAGATAGTGGAGATCATAATTTGGGATTGTAGATTTAGACCATAAAAGGCACTGTGGTTTCCACCTTAGCCTCCACTATGTTGAGAGGACAACCAATCACCCTTTGTGGAGGCTCCCATGGTGAGGAACAGTGAAGTCATGTGAAGGCTCCATCTTGGAAGAGGCTCGTTTAGCCCCAGTTGAACCTTCAGATGATTGCAGCCCTGACCAACAAATTGACTGCAAACAAGTGAGCGATCCCAAGCAAGAACCACCCAGCTAAGCTGCTCTTGCGTTCCTGAACCACAGGACATATGAGAAAAGTGCTATTGTTGTTTTAAGTCACTAAGTTTTGGGGTAATTTTTTAATGCAGTCATAGCTAATTGATCCAGTGTCCTAGCACTTCACTTGGGAATGTGGGAGTACTTAGCACCTGTCACTTTCACATCTTGTTACAGATGTTACAACCTCCAGGAGACCTTCCCTGATACCTCTCTACATTAGCCCCCATCCTATCGCATTACTATGTTTTATTAAAAAAATGTTTAGTCACAATGGGAAATAAAATAAAAACTATAGCATTTATTTCTATATTTCTTTACTGGTTTATTGTCTCTCCTGTCTTGATGGAAAGTTCCATGGAGGAAGGAGCTTGTCGATCTTTTCCACCCAGGACTTGGCACTCTGAAGGAACTCAAGTGAGAGGGCTGTTGTTTCTGTCACTTCTATGCATGAATTGATACTGGGGAGAAAGGTGTGTGTATGTGTGTGTGGTCTGGGGTAGTTCCCCTCAAGATGGATTTGCATGTACTTCTCTTAAAAAAGGGAACTGAGAAACCTGAGAAGGAAGGACAGGGGGCAGAGCTTGAAGGCTCTGGATGCACCTTCTCAGTCTCTTGTGTTAGCTATAGCCATGCATATCCTGTATCCTAACTCTGGGTGCCGGGACCTTCCAGGTACAGCCCTGATCAGACTTGGGTTGGAGGCCAGGGGTGGTCAGGACCCAGGTTACAGCCATTCCATACTGGGGCTGAAAACTTGGGCCTGAGGGACAGAGGTGGAAATTGGCTGGGTGCTCACTTACCTTTCCTCTGGAAGGGACCAGAGAGGATGACGATGATGATGCTGATGACTATGAGAACATGGCGCCATCCTACAAGGACCTTCCTCCCAAGCCAGGTAAGAGGATTTATCAGAAGCTAGGTGAAGAGATGTGTGGGCTGGACGGGGAGCTAGGTATCCAGGGGACACTAGCTGGGCTTTGTAGACACATGGTCAGCTTCCTGTGTATTCGGCCCATGCCGGGCACTCTGATGGTGGGAGTACTCATGCCTCTGCACTGCCCTTGATGATATCTCAGGCTGGTGGGGAAATCAGTTCTGGGAACAATCTCAGGTTAGCAGATATGAACGGGGATAAACCAGAGATTGGGGAAATCAGGAGAGAAATGGAGGGCTCAGCCTGCAATGGTAGGAAGATTGGGGGTCAGAAGAGAGGATGTTGGAGTAGGACTTACGGATGAGTAGGAGTTTGTTACGAAGAGAAGTCTAGAAGAGAACTGGTGGATGCAAAGACCCCAAGATATGAAAGCCAGTGTTTGAGAAACTGAGAGTGGACTGTTGGCTCCCCAACCTCCTAGCATTCACACCTAGGGTCAGATTTGCCTTCAGACTTGGGTGGTCCACACCTGGCTTGGGAATCAATAAGAGTCTGATAGCCGAAACCGGTTTGGCTCAGTGGATAGAGCGTCGGCCTGTGGACTCAAGGGTCCCAGGTTCGATTCCGGTCAAGGGCATGTACCTTGGTTGTGGGCACATCCCCAGTAGGGGGTGTGCAAGAGGCAGCTGATCGATGGTCCTCTCTCATTGATGTTTCTAACTCTCTATCCCTCTCTCTTCCTCTCTGTAAAAAATCAATAAAATATATTAAAAAAAATAAGAGTCTGATAAGTGGGTATAAAAGTGGAGGTTTTGGAAGTTTCCCTGAGTCAGCTCCCACCAGGGCCCCTGAGGGCTGACTGTGCTGCCTTGGTGTCCTTGGACAGGAGTAATTCCATGTGGGATGAGGCTCCATATTCTCCACTTCTGTGTCCAGACTGGGGCCAACTTGAGAGGCCTCAGGGCTCTGTGGGGCTCGGGGTGAGGTGGGAGGTAAACTGAACTCTGCTGTTTTGTTTTTAACATATTTGCCATTGATAGAATATTTTTAAAAATATTTTTTATTGATCTTTAGGAGAGCAGAAAGGAGAGGGAGAGAGAAACATCAATGTGAGAGGGAAACATCAACTGGCTGCCTCCTGTATGCCCCCACCAGGGATCGAGCCCATAACCTGGGCACATGCCCTGACCAGGAATCAAACCAGCAAACTTTTGGTGCACAGGACAATGCCCAACCAACTGAGTCACACCAGCCAGACTTGACTTTGCTGTTTGACTGCTTATCTTCAACTCCAACCTGGTCCTAACATGATTCTCAAACCCAGTCTTCAGGGTCATCCTTTCCCCCAATTTAGCCCCCTCCCCATCTCCAAGTGCAGCTATATCTCCATCTCCATCTCCATTTCTAAATACAATGCCATCACCATGCTCCAACACAACTACAACCCAACCTCAACTTCTTCCCTTTTTCCAAACCCATGTTCATCTCAGTTCAACTTCTTCCCCATCCTCCAACACAACTACGACCCCATTCTTCATCTCAACCATTTCCTGAATCACAGCCCTACTCCAATGCCCATCAGTATCCCTGACCCATCTTCAACCCAATCCTCATCTCAATCCAAATCCTCATGCCAACCCTAACCTTAACTTCATCCCCACCCCTAAACTTAACTGTGTCTTTAACTTAGGGTGACCAACTGTCCCAGTTTGCCCAGGGATGAAAGATTTCCTGGGATGTGGGACTTTCAGTTTTTTTTAAAAAATATATTTTATTGATTTTTTACAGAGAGGAAGGGAGAGGGATAGAGAGTTAGTAACATCGATGAGAGAGAAACATCCATCAGCTGCCTCCTGCACACTTCCTACTGAGTATGTGCCCGCAACCAAGGTACATGCCCTTTACTGGAATCGAACCTGGGACCCTTGAGTCCGCAGGTTGACGCTTTATCACTGAGCCAAACCGGTTGGGGCGGACTTTCAGTTTTAAAACTTGGAAAATCCTGGGTAATCCAGGATGGTTGGTCATTGATCTTAATCCTGTTCCTATCTCTAACCCCAATTTTATTCTCAAGCCCAATCCCATCCATTACAATCTCAATCTTGTTTTCACCACTTTTTCTGTGATCTCATTTTTATCCACAGGTCAACTCTAACTCTGAGCTTCTCTTTTTCAGGTTCAGTGGTTCCACCAAGGCCTCCAAAGGCAGGTGAGCTGGGCTCGGGGTACGGGAGACCCAGTGCTGGCTTTACACTGCTCTGGTCTTGAGCAACCTCTCCTTCCTCCTCAGGAATAAAAGCAGAAACTCACCCACTTTCCAGCAAGCCCCTGACAACCACAGGTGAGAATCTAGGGCTGCACCTTTGTGTTCACCTGGCTGACGATCTGCTCTATGTGATTATTATCTTTCTGATCCCCTCCAGGCCTGGACCTCACCCCTGTCACCAGCACATCTCAACTGGGTGAGCCATGGGAATGCCCTTCAAGAAGTCTGAGAGGGGACATGTGGAAGTCCTTCCTCCAGTCCTCCAATTCTGACCAGAAAGCAAATCACAGGGGGTAAAGGCTTATTGATCTTGGAAGACAGAATCAGCAACTTCTGAATAAAACTCTCTTCCCCCTTTCCCCAGGAATTTCTCTCGAGCTTCCTCCACTCCAGCCATCCCAAGCCAGTAAGTCAGTTTTCCATATGTTCTCCTATTTTTCCTCTCACAGTGGCCAAAGTATTTGAGTCAGACCTATAGTTCTGGAGTGAGACTATAGGGCACAGAAATATTTCCTCTCAAAAGATACTTCTCCCTGAGTCTATACTAGATCCCCAGGGGCTCAGGGTGTCTGCTGGGTACTCTTTGGGGTCCAGCTCCTGCTTGCATATAAGGTACAGGAAACATTCTCTGCTCCAGATGCAAGTGTCCACAGGCTTCCCTGAATGGAGAGCAGCTTGGGAAGGTGCTGCTAGAGAGCAGAAGACAATACATCATAGGGGTTAAGGGCAGAGCGGGGTCCAAGTCATGCATGACCTCTCAGTCTACTATGTGCAAAATGAGAATAATATATCTGTCATATGGGTGAGGATCCAGTAAGATAATAAGGCTGCAACAGGATGCTTGGCACACAATAAGTGTTCCATAAATGCTCTGGGTTTCTTCAGGGTTTGTTCTCCCTAACACTCTCTTGCTGGCCCCATCTGGTGATATAGTCATAACCATAGATCTCTGTCCCCTTGCTTTTTGAAAAAGGTTCAAGGATCCTTTCCCCACACTCTCAAGCACCAGTATTGGACTCTCTGTCCTCATTCTCACCCTCAGCAACTCCAGTGCCCTGGGTCAGTCAGAAATCTGGGGGTCCTGGGTGCTACCAGGAGGAGAGGTGGCTGGTTTTCCTGTGTCTTCTGGTGGTGGTGTCACTGTTCCTGGGCTGCACTGGTCTGGCTGTAACCCTGATTAAGTGTGAGTAGGGTGAGGATGGGGCATGTGGAGAGATTGGGGATGGGGTACAGGGCAACTTGGGCTCAAGCTGGACTTCTTCTTATAGACCAGGCGGTGGTGGAAGAACTGAAGATGTTAACCTTTCAGCAGATGGCGTGGCAAGCAAATGGTGAGTGTTTTCAATCATCCCTTCATGCCATGCATATTGAACATCAACATGATCCTCAAACCCAGCTCCACGACCAATCCCCAGCCCCATCTTTGCCACGGACTTCCCCAGGTACCAGGGTAGGGGTTGGGTGGGTAGGATGGTGAACTCATTAGACATAGTTCCTGTCCCTGTGGAGTGTGTGTGTGTGTGTGTGTGTGTGTGTGTATTTATACTTCTACTGACCAATATGGTGGTCATGAGTCACTGTGGCTGCTGAGCACTTGAAATGTGCTCATTCTGAACTGAGATGTGCTGTAAGTCTACAATGCACACTGATTTCAAAGCCTTGTTACAAAAAAGTAAAATATCTTAATAATAATAATCTTTAATATTGATTACACATTGAAATGATAATATTTTGGATAGGTTGGGATAAATAAGAGTAGCATTCAAAGTAATTTTATCTGTTTCTTTTGACTTTAAAAACGTGGCTCCTAGAAAATTTAAAATTACCCATGTGGCTCACATTTTGTTTCTGTTGTATAGTACAGGCATAAACAGCCATTTACCAAATTATCACCTACATGAGTATAAAATTTCAAACTTTGATGAATAGTCTAAAGGAAGAGGAAGTTGATTCTATGAAAAAGTCTAACAAGGGGTCTTGACCTTATCTTTGGGAGGATCATACAGGGTTTCCCTAGGGAATGGTATTGGCGCTGTGTGAAGGAAGAGAGGGAATTAACCAGGTGAGGGGTTGAGAGTCTTAGGCATGTGCAAAGACTGTGGTAGGAGGCAACACTATTTAAATACAAGGGAGGAGGATGGTGTATTTGGAAGGTGAGAGTTGATAATAACTTGGATGAGGGTTGTGGCTGTGGGGATGGAGAGAACTGTGTGAAGTAGAAAGATTTCGGAGATAAAATTCACCAGATCTGGGGATGGATTGATTTGGAATGATAATGAGAGAGAGGGAAGGGTGTCAAGGATAACATGTGTCATATATCTTTATCCCTATCTCTATCTCTTTATCTTTCTATATCTACATATCTTATATTTCTGGCTTGTCTAACTAAAGGACCATCTACTGATGACCCTGGAGAGTGTTGGAAGAGGGCAAGTTTGTGTGGGAGCAGTGGAAATACACACACTAGTTGTAGAAGAATTTTCTGGGCTGGCATGGTCTTCATGATTGCTGAAGTCTTCAAATTGCTGCATTCCACACTCCCTCACCCCAAACCTCAGAGCAAGCCACTCTACCCCTCAAGAACCATCAATGGCTTCTTACTGCCCAGAATCCAATATGAAATCCTTGACTGACATTCAACAGACAGGACATTGGCCCTCATCCTACTTTGAGCTCAAGCTCCTTTGAGGTTCCCTTGAGTTCTACTGCACCTGCTTTCCCCGACATACTTGCCTCTCTGTCTTTGCTTCCAAGGTGCCTGCTGTGCCCACCCCTTCACTGAATTAGTGTCTTCCTTCAAAACTCACCTTTTCCAGGAAACCCACCATCCCCATCTTCCCCAAACTCCAGAGAATTAACCCCTCCTCTGAGCCACTCTAGGACTCCTCCTAGGCACTGAGCATGTTGGTTTTGAATTGTACTACCACCGACAAGAATGTGGGTGCAGTGGGGAGCACAGCTTGTGTGCTCTCTGCCGTGTCTGCAGTCAGTGGTGGGTGAGTGGGTAGATGGGGGTTTGAGTCTCTAACCTTCCAGTCCCTCCCTGCTGACAGTGACGGGCATGTCCGGGCTTGCTGGCCTGAAGAAGGACATTGACCGAGTAAGAGGTGACACCAACCAGTCTCTGATGGAACTTCGGGGCTTATTAGGTGAGTGGGGCTTGGGGAACTGTCCTGAGATGGGGGCATGGCAGAGCCGGTGTATTGCACCAATCCATGGGAAGGATTCTCATTGCAGTCTATCCTGTTTCCAGGCTGTGCCAGGGTCACCTGCCCTGAGGGCTGGCTCCCTTTCGAGGGCAAGTGTTACTACTTCTCCCCAAACACCAAGCCATGGGATGAAGCCCGAAAGTTCTGCCAAGAGAATTACTCCCACTTGGTCATCATCAGTAGCATCGATGAGCAGGTGAGCTGCCCCTGCAAGCCCCCGGGAATCAGCAGGGCCAGCCTGCTCCTCTCCCAGACTTACACCTCCTTCCCTGGCCTGGATGGGAAGAAATTGGAATTGCTTTTGAGCCACCGAAACTTTTATTTATGTATTAAAAAGAATCCTTATTGTTGAACGTATCGCATATGTCCCCCTTTTGAAACTTTTAATAGCAAGCTTTTCTGACATGATATCATGCAGGGGTTAAGAGGGTACGCTCTGCCTGAGTTCAAATCCTGGCTGTGTTTACTTATTCTCGAAGGTCTCAGTTTCCTAACCTTAGGCAACAACACGTCCTATTCTCCAGATGGTATCCCAAACAAAACTGATGCCAAAAGAGAAATCCATGGTGAAGGTCAACATCTTATTTTATTTTAAAAAAGATTTTAAAATTGATTTTTAGAGAAAGAGTAAGAGAGAGAGGGAGAGAGAGAAACACTGCTTGCTGCCTCCTGCACGGCCCCTCTTGGGAATCAAGCCCACAATCTGGGCTTGTGCCCTGACCAGCAATCAAACAAGTGACCTCTCTGTGCTTGGGACGATGCTCAACCAACTGAGCCAGACTGGCCAGGGCGGCACTGTTCTATTTTGATAGGCCAAGCAACACTTTTGTCTTTCTGGTTTCCTGACACCTCTCTGGGGCTTTACCTAGGGACAAGGGTCCAGGTGCCCTCCACTTTTTAGAGTCTCCAAACCCAAGTTTTGGCCATCCCTGCAGACTCACTGGGGATGAATGTAGAGCCCCTCTCTCTGGCACCCATCATATCTATGTATTTACAACTATTTTTCCTTTTGTATTCTCTCCTCTCCAACTTTTAGGGAACCTTAGTACTGTAATAAGATTGGGTGAGTGAGTATGGTTTGCCTATAGCAAAACACACAGATCCTAAATGTACTTTCTGTTTTGACATATGCATACACCCATGTGCCTGTCCACCCAGTCAGGACTTAGAACATTTTCACTGCCTCAGTGAGTTTCCTCATGGTCCTTTCCCACTCATCTCCCCGCTCCCACCAGGCAACCACTGATCTGGTGATCTGTTTTCTCTCATTATAGATCAGTTTGCCATGAGAGGAGGTGTTTTTTTTTTTTTTTAATCATCACCTGAGGATATTTTTCCATTGATTTTGAGAGAGAGAGAGAGAGAGAGAGAGAGAGAGAGAGAGAGAGAGAGAGAGAAACATCTATGTGAACAATGATCGGTTGCCTCAAGCATGTACCCTAATTGAGCCTGCAACCAAGGTACATGCCCTAGACCGGAATCGAACCCAGGACCCTTCAGTCCATGGGCCAACGCTCTATCCACAGAGCCAAACTGGCTAGGGTGAGAGGAGTTGTTTTTGATCATGATATTTTCTTCCTAATCTTTTGTCTTTGGCCCAAGTCCTTTCTTTTCTCCCAAAGGCTTGGGCTTTTGAAATACAAGAAGGCAGGAAGCCCCATTCCTCTCCTTTCCTCCCCCCTCGCGTTCTTTTTCTGAAGCAATGAGTTCCTTTTCTGCCCGAATGCAGATCAGGACTGCAGGGTGGGGTGAAAGCACCAGGGAAGCCAAGACATCGGTTATTATTAAAGTGGCCCTTATCTATAATAATAAAAGCATAATATGCTAATTAGACATTCTTCCGGACCACCTTCCGGACGAAAGCCGGGGCTGCGAGGGGAGTCTGGGTCCCGGGTGACAGAGGGAAGCTGGTGCCAGCAGCCGGGAGAAGGAAGGCCTATTCTTGCACGAATTTTGTGCACCGAGCCTCTAGTATGTTACAATACTAAATGCGAAGATGTCACAGTACTGACTGTGTGTCAGACACGGTTTTGAGCACTTTATGCTATTAACACATTTAATTCCCACAACCCTCGGAGGCAGTAGTTACTATTATTCCATTTTACAGATGAGGAAACAGACTCAGAGCAGTTCACTGGTCGTGTGAGAAAGTAGCATACTTATTCCCACCCCGCATGCTCAAGGAGGAGGAAGCTGTTGATCTTGCTCTGGATGCCACAGGGTGTGGGAGGGACTTTGGGGGTGGCATTTAAAAGCCCTAAAGGAGGGAGGGAAGACCCTTATCCTGAGGGTTGTGTAGAAGAATTGATGGCTGAATGGAGTTTGTACTCGCAGAACTTTGTGGTCAAGGCTCACCGCTCTCCACGGGTGCACTGGCTGGGGCTGAGCGACAGGGAACACGAAGGGGACTGGAAGTGGCTGGATGGGTCGCCTGTCACTTTGAGGCAAGTATCTAGAGTTCTTGGGCTCTCTGCTCGTTGTGGGCCCTTGTTCAGTCCAAGCCAGCAGATTCTCTAGAATCCCAGGCTGGACTAGACAGGAGAGGCAAAGGGTGCTTTTATTGTGATAGGGGTTCTGGTCCTTGTACCTCTTTAATTTTCCTCCATTGCAATAATCTCCACCTTTTAACACAACTGCTCAAATATATCCAGTCCCCAGGCTGATGGTTGGGGGGTGGCGGGGGCGGGGGGAAGAAAGATGGAGTGGCTATAGGACAAGAGGAAGAGGATTAGCAGGATCTCATTCTTTTTACACTCTACAGATACTAACCCATTTATTTAATCTTTGTAAGGAAAGTCGTATTATCATCTTCATTTTAGAGATGAGGAAACTGAGGCACAGAAAGGTTAAGCAACCTGCCCAAGGTTAGACAGCGGGCAGGTGGCAGTGCCAACCAACCTGGCTCCAAAGCCCATACTCTTAGCCACTAGACTTTACTTTCTAAAGGAGTGTATGTATTTGTATTTTAAATAAATATTAACAAATTGTTCCCCATACCGATTATACCAATTTATTCTCTCAGCAGTTTGACTATAGTGTTTTTGACCCACATGTTCATCAAACTTTTGAAATTTTGTTGGTTTGATTACAGATGAAATATGGAATCCCAATGTAGTATTAGTTTGCATTTCTCTTATAATGACACAACACATATGTTTAATAGCCATAAGTATTAACATTTCTGTGAATGATCTATTTATATCTTTTGTGTGTTTTTTTAATGTTGGGATTTTGGTCATTTTCCTATTGATTTCTAGGAGCTCTTTATATATTATATATATATTAGTGTTTTTCCTGGGGATTTCATTTTTTAAAATAAGTTTTTATTGATTTTGAGAGAGAGAGGAAGGGAGAGGGAGATAGAAACATCAATCGGCTGCCTCCTGCATGCCCCCTACTGGGGACTGAGCCTGAAGCGTGGGCTTGTACCCTGACCTCTTGGTGCATGGTCGACGCTCAATCACTGAGCTACGCCGGCTGGGCTGGGGGTCTCATTTTTTATTAAAGATTCTTGGAAGGAGGCACAGCTCTCTAAATAGAGATGGCATGGCATGACATGGCAATGTGGGTGCCCAGCTCAGATCCCTGTATGCCATCAGGGGGCATTGGTAGCTACACGGTCACAGTTATGCTTTCTCCAGATAGTTGTCCTCAGCTGAATGGAAGCCTGCTCACCTATTCCGACTGGAGTCAGTCCACAGCCAATGACTGGCTAAGAGAAGGCTGGACACCTTGTCTCAACTTGGGGTAACTCTGTGATGCTATTCACTCTCCAGAGCTCCCTGTGGGATAAGGCGAGGCTAGATTCAGCTGAATTCACATCCTTGCTCACTTCTACCACCTACCCCATCCTGCTTCTCTCACTCCCTCTCTCCTGGGTGTCCTTTAATAAGTCATGTGCACCTGAATCACCAAATAAAGATCTGCTGTGACCTAAGACATTACAATACCTGGGAGGTTGGGAGAATTAGGGTGGAAAGGCAGTGTTCTTTGGAAAAGGAGGCAGATACTGACCAGATGCAGGGAACAGATTCAAGAGGGAAGAGATTGGCCTGGTGAACAGGGAGGTGGGGCTGAGCTAGGACAGGCAAGTTGGGGCGAAGGGGATGATGCAGCATCTTCAGGTAATTCTGAGAGGCTGAAGAAGTGATTCAGATAGAATAAAGAGCCTTGCACCACGAAGGCCTTTCTCCCGAATATATTTTAAAAAACCAATAGATTTAATTATTTTTTCTTTTAAAGCCCTGACCAGTTTGGCTTAGTGGATAGAGCGTTGGCCTGCGGACTGAAGGGTCCCAGGTTTGATTCCTGTCAAGGGCATGTACCTTGGTTGTGGGCACATCCCCAGTAGGAGGTGGGCAGGAGGCAGCTGATCAATGTTTCTCTCTCAATGATGTTTCTAACTCTCTATCCTTCTCCCTTCCTCTCGGTAAAAAATCAATAAAATATATATAAAAAAATGCTCACCGAGGATATTTCCCCCCCCTCCCATTTATTTCTAGAGAGAGAGTGGAAAGGAGGGAGGAGGGGGAGAGAGAGAGAGAAACATTGAAGTGAGAGAGACACATCAATTGATTGTCTCCCACACATGCCCTTACTGGGGCTGGGGAAGCTTCAACAGACGTATGTGCCCTTGCCTGTGAATTGAACCCGGGACCCTTTGGTCTGAGGGCTGACACTCTAACCATTGAGAAAAACTTAATTATTTTTGAATTTATAGAAAAATTGGGCTGTTTAGCCCAATTTTTCTCTCTCTCTATATACTCTCCCACGCACAGCTTCTACTATTATTAACATCTTGCATTAGAGTTGTACTTTTGTTGAAACTGATGAACCAATATGGACACATTATTATTAACTAAAATCCATACTTTACGTTTGGGTTCACTTCAAGTGTTGTATGGGTTTTGACAAATGCATAATCTCAATGTCATGTAGACTAGTATTGCCACTGTCCTGAAAAATACCCTGTGCTCCACCTATTCACCCCTCCCACACCCACTTTTTCTTCTCTCCAGCTTCTGGGAACCAGAGGAACCTAACAACATGAATAATGAGGACTGTGTCAGCATGAACAAACATGGCAGCTGGAATGACCTCTCCTGCAACAAAGCTACGTATTGGATTTGTGAGCGGAAATGCTCCTGTTGAACCCCAGGGATGAGACTGGGTGGGGGTCCACATCTGAGCGCCCCTTGACTCTTGGAGATGAGAAGTTCCTGCCCTTCCTGCCTCTCTAGGAACTGATTTGGATGCACCCAAGGCGAACCAGCAGCTTGGATGTAGCAAGTTCCCTGGGGTGTAAGACAGACAATTTCTAGGGTGAGGACTCAGGGGCTTGATCAATTGGATGGAGTCTGAGTGTGTTCAGACTACTATAACAGAATACCACAGACTGGATGGCTTATAAACAACAGAAATTTATTTTTCAAAATGCTGCAAGCTTGGAAGCCCAAGATCAAGGTGCAGGGAGATTCAGTGTTTGGTGTAGGAAGGCCTATTTCCTGGTTCATAGATGCCACCTTCTTCTTCTTTCTTTTTTTAATAATATATTTTATTGATTTTTTACAGAGCGGAAGGGAGAGGGATAGAGAGTTAGAAACATCGATGAGAGAGAAACATCGATCAGCTGCCTCCTGCACACCTCCTACTGTGGATGTGCCCGCAACCAAGGTACATGCTCTTGACCGGAATCAAACCTGGGACCTTTCAGTCCCCAGGCCGACGCTCTATCCACTGAGCCAAACCGGTTAGGGCGATGCTACCTTCTTGCCGTAGAATGGACAAGGGAATTCTCTGGAGTTTCTTTTATAAGAGCATTAATCACATTCAGGAGGACTCTACCCTCATGACCTAATCACCTCCCAAAGGCCCAACTCTGAATGCCATCAAATTGGGGATTGGATTTTAACATGTGATATTTTGGGGTCACACACATTCAGTTCACAGCTGATGATGAGTTGGAGTGATGGTCTCCCAGTTCTGGGATCTGGAGGAAACTCACCAAGTCCTTGATCACAGAACTTAGGAAGCGATGCTTGCCCTTGGGGCTCTGGGACTGACATTGATTGACTAGAGCTGAAAATACTTTCGGTCCTCTGAACCATGATGCACTGGGGCTGGACTCCCTTACTGCCTACCAGATGTGGATAAGCTACTGGCAAGCAGATGGGGCAAGATTCTTCTTGACAAGCAATTTTCTCAATGTCCCAGGTGAGGTTTGACCAAGCTAGGTGGTGGACTCAGATTTGGCCCATGGAACTGCTGGCTAGCTGAAAGGCAAGACTCTCCACTCAGTGTGGCCAAGCCAGGCCATGACGTGGTCAGATCCTCAGGACAGCAATGGAGATACCTATCCACATGTGCCTTTGAACTATTTGTAGTTTGTAAAGGTCTTTGATGAACTATTTCACTTTACTGCCAAGTGGACATTCTGGGGCTATTAGCTCTTGCAATGTTAGAGCTTCTCAAAATGCCAGTTCATTGTGTGTTCCTTGTCTCCTGTGCTAAATTTCTGGGGCTGCCACAATAAAGTACCACAGGTTTAAACAACAAAAATATATTGTCTCATAGTTCTGGAGAATGGAAGTGCAAAATCAAGGTGTTGGCGTGGTTGGTTTTCTGTAAGACTTGTTTCCTTGGCTTACAGATGGCTGTCTTCTCTCTGTGTGTTCACATAGTCTTCCCTTTGTGTACATCTGTGTCCTAATCTTTTCTTTTCTTTTTTTTTATTTTATTTTATTTTTTTATTTTAATTTTTAAAAAAATATATTTTATTGATTTTTACAGAGCGGAAGAGAGAGGGATAGAGAGTTAGAAACATCGATGAGAGAGAATCATCAATCAGCTACCTCCTGCACACCCCCTACTGGGGATGTGCCCGCAACCGAGGTACATGCCCTTGACCGGAATTGAACCTGGGACCTTTCAGTCCGCAGGCCGACACTCCATCCACTGAGCCAAACCGGTTTTGGCTGTCCTAATCTTTTCTAATAAGGATACCAGTCAGATGGGATTAGGGCCCACCCTAATGACTTTATTTTCCCTGAATCACCTCTTTAAAGACCTTATCTCCAAACACAGTGACATTCTGAGGTACTGGGGGTTAGGACTTCAACATACGAACTTTTTTTTTGGTGCAGAATTAAGCCTTTAACACTGAATGCCAGGGGTACCTCCCCCAGTCACTGTGACAATCAAAAACATCCCCTAGAAAGCTGATACTATCCCCAACTGAGCAAAACTCAACATGGCAATTCATTTGGACAATCCCTGAATTGTATCCAGGGGTGAATAGATATTCTCCAAGTCAATTAATTTATTGATTAACAAATGCCTATGACTAATAGAATTTTTCCTATTTTGACTGAGATCAGGTGATTTCGGAAAGGAGGCTCTGAGCAGGGTGGGTGGGCAGTGGGGGAGGTTGGCATTCACTTCATTTTCTGTTCCTTCTGTACTTGTCTCCCTTCCCCACTTTTACACCTGTCCCCACCTCACCAGTACTGAAACCAGCCTCCATATAGCCCATAGATTGCAGAGTGGAACATCCTGTTCCAAGCCCTTCACTGAGGGGACCATTGGTACAATCAACTGTTCATCTGGGGTCAGAGGAAATACTTGCATCTCAGAAGAGGAAACTTCAGTTTCCTCCAATATGTGGGTTGAGAAATGGAGAAGCAGGGCTCTGTGGTCATGTCTCCAAGTCATGCTAGGGGGCTCAAGATGGAGTTGGCCCAAGTCTATTTCACTTCCCCATCTCTCATGATTGTCTAATTTCGATACAGAGATGAATCTGAAAGAAATTCCATTTACTACATGGGTTATCAAGCATGTATTGTTTGCTAGATAGATGCAGAGCTTTATTTAATTAATCTTTATGATGATTCTGTGAGGTTGCAATAATGACCAACCCCCATTTTATAGCTAGAAATACTGAGCACAGAAGGGTGTCATGGCTTGTCCATTGATGTTTAGTGGGTAAGTGGCAGAACTGGTATTTGGACTCAGTCTGTGCCTCTACTGGTTGATCTCTTTCTGTAGCACCTCTGCTACTTTCTGAGGGACTGTCTGTAAACTTGAGTTATTTCTGAGGACCCTGACCTTGTAGCTCTTGTTTCAGGTAATTATGGGAAAGGAACAGCATGGTTTGGAGGAACAGACATCCTGGGCTAAGATAAGAGACCAAGATTTGACTTCTAGGTCTGATGACAATAATCTGGGGCTCTCCTGGGGCTATTATCATAATGCAGGTGATAGATGATGGGGACCAAAGAGCTAATTTTGAAGGTAGGAAGGATTCTGGTTCTATTTTGAAGCCACAGCTAATTTGTTTGATTGATTGAATATGGGGTGTGAGAGAAAGAGAAAAGGATGACCCTCAGGTTTTCAGCTTACACAATAGAAAAGATGGAGTTATCATTACTTAGAGATGGAGAAGGAAAAAAAGCTTATGAACACAACACATTGAAATTTAGATGATTCATGAACTCTTGCTGAAATTCTTAGAGCTTCTCTTTGGTCAAGAAAGAAATCTTGCCCAATGGGTGTGGTTCAGTGGTTGAGCATCGACCCAAGAACCAGGAAGTCAGGGTTTGATTCTTGGTCAGGGCATAGGCCAGGGTTGCAGGCTTGATCCCCAGTAGGGGGTGTGCAGGAGTCAGGCGATCAATAATTCTCTCTTATCATTGATGTTTCTATCCCTCTCTCCCTCTCTCTTCCTCTCTGAAGTTCATAAAATATATTTTTAAAAAGAAAAAAAAAGGATGAAATCTTGTGTGGAGCAGATGCTGTCATACCCCACTTATAGCCTTGATTCTTACGCTTTCAGTGACTTCTAATGGCCAGCAGCTGCCACCAGAGTCTACCTGGTTTGGCACATGGCAGGTGAGAAGAGCCAGGTGGAAAATACTTACCAGAACAGACCTTACCAAGGCCTGGACTTAGTGGGCATATACCCCAGCTCCCTCACCCCTCAGGTGAGATGTCTCTGAGATAAGCATCTCACGGACTGCCCAGCGGTCCCTGCTGGTATTAAGCTCCCATTTCCTACAGCAATAGCCCGTTCAATAACACATCTTTGGATGCATCTTGTACTGGACGCCCTTTCCTTTCTGACACTTCTTTACACACCTTCTGGTGTTTCCTGGGATCACCTCTGAACTAAACTACTTGCACTGAAATCCTTGTCTCAGAGTTTGCTCTTTGGGGAACCCAAACTGAGACATCACAGGACAGGGGAAGATGAGCTTGTGACATGGTTCTGGTTTGCCTGGGATGGAGGGGTTCCTGGAGTGCGGGACTCTCAGTGTCAAAGCTGGGAAAGTCCTGGAAAGACTAGGATGAGCTGCCACTCTTATAGGAAAAGAGTGTGGTATCAGGGAAGTAAAAAAAAAAAAAAAAAAAAAAAAAAGTGGAAACCTTAAAAAGAAAAGTAGATGTAGATAAATCATCATGTTGTACATTTTAAATAGACACAATTTTTAGTTGTTAATTATCCTATATAATAAAGAGGTAATATGCAAATTGACCATCATTCCAACACACAATATGGCTGCCCCCATGTGGTCAAAGATGGCCACCCCATGTGGACACAAGATGGCCACCACAAGATGGCCATCAGGGGAGGGCAGTTGTGGGCGATCAGGTCAGCAGGGGAGGGCAGTTGGGAGGGACCAGGCCTGCAAGGGAGGGCAGTTAGGGGTGATCAGGCCTGGAGAGGAGGACAGTTGGAGGGGGGCCCCAGGCCTGCAGGGAAGGGCAGTTGGGGGTGACCAGGCCTGCAGGGGAGGGCAGTTGGGAGAGACCAAGCCTGCAGGGGAGGGAAGTTGGGGGAGACCAGGCCTGCAGGGGAGGGCAGTTGGGAGGGACAAGGCCTGCAGGGGAAGGCATTTAGGGGTGACCAGGCAGGCAGGGAAGGGCAGTTAGGAGAAATCAGAATGGCAGGGGAGTGGTTAGGGGGTGATCAGGCTGGCAGGCAGAAGCGGTTAGGGACAATCAGGCAGGCAGGCTGGCAAGTGGTTGGGAGCCAGCAGTCTTGGATTGTGAGAGGGATGTCCAATTGCCCATTTAGGCCCGATCCCACTGGGATGGGGCCTAAACAGGCAGTTGGACATCCTTCGAGGGGTCTCAGATTAGAGAAGGTGCAGTCTGGGCTGAGGGACAACCCCTCCCTCCCCGTGCACGAATTTTGTGCACTGGGCCTCTAGTACCTCAATAAAGCTAGACAAAACCAAAAACACTCACCGAAACCGGTTTGGCTCAGTGGATAGAGCATCGCCTTGCAGACTGAAGGGTCCCAGGTTTGATTCCGGTCAAGGGCATGTACCTTGGTTGCGGGCACATCCCCAGTGGGGGGCGTGCAGGAGGCAGCTGATCGATGTTTCTCTCTCATCGATGTTTCTAACTCTCTATCTCTCTCCCTTCCTCTCTGTAAAAAATCAATAAAATATATTAAAAACCAAACAAACAAAACACACCAAAAACACTAGATAAAGCTAAAAAAAAAAAAAAAGAAGAAGAAAACGGGACCGACAACATCAAGTTTGGTCAAGTTAGAAGAGACTGAGTGCACTTAGCACTGAGGAAGCATTTGGGACATTGACCGACTCTTGGGCATGTTGGGCAGAAGTCAGACTGCAGCAAGTTGAGCAGTGATGGGATGGGAGGGAGTCAGGACAGCAGAATGCAAACTTTTCTAGAATTTTGGCTGTGAAGAGAAAGAGAAGGATAGTGTATTGCAACAGGGAGAATTTTGGGGGATAGAAGGGATCTGAGCATGCTTTCCTTACTTTTACAAACCCCCTGGTAGTCCACATTAGATCTCTTGGGTCTCCCAGACTGATTATTTTCCTTCATGATTTTCATCTTTTGGCATTTTGCTCTGTGCTCTGAGATATTTCTTCCACATGGTCTTCCAAGCCACTAATTTGGCCCTTGACAGTGATCATCCTCTTCTTTAATTCATCCAGCAAAACTCCTCTTTTTATTTATTCCCATTTTATTTAGATCTGTTTAGTGCTGTACTTTAATCTTTTTATATTCGTATTTTTATTATGCTTGTTTGAAGTGATCTGTCTATTCCAGAAGCTCTATTTTGCTGGGTGTCCATTATGTTAGACTATCCTCTTTTCAGGAACTCTGGGGCCCCTCGTGATTCTCATTTGCCTTTGGTGCTCAGATCTAGAGGTTGAGAACTTTAAGCAGTGCCAGCTTCCCAAGTGATGGAAGGAGACTGATTCTCTACCCCAGGGGGGCCTTGTGTGCACCAGGCAGGTGCCTTTCTGTTCCCCGCTCTCCTTGCTTCCTACTTGGAGTTCTTGGGGGCCAGAGGGATCAGACACACACTCATGGGAGTGATGCTGACCTTATCTCAGGAGGCCTATGACCCCTGGGCCAGAGTCTTCCTAGGATGAGCTGTGTCCGATCTTTACCTTAGAGCACTCTTCAGCTTCTTTTGCGATTCTGCATCTGGTGCAGGGGGAGACCTTTCAACCCCAGATTTTTCTTTGGGGATTTCTACCCACCTGCCAGGGCCCCAGCAAACTTTTGGTTCAAATGAGCAGATACATTAGGGAACAGATTGGAGGGAATTTTCCTAGAGTCTTATATTTCTCTTTCTTTAGCACAGGGACAGAAAACTATAGCTTGGTGGTGGTGGTGAGGTGGGATGGCAAATTCTGCTTGCAGTCTTTTTTTGTATGGCCAGTGAGTTTTTGTATTTTTTTTTTGAGTTTTTGTATTTCTAAAGGGATATACATGTATGTCCCTTTACACATATACCATATACAAGATATCCCAAAAAATGTATACACACTTTAACAGCTGATAGCTCAATTTTGAAAATGAAATATATTTTAATAAACACTGCCCTGATAATTTTAAAGTGTGTGTATACATTTTTGGAACACCCTATATATTATGTGTGTATCTATTGATTTATATCCATCTATGTCTGTCTATTTATCTGTCTATCATCATCATCTCTATCACTATATATGGCCCCCAAAGTCTAAAATATTTATTATCTGGCTCTTTACGAGGAAAGTTTGCTGTGTAAGCTTTAGCATTTTTAAATGCCACTGGAGAAGAACTAAGAAAAAGAATGTGGGAGAGGTGGAAGACTCAGGAGAGAGAGGAGAGAATCAATGGAGAAAGGTCTGCTCAAGAGACGGGAGGGGCTGAGCTCTAAAGCACAGAGGGAAGGGTTAGCTTTAAATAAGATGAGGGATCTCTTTGCTGTTGTGGAAGAATGGAAGGGGAAACAATGGGCATCGATGAGGCAAGGACGGGTATGGATGTGGGTATATTTGTAAGAGATGCCAGAACACTGAGGGACTTTCCATCAGCTGATGTTTATTATCTCTGTTAAGTGGAAGGCAAGGCTTTATACCAGGCGTCCTCAAACTACGGCCCGCGGGCCACATGTGGGTGTTTTTGCTGTTTTGTTTTTTTACTTCAAAATAAGATATGTGCAGTGTGCATAGGAATTTGTTCATAGTTTTTTTTTAAGCTATAGTCCGGCCCTCCAACGGTCTGAGGGACAGTGAACTGGCCCCCTGTTTAAAAAGTTTGAGGACCCCTGCTTTATACCTTATGGAAAGAGAAAAAGTGATGTGAATTGAGAAAGGAAGTGAAAACAGAAACTCCCTGTGTGGGAAAGATGACTAGGGATAGGAAAGGCAAGTGTCAGGTAGCATGGAGGGTCTTGTTTAGATCAGAAAGCGCACATTTGTAATGGCTCCAAGCTGAGTGGTCCTGGGATCTCACTGCTTTGTTGGAGAGTGGAGAAGAAACATGGTTGGTTCATAAAGAAGGCTGATTTGGGCTGCAAGTCACAGATTCTCTGGCCCAAAGTGGCTTAACAAAAGGATTTTGTCTTATATAGGAAAAGGGTTGGCTCAGCAACTCAACAATGTCAGAGCCCAGATTATTCCCATCTTTCCACTGTTTTCTGCAAGCATCATATTATTAAAGTAGCTAAAAATAGGGGGTCATGGTCAGGCTTTCCTTAAATTTGTCTTATTTTATCAAGGAGTAAAAGTATTTTCCAGTAGGTGTTTTTTTGTTTTGTTTGTTTTTATCTTTGCTTTTTAAAAAATGTATTTTTATTGATTTCAGAGAGTAAGGGAGAGAGAGAGAGATAGAAACATCAATGATGAGAGAAAATTATTGATTGGCTGCCTCCTGCACGCCTCCTACTGGGGATGGAGACTGCAACCCAGGCATGTGCCCTTGACTGGAATCAAGGACCCTTTAGTTCACAGGCCAACGCTCTATCCACTGAGCCAACCAGCTAGGGCTCCAGGGAGGTGTTTTTTTTTTTTTATATCTCATTGGCCACAATTGGTACAAACGCACATCCTGAACCCAACCTTTAGCAAATAGGAATACCATCACTATGGTTAGTTAGGACCAGGGCTCCTTCATCTCAGCCCTAGTGACATTTGGAGAGGAATGATTCTTTGCTCTGTGTGTGTGGTCTGTCTGTAGGGTGTTTAGCAGTACTTCTGGCCTCCACCACTTTGCCCCAGTGATGAAAACAAAAAATGTTTTTCAGACATTGACAAATGTCCATTAAGGAAGGGAAGTAATCTCCCTTTAGCTGAGTATCATTCAGTTTAAACCAATCCCAACTGATTCCCTGTGCTCAGGCACATTGGTGTCTCAAATCTTAAAACAGTCAAGTTTCTGTTAATAAGGAACATATGACGTGGTGATGGCTGCTGAATAGACAATTCACAATGCCTGCCATCTTTGGATCACTCCTGGATTGGGGTCTTCCCCGGTAGGTGTGGAATGAGAAGGCAAAGGTGCTGAAAGTATGAGAGAGAACCATTTGATCTGGTTGATCATGAGATGTAGCCTGGATAAGAAAGAAGGCAAAGCTGATGGAGTGGATGAGTTTAAAGAACAAGTTTAGGATGAGTGAGAGAAAGAACTTGAAACAAGACCATGAAAGGGACCTTCTCATTTACAAAAAGTATTTGCAACAGTCATGATTTGGGTAACCAGGGACAAGCATTGGTTGAATAAGAGAAATCCAATTCAACACTCATTTATTGAGAGCCAATTATGCAGAACAAACACTCCGAGAAGTACAGGTTAAACAATTCTTCTCCAGGGATGTTGTGTATAATGATTCCTTTTGTCCTCAGCTTCATTCTTCATGATGCCAACCAGATCCATGGATATGACTTTCCATGTGAAGTTGAAAGTTCTAGTTTTAATATTTTCTCTTCACTTGTCCTGAAAAGATATTTAGATTAAAGGTAGAGGTAAGGATAAAACAAAACAAAACAGACAAACAAACAACAAGAAAGCAGAAAGGAAGAGTAGGAGTGGGTTAAAGCCAGAGAGTTCCATCCAGGAGGCAAGGATGGCATGATCTCCTAGTATTTTAGAATCCTTGGACAGATGCAGCCTTAGTTTATAGTTGGAAGATTTCTAAAAAACCTAAGATGAGCCCAGCCAGTGTTGCTCAGTGGTTGAGCATCAATCTATGAACCAGGAGGCCACTGGTTCGATTCCAGATCAAGGCACATGCTCAGGTTTCAGGCGCCATCCCTAGTGTGGGGCGTACAGGAAGCAGCCAATCTATGATTCTCTCTCATCATTGATGTTTCTATCTCTCTCTCTCTGTCTCCCCCTTTCTCTCTGAAATCAATACAAATATATTAAAAAAAGAATAAATACCAAAACCAGCTTAAGCACTGTTAGTGAGCTGGGTCACTAGAAACAATATAGTGAGAATGAGGAATGCTAATCAGATCATCAGAAAATGTACCTCTTCCCCATACCTTCCAGGAAGGGGAGCTCATATTAAAACAAGGAGAGGAGTTTGGAGTGTCAAGGGGTGAAACATTAGAATAAGTCACAAGTCTTCTTACCACATTGTGTTTTGAGTCAGGGCCAAGCCTGCTGGAAAGTGTATAAATTTCAGACTCAGATTTAGGTTTCATGATGTTTCCAAACCACTTTCGAACCTGGAACAAGAAATACCAGGATGGCTTTTGTTAATATTGGAGAAGAGAAAAGGCAGAGTCAGGAAGAGGAAAGTGACATTATGAAAAAGAAAAGCTTTTCCTACAAAATGTGGTATATACACACAATAAAATGTTACGCAGCCTTAAAAATGAATAAAATTTGGATACATGCTACAATGTGGATGAACCCTGAAGACACTAAGCTGAGTAAAATAAGCCAATCACAAAAGGACCAATACACTATGATTCCACATATATGAGATCCTTATAATAGTCAAATTAACTGAGACAGAAAGTAGAATGGTGGTTGCCAGGGGCTTGGCAGGGGAGAATGAGGTGTTGTTGTTAATGGTTATGGGGTTTCATTTTGGGATGATAAAAAAGTTCTAGAGAGGAATGGGTGGTGATGATTGCACACAATGTGAATGTACTTAATGTTACTGACCTGTACACTTAAACATGGTTAAAATGATAAATTTTATGTTATATATGTTTTTTTTAAATATATTTTATTGATTTTTTTACAGAGAGGAAGGGAGAGGGAGAGAGAGTTAGAAACATCGATGAGAGAGAAACATCAATCAGCTGCCTCCTGCACACCCCCTACTGGGGATATGCCTGCAACCAAGGTACATGCCCTTGACCGGAATCGAACCTGGGACCCTTGAGTCCGCAGGATGATGCTCTATCCAAGGAGCCAAACCGGTTAGGGCTATGTTATATATGTTTTACCATAATAATATTTTTCATTACGGGATACAACTTTGTTGTGGAGACTTACAAAATATGCTATACAGAGGAAAACAATAGAAGTCACACATAATTCCTTAATGTAGTGAAAGACAACTGATGTTTTGGTGATATTCTTCCATGTATCTTGGTTTGGGGTCCCTTGAAGGAGACCCCAAGGCAAGGTTCAAGTGTAAAGAGTTCATTTGAGGGGTATTCTCAGGAAAACACTAGTAAATCAGTGAGGAAGTGAGATCGGGCTGGGAAGGCAGTCAGTAAAAAGTACCCAATCCTACCCTACTTGGTTTGGCTCAGTGGATAGAGTGTCGGCCTGTGAACTGAAGGGTCTCAGGTTTGATTCTGGTCAAGGGCACATGTCTGGGTTTTGGGCTTGGTCCAATGTGCAGGAGGCAACCAATCAATGATTCCTTATCATCATTTATGTTTCTATCTCTCCCTTCCTCTCTGAAATAAATAAAAATATATTAAAAAAGAAAGTACCCAATCCTTTCCACTGTGGGCAATTGGGGTTCAGTCCCATTGGGGAGCTCTGAGAGTTAGCATAGGAAACACTTCAGAGTCATCCCACCTCAGGGACAAGGGATCTGGGCCATTTATCCACCAGCTTGTCCTGTGCACAGGCCAGGCATGTCCTGTGGGCAGTAAGAAGCTCATAGGCATAGAGTCACAGATGTTTTTAATAAGCAACCTGAGGCACATAGCGATGAATGGCAAAGGGATATGAGGGGGCCATGAACAGTATCTGCTACACCAAGGCTTCCAGCCTTGGCACTATTGACATCTTGGGTTGGATCATCCTTTGTGGTGGGGGTCATCCTATGCACTGTAGGATGTTTAACAACATCTTTGGCCTCTACCCAATAGATGCCAGTAGCACCTCCCCTTCCCCCCCCTCGGGTGTGACAATCAAAGATGTCCCTAGATATTGCTAAATATCCCCCCTGGGGGGTTGTTTGAGAACCATTGTACTTTGCCATGCACACCCATACCCACACATAAACAAATGCATAACAACATAAACAACAAGTGCTTATATACATTATACAAACAAAATGCAACCTTTCTGGAGCAATGTTTTGAAATTTGCTTTTCCCCCCTCTCTAATATATTTTGAATATTCTTCCAGCCCTAAAATACTTTTGTGCCCAGACAAAAATGAACATTTGAATGTTTCAAGCCTATGCTGGTCCTTTGCTCTCCAGCAAGTGTTGGCTTGGTCAGCTCAGTTTCTCCCTCTCCTTCATCCACTGAGGAGATGTTCTTCCTTTCCTAGTTTGATTTTTTGGGCACCTGAATGCAGACTGAGGAAAGAAAGGAGGAAGAGAGAGAGGTAGGAAAGGAGGGAGGGAAAGAAAGATGGATGGAGAGAAGAGGAGAAAGAGGGAGAAGAGAGAGAGAGAGAGAGAGAGAGAGAGAGAGAGAGAGAGAGAGAGAGAGAGAGAGAGAGAAAGAAGAAGGAGAAGAAGAAAAGAAGAAGAAGAGGAAGAAGAAGGAAGAAGAAGAAGAAGAAGATGATGAGGAGGAGGAGAAGGAGAAGAAGAGAAAGAGGAGGAGAGGGAGAAGAGGAGGAGGAGGAGGATAGAACTAGTAACCAGAAGGAAATTGTGTCAGTCAGGATATATTTTGCTACAGTAACAAACAATCTCAAAATCTGAGGGATACTTGGACTATATGTCTTCTTTAAGGTATTTGAGAAGTACAAATAAAGACCTTGAGTGATTCTGTATTTCTTCTCATCACTGGACTATGTTTATTTGGCCATTGTACCTCCTGACCTGAACTATGTGGAACCCAGCTTCATTGGGGTTTCACTCTTCTACATTATATTTCATGCTTGTGTAGTATCCTGTTCTATAGATGTAGTATAATTTAACTAAATCTAGGTAGAAGTATCTCAGCATAGTTTGATAGTGTATAGTAGGGTTTCACCATGTCTGGGGTTCAATTCTAGAGACAACAGGCAGTCCAAATTATCTCTGAGTGCCTCTTAGTTAGGTAACACCTTAGAGGCTTATCTCAACAAGCCCAAAGCAGCCAGTATTTCCTGAGTGTTGGATATACACCCCTGTTTCTTTGGCTTGTATTTAGTAGTCATACTGAATATAAAATATATATCTGCATTTTATAGCCAAGCCAAGCTAAGCCCAGCCAAGATCATCTGAACTCTCACCAACCTGCAGACTGAGAATGAGAATAGTACATATTCACGTTTAAGCCACTGAGATTTTTGAGGTTGTTTGTTAACACAGAAATAGGTCACAATTACAAATGGAAAAGCTGAAAACAAACATGATATTTCCTTGATATAGTAATTATTTACTTTGTAAAGCCATTAATAAATGGACATATCTCACAATCAATAGCATCTCAAAGTAGAGAAAATATAGGTAGTATTTACACACTGCTCACAAATTCATATGAAAATTTAGAGAATGTGTATCTAAATGTTCACTAAATTACATACCTGCAAATTTTTCTTAACTTTAAAACAATAAAGAAAGGGGTAAATGTTTACCTGCTGGCTGAGGAGGCAGTAGACCAGGAAAATGAAGACACCCTGAAGGCTATTGATGATGGTGAAGAGGTAGCTCATGACCCGTCCAGCTGGGCCCACCTGCAGGATGCCCAGACACCACGTGCAGCCAAGGATGAGGACCAGGGCTGCTGCTTTCAGTGTCAGCATCCTGAGGGGAGTAAAAACGAACATGTACACAAGCTGGTAATGGACATGGACACCCTTATAGAGTAGTTGTTAATGGTGAGGACTCTGGAGCTAGACTGCTTTGGTTTAAACCCAAGGCAGCACTGTGTGACATTGGGAAAATTACTCTACCTTTCTATAACGTGGGTTCCCATCTTTATAATAGTCCTGTTTCACAGGGCTGCTGTAAAGATTAAATGAGACTTTAACATATGTATTTAGGATAATATATAGAACAAATTCAGTACCACATATACATAAAGCATTCTAAAACTAGGGGCTTATATTTCTTTCTCTTTTATAGATGAAGGGCCATATAATTTGTTATTCTAACAGGGAGACTTTTGAGATTAAAAAAGGTACTATTAATAATTACAATGGCATAAACTAGGACTGTCCCAGGCAAACTGAGATGTAAGGTCACTATATACCTACATATATACATATTTATTCATAATTTAAACCATAATGTTTTATGTGAGAAAAGCTGGTTGAGGAACAATTTGTGTAGTGTTGGCTATTGTATGTGTGCCTGTCTGTTTTATAGAAATCCACAGAAAAAGGTCTGGGGAAAATATCACATATATTATAGCATATCTATCATAAAATTTGTTAATTCCAGCTTTTTTGGGAAGTGGAAGTAGTAGAAAAAGAGGGAGTTAACCATTTTCACTTTATATGTTTTGAGAAAAAAAATATATATCATGTTATTTTTGTGATTAAAACGAAAATAAATTATGTGTTCCAAGTAAAATGGATGCTGCAAATTAAAAAAGCTCATAGCCACCGATTTTTTGAAATAGTATTATACAAAAAACTAGAGGCCTGGTGCACGAAATTCGTGCACGGGGTGGGGGTGGGGGTGTCCCTTAGCCCAGCCTGCACCCTCTCCAATCTGGGACCCCTTGAGGGATGTCCAATCCCCATTACTGGGATCGGGCCTAAAAGGGCAGTCGGACATCCCTCTCACAATCCAGGATTGTTGGCTCCCAACTGCTTGCCTGCCTGCCTTCCTGATTGCCCTAATCGCTTCTGCCTGCCAGCCTGATCACCCCTAACCACTCCCCTGCCAGCCCGATTGATGCCTAACCACTCCCCTGCCATCCTGTTTGCCCCTAACTGCTCTCCCCTGCAGGCCTGGGTCTCCCCCAACTGCCCTTCCCTGCAGGCCCAGTCACCCCCAACTTTCCTCCTCTGCCAGCCTGGTCACCCCTAACTGCCCTCCCCTACAGGCTGGATCACCCCCAACTGCCCTCCCTTGCAGGCCTGGTCCCTCCCAACTGCTCTCCCCTGCTGGCCATCTTGTGGTGGCCATCTTGTGTCCACATGGGGGCAGGATCTTTGACCACATGGGGGCAGCCATCTTGTGTGTTGGAGTGATGGTCAATCTGCACATTACTCTTTTATTAGATAGGATAGAGGCCTGGTGCATGAGTGGGGGCCAGCTGGTTTGCCCTGAAGGGTGTCCCATATTAAGGTGGGGTTCCCTTGGGGTGTGGGGTGGCCTGGGCGAGGGGCCTGTGGTGATTTGCAGGCTGGCCATGCCCCCCGGCGATCCAAGTGGAGGCCTTGGTATCTGGGACTTATTTATCTTCTACAATTGAAACTTTGTAGCCTAGAGCAAAGCCAAGCCTCCTGCTTGCTCCGTGGCAGCAGCCATTTCTGTTGGTATTTATTTATCTTCTATAATTGAAACTTTGTAGCCTGGAGTGGAGGCCTTGACTGGCCAGGGTGTGCGGAAACCTTGGCTTCCTCAATCGCCAGGGGCAACCCTAGACTCCTGCTCTCTCCAGTTCCGTTTCTGTTGGGATTTATCTTCTATAATTGAAACTTTGTAGCCTGGAGTGGAGGCCTTGGCTGGCCAGGTTGTGTGGAAAGCTTGGCTTCCTCCATTACCGGGGAAACCCAAACCTCCTTCCTGCTCTCTCAGTGGCCGCAGCCATCTTGGTTGGGGTTAATTTGCATAATCACTCCTGATGGGCTGGTGGGTGTGACAGGTGGGTGTGGCTTGTGGATGTAGCGGAGTGATGGTTAGTTTGCATATTATTATTTTATTAGATAGGATATTTTAATCTAAATTCTTTCCAAACCCATTACACAAAACTCTTTAGATATATATTTAATTTTGTTATAATTAGCCAAATCGGTCTCTATCAGTGGGGTGAACCCAGTTTTTCTGGGGCATCCTTCAGAAGTGCAACTCTTAGAGTTTCTATAGAATCCAAGCCTTCAGTAACTGATGGATTCACAAACTTAAGTTGGTTGTTTTTTATAAAAAGAGTACTTCTGTGTGCATCTTGTGTTGTGTGGCAGAAACTGCTGTTTTTGTTCATTCTCCTCCTCTTCATTTTAGGGTTAGAATCCTCCCCTCTTTGAGTTTTTTCAAGGACACATGACTACCAAGCTAGAGACTATATATTCCTAGCCTCCCTTGAAGCTAGTTGTCACCGTGTGACTAAGGTCTAGTCAATAAAATATGAGCAAATGTGGGCCATGCAACTTCCAATGGATGGGAAACTGACAAAGGAATGGTGGAGAAACAAAATAGGAAGGACCTGAGTCTCTGCATCACTTTGTGGAGCAGAGCGTCCCCACCAGCCCTGGACTGCTCATCTCTGGACTATGACATGAGAGTAATGTAAACTTCTATTTCACTCTTTTTGATAGGGGGGGGGTGTCTTTTTGTCTCAGTAGCTTAGCCTGTACTCTATCTAATATGGATATTGGGAGATGACAGAAGCCTTGTTAGTCCCTGGAGCCTGGTTGTGGGGTGTATGTCTGTGTAGATGTGTAGGAGGGACAAGAAGAGGGTAAGGAGAAGAAGAGAGCATCAGAAGTACCATGTGCTCCATCTTACCTTGTATTCTGGATGGTTGACACTTCACTGTTGAGGGAGGAGAATTTCTTTTTCAAAATCCAAAGGACCAAGAGAAAAAGTACTAAATTCACCTGCAGGAATGACACAGACCAGGAATGCAAGTTAAAATAATGCACTGCAATCGTACACCTATGGATGAGGACTGGTGGGGAGGTAAGGGCAGAGGGTGGGGTGGGAACCGGGCGGAGGGGAGCTATGGGGGGAAAAAAGAGGAACAATTGTAATAATCTGAACAATAAAGATTTACTAAAAAAATAAAATAATGCACTGCGTCCTTAATAAATTGCACACAACTCCTCCTTTCCTTGCACATAGGCCTGAATTGGTAGCAGGTGGAAAAGTGAAACCATACAATAGAGAAAATGCATTCCCCGTGTACTGTCTTGCACCCAGTACTTCTGGTGCTGCCTCAGTCATGACCCCTGGAGCCACATACTCACGCAGATAATGACACAGACGGGGCCAAGGAAACCCCAGATGAATCCTTGTTTCAGGTGGAGCCAGCAGCTGGGAATAAAGGGGAAAAGGGACACAGAGAGATTAGAGAAAGCACATCAAATGAACACAAAGTGACACTTTTCCTAACAGAGAACTTTTCCAATGTCTTCTGACAATGTCAGCTGATGGCAACGAAGGCTTTGATTGTTACCTACTGTGTGTTAATGCTACCTTACACATTTTATAAGCACAGTTCCGTTGAATGTTCATACCAAGGTCATGACGGTGGGAAAATGGGGATAATGCTAAAGAGGAATCTGAGACTTGAAAGCTCCAAATTATGGGAGGGATAAAGCTGGTACCTAACCACGAAACTCCCTCCTTTCAGAACCTTCCAAGCTCCTACTGCCATCTTTCCCTGCTTCACTGGAGAAAGGCCAGAGCTCTTACACTCAAGGGAAAAGATATCCATTTGCTATGGACATCTCAACCACCATCATTAATGCTGCCCCCCAAACTGTCCGTGGCCCAGGGTGTGAGTCAAGCTCACCGTTCAGGTGTTCCATAAAGGTGAGGCCTGGACGCTGCGGAAATGCCCACGATTACAGCTGGGACTCCATAGCCGACCGGGAACATGAGCCACTTCATGAACCTGCTCACGCCGGAGTAGTTGACCACCGTCAGGTTGCGTGCGGTGAGGAAGAGGTGCAGGCCCTCCAGCAGCATCCAGGTGAAGGAGGCCAGGTAGAGATAGTGTAAGGCACCCGCGATGATGGCGCACAGCACCTGGGGGAGGAGTGAGAGTCACCAGGTGGGATACTTAGGGTGGTGTGTGAACTGAGGGCCTCCCTTTTATACTGGCGTTAGTTCAGAGCACCTGACATTAGACCAAGGCCACCAAGAGTAAAGGTGCTTGGTAATCAATGTCAGCGCTGCCCACCTTGGCACCACCCCTCCAACCTCTCCCAGAAACCAAAGCGATTTTATTAAGGTGCCCAAGCAGCATCCCCTGGGGAGGTCAGGGGTCCTTTGGGACAGTGTCAGTACCTTGTTCTCTGTTCTGTCGATGGCCGCGAGGAAGAGCAGGTGGGCCAGGAAGAGGCAGAGCGAGAGCTGCAGGTGGAGTGAGGTGCTGGTGTTCTGGATGGCTTTGCACAGCAGGAAGGTGAGGGCCGCCAGGAGGAGGCACAGCAGAGAGAGGCTCAGCCCCACGTAGGTGATCACAGCCAGGGCGGGATCCTCCTCCTGGGACCCAGCAAAGAGGAGAGAGTTGTCACACTCTCCTGCTCTGGGATTATGGCCTCCCCGGTTGGAACAGGGCAGTCTAAACACAGGCATATTATGAGTTTTCTCAAAAAACTAAAAAAGGAACGCCCATCTGACACAGTAATACCACTTCTAGGAATATATCCCAAGAAGCTAGAAACACCAATCAGAAAGGATATATGTACCCCTATGTTCATAGCAGCACAATTTACCATAGGCAAGATTTGGAAAGAGCCTAAGTGCCCATCAGCAGATGAGTGGATTAAAAAACGGTGGTACATCTACACAATGGAATACTACGCTGCTGTAAAAAAGAAGAAACTCTTAGCATTTGCAAAAGCATGGATGGAGCTGGAGAGCATTATTCTAAGCAAAATAAGTCAGTCAGAGAAAGACAAATATCACATGATCTCACTCATTTGTTGAACATAATGAACAACATAAACTGATGAACAAAAACAGAGACAGAGAAGCATCAATCAGACCATCAAACCTCAGAGGGAAGGTAGGGGAGGGTGGAGGTAAGGGGGAGAGATCAACCAAAGGACTTGTATGCATACACATAAGCCTAACCAATGGACACAGACACCAGGGGGGGTGAAGGCATGAATGGGGGGGCAATGGAGGGATAAGGACACATATGCAATACCTTAATCAATAAAGAAAAAAATTATAAAATAAAGTAAAATAAACACAGGCACAAAGCTAATGACAGATTGTGTGAGAGGTGTCTCTAAGACTGTCTCCCCCTTCCCCAGCTTTATTGAAGTATATCTAATATACAAAATAGTGCATATATTGAGTACATACCTTTTGATGAGTTTGAACATAGGCATATATCATGCTATCATCCCCATGGTTAAGGAAATAAATATATCCATCACCTTCAAAAAGATTTCTTGTGCCCCCTTGCTTTTTTAAATTTGTGGTAAAAACACAAGAGATCTATCCTCTTACCAAGTGATTAGGTGCACATCCCTCTACTGTTAACTATAGGCTCCATGATGTACAGCAGAATTCACACTGAAGCTAGTGAATGGCTATGCCAGACACAGTTTGCACCCAAAGAGACACAGAAAGTCCTGTGTAGCAGAGGCTACTAACCTCTTCATACTCACCTATACCTGCCCTTTGTCTGCTTTCTATGAACCCCAGTGACTTTGCCTGATGGCATGTCCCCTGCTACAAGTGGCATGCTTGGACACACCAGAGCAACTCACAAGTGCAAGGGTGTTAATGCCCCTGGAAGCTGCCCTCACCTTTTGTGGGAAGGTTCTGAAGTGCATTTCCTATGGTATCTCTCAGAAGTACCCAATAGGACTGAGCCCCACTTGTCCATGGGGGTAACTTTTCTTGGATGCATCCTTTTCCTGGCTGCCTTCTCTTCTCTGTCTCACTTCCCTACACACCTATTGATGTTTCATCTCCCAGAGAAACTACTTTCCCTTAAATTCTTTTCTTAGGACCTGCTAGTGGGAGGCCTCAAACGAAGGCTATCTAATTACGTGCTTGGGGACTCATCTCACTGAAGACAGGGGCCAGGGATCTCATCAGCCATATAGACTCACTTCTGGGAAATGATACTCATCATCCCTTATAGTTATACCTATAAGTAAAGGGATTTTTGCTTTTTTCAATGTCACTTTATAGAACGTTTCAATCCTTTGTTTTTTAAAAAGTCAATGGGGAAAAAAAGGGGACATCTATAATACTTTCAATAATAAAGACACATTTTTTAAAAAGCAAAAAGCACAAAAGTCAATCTATCATATGATGAATAATTATTAAATAAATACTGATCATGAACTAGCCTGTTGACATTACCCGAGAAGCTCTTCCTAATTGCAAACCACCTTGCCCCCTAGAGGTAGCCATGATCCTTTTATGGTAAATTTTACCACCTAAGTATCCAACTCCTGAGAATATAATTTAGTTGTATCTGTTTTTCAACTTTATATAGATGGAACAATACTCTGCTCCACAGAGTCACTCAGAAACTCATGATAACAGAGGCTCCATCATCTGGAGTGTGTTGCACCCTCATCACCCTGGAGGGTCCCACATTGAACTGTCTGTGCTTCATCCTAGAAAGGTAGCACTGCTTTTAAAAGCTCCTGACAGGAAACAACCTCGATACTCATTAACTGTAGAATGAATAAGTACATTGTAGTATAGTCATGCAATGAAAATGAATAAAATAAGGCTATGCTCAACTCATAGATAAACTTCATAAATGTAACAATGAATGAAAGAAGTATTTTCATGTTTATAAACATACTAGAGGCCCTGAGCATGACATTCATGCACTCGGGGGCAGGGGGCGGTGTAGTCCCTCAGCCCGGCCTGCGCCCTTTCCTCACAGTCCAGGAGCCATCCCTTGGGTGATGTCCGGCTAATGGATGTTGGACATCCTTAGCACTGTGGTGGAGGCAGGTTGCTATGCTCTCCAGCCATCAGCCTGGCTTGTGGCTGAGCAGAGCTCCTTCTGTGGGAGCGCATTGACAACGAGGGGGCAGCTCCTGTATTGAGTGTCTGCCCCCTGGTGGTCAGTGCACATCATAGGGACCAGTCGTTTCTTTTTATTTTATAGGACTAGAGACCCGGTGCATGCAATTCGTGCACGGCGGGGGGCGGGAGGGTGTCCCACAGTGCAGCCTGCACCCTCTCCAATCTGGGACCCCTCAAGGGTCAAGGGATGTCCAACTGCCCTCTCACAATATATGACTGCTGGCTCCCAAACGCTTGCTTGCCTCCCTGCCTGATTGCCCCTAACCGCTTCTGCCTGCCAGCCTGATCACCCCATAACCACTCCCCTGCCAGGCTGATTGATGCCTAACTACTCCCCTGCCGACCTGATTGCCCCTAACTGCCCTCCCCTGCTGGCCCGGTCATCCCTAACTGCCCTTCCCTGCAGGCCTGGTCACCCCCAACTGCCCTCCCCTGCAGGCCTGGTCCCCCCACCAACTGCCCTCCTCTGCAGGCCTGGGTTCCCCCCCTTCAATTGTCCTTCCCTGCAGACCTGGTTGCCCCCAACTGCCCTCCCTTGCCGGCTTGGTTCCCCTCAACTGCCTTTCCCTGCTGGCCATCTTGTGGCAGCCATCTTGTGTCCTCATGGGAGCAACCATCTTTGACCACATGGGGGCAGCAATCTTGTGTTGGAGTGACAGTCAATTTGCATATTACCTCTTTATTATATAGGATAAGATGTTAGCTTCCCCAATGCCCTGTGTAATAGGGGAGGTCAGAGATTTCCACTAAGTGTTGTTCTGGGGTATCACCTCCAAGCCTGAGAAGAAGAGAGAGATGCAGGACTTCCTGTATGCTATCACCTATCCTATGTTATCAGTAAGTTCTCCAACACCACCTCTAGGATATGTGTCCAGTCTGACCTTCTCTCACCACCTCTACCACCTGAACCCCAGCCACCATCATCTCTTTTCGAGTCTGCTCTTGACCACTGCTCATTCTTGACCTGAAAGTCAGAGGGATCTTCTAATGACATAAATATGTAACATCCATGATGGAAAACCTCCATTGACTTCCCATTGCAATTTGGAAAAAAACTAAATTTGGCATTCAAGATATGGTACATTTCTCCTGCTTCCATCTCTCCAACTTTGCCCCTTTCCAACTCCTCTCATTCACTCTGCTCCAGCCACACTTCTCTCTGGAACACACCAAATTTGTTCTCTCTTCAGAGTCTTGACCATACTTGTATCTCTTCTTTAGATGCTCTTCCTGAGACCCTTTCCTATAGGCTTTTTAAAAAATTTAGATAAAATCCAAATAATATAAAAATCACCATTTTAGCCAAACCAGTTTGGCTCAGTGGATAGAGCGTCGGCCTGCGGATTCAAGGGTCCCAGGTTTGGTTCTGGTCAAGGGCATGTACCTTGGTTGCGGGCACATCCCCAGTAGGGGGTGTGCAGGAGGCAGCTGATTGATGTTTCTCTCTCATTGATGTTTCTGACTCTCCCTCTCTGTAAAAAAAAAATCAATAAAAAATAAAGAAAAAGAACCCATGAAAATTGAAAAAAAAATCACCATTTTACAGGGTGCAGTTCAGTACCATTTAGCACGTTCCGTGTTGTGCAACCACTACCTCTATGTAGTTCCAAAATATTTTCATCACCTCCCAAATAAAACCCCATGTCCATAAACAGTTACTCTCATTCATTCCTCCCCACAGCCCCGGGCAACTACAAATCTGTTTTCTGTCACTATGGATTTGCCTATTCTGGACATTTCATATATGTGGAATCCTACAGTATGTGGTCCTTTGTGTCTGGCTTCTCTCACTCGGCATCATGTTTTCAAGATTTATCCACATCACAGTACTACTGACTCTTAATAATCAGATTTCAGCTCTCATATTTAATCCTCTGACCATTCTATCTAAAATGGCACGCTACTCCAGTCACTCCGGTCCCTCGCTCATTTTCATTTTCTTTATTGCACTCATTGCTACCTAGTAGGGACTCAACAGGGATTAGGTAGAGGAATTAAACGCTTACATCATACCTGGTTGGTGAAGGCCATGAGGACAGCGAAACTGGACAAGTGAGTGCATCTGCATGTGGTATGACTTTTGTTCACCTGTACCAGGAAGCAGCCGGCCCTGGACCAGTGGCCATCCTCCCCGGTGCTCTTCCAGAACACACAGAAGACCTTCTTGCTCAGGGGCTTCATCTGAAAATAGAATGGGCTCACTGTGTTCTTGCTCAGGAGGAGGAACTCTTAGAGTGTCGGTCGGCGCTGGGGTGGAGAATGAGAACGTGGCTGAGAGTGACTCAGGTGATTTCTATTTTAATCGAAGAGAATGGCCACCAGGACAACAGCCCCCATAGTCCCACCTCTATTGGGATTTCACAAAACATAAAACAAGGTCATCTCTCTCTGTGGCAGCCTGAATTTTACAAGATGTCATTGGTTTTATGACTTTGTCCCCTACCAGGGGAATCAGATAAAAAGAGAGTGTAAGGCTCACCCAAAGTTTTCTCCCAAATACTCTCCAAGTCAAATTTTCCTGGTCTCCCCCAACCCCTCCAACTCCCCCAAAACAATAACAAAAACATTTCTCTGGTCCCTTGACACCAGTTCCTTTCCTGACAACACAAAGCCTGCTTATGCAATGAGAGGGGTAGCATAGGAAAAGAACATCACCAGGAGATAGAGGATAAAGTTAGCCAGCAGCCTCTTCTCTCTGTCTCAAGGGCTTCTAGAGCAACAGTTCATGGGGGCAAGGAGACGAGCCAGATGCTCTTCTCTTTGGGGCCTTTATCTCATTTGGTAATCCACTGGCCCATTCCCAGATTTCTTGCTCCACTTCCTCTTCCCCATGCCGTTCATAAAAAATTTTATGCCTGGATTTAATGCATCAGATAGAGAAAACATACATTTCCCCATCTTTCTCCTTCAACTCTTACTTTCTTAAATTTTTATTTTAAAATTAGATTAATTTTCCAGCTTTATGGAGAGACAATTGACATATGACATTGTATAAGTTTAAGGTGTAAAATGTAATGATTACCACAACAAGTTTAATTAACACCCATCACCTCTCACAGTTACAACTTTTATTTTTTGGTGAGAACTTTAATACCCGACTCTCTTAGTAACTTTCAAATATACAATACTAGAGGCCCAATGCACGAAGATTCATGCAAGAATGGGCCTTTCTTCCCCTGGCTGCCAGCACCGCCTTTGCTCGTGCTGGAGCCGCCTTTCTGCCTTCCCACACTGCCCAAAGGCCCAGAGCAAGGTGAAAAAAAACCAAGTCAAATTAATTTTAATAATATATTTCATTTAACTCACTATATTCAAAATAGTCATTTTTTATTTTATAGATTTAATCTATTACATAATAGACTTACATTTTAATTAAAATATAGGGTAAAATATTGTAAATATTTATTGGGGTGCTTATTTAATGTGTTGTATCCCTACAGAGCCTCTGGTTAAGACATGATTCTGTAGGATGCTGTTCCAGGTCCCTTCCTCTTAGTATCCTATATAATAAAAGCCTAATATGCTAAATGTCCGGTTGTCTGGTCATCTGTTCAACCAACCAAAGCATAATATGCTAATGATATGCTAAGGCTGCTCAACCACTCACTATGATGTATACTGACCATCAGGGGGCAGATGCTCTAACTGGTAAGTTAGCTTGCTGCTGGGGTCCCGCTGATCAGGACTGAGCGAGACAGGCTGGACATACTCTGGAGCCTTCCCATGGTCCCTCCCCAGCTGGCTAACCTCTTGAGTCCCACCCCAGCCCCGATCATGCACTGGTGGGGTCCCTTGGCCTAGCCTGCACCCTTTCGCAATCCAGGCTGATGGACTCTTCCCCTCCCCCCACTGAGTCTAATAATTTTGTGCATCTGGCCTCTAGTGTCAATATAAGTCAACATGTGTAATCAACATCAAAATTATTAAGAAGATAGTTTGCATGTTTTTTTCTTTCTAAGTGTTTGAAATCTAGAGATATTAAGTTTTCAGAATACTAAGTCTTTGAAATCTCAATCCAGACCCACCACATTTTATTTTAATTAATTAACTAATTAAATATTTTTGTGGACTGTGGGGCAAATGGTTAACATTGCAAAGAAAATTGCAAACTATTATTTTCCTTTGGCTTTTATTTATTTTATGTTTTAAAAAAATATTTTTATTGATTTCAGAGAGGAAGGGTGAGGGAAAGAGTTATAGAAACATCAATGATGAGAGGGAATCACTGATCAGCTGCCTCCTGCATGCTCACCACTGAGGATTGAGCCCACAAACCATGTGCCCTGACCAGGAATCGAACTGTGACCTCCTGGTTCATAGGTTGATGCTCAACCACTGAGCCACGCCAGCTGGGTTTCCTTTGGTGGAAAAAAAAATCTCTTCTAAGGTCTCTATTATTTCCCTAAAATTCCTCTTAATTTTCCACTCTATCCTAATCTCTTCTCTACTACGCTCTCTCAACTCTACTTCTCCATCGCCCATCCACCATTTCTTTTTTTTTATAGAACAATTTTTCTTGCTCTTGACAACTCTACTGTATATACTGATCAGGAGTTAGCAAGCTATGATACCTTATGACCACGTGGCACTCACCATCCCTCTCTTATCCTTTCTCCTTACTTTTTTGTTTTTGTATTCAACCATCATGATCCATTTCTTACAGAGAGGAAGGGAGAGGTATAGAGAGTTAGAAACATCGATGAGAGAGAAACATCGATCAGCTGCCTCCTGCACACCCGCTACTGGGGATGTGCCCGCAACCAAGGTACATGCCCTTGACCGGAATCGAACCTGGGACCCTTGAGTCCGAAGGCCGACGCTCTATCCACTGAGCCAAACCGGTTTCGGCATGATCCATTTCTTTTATCTTCCTTTCATAGGATAATCTGTACCACTTGGGACTAGATTATTGACAAGTCGTAGAGGCAAATGAATGGAAAGTGAAAGAAGGTGACTGAATTCTCACCATTCCTTCCCCTTTCACCTGCTACTCCTTTATCACTCTTTCCTCCATCTAGACTCTGATAAATAGAGGCAGTTTCTTCTATAAACTAATTATTCATTAGTGAGGTGTGGTGAGAGACTGGGGAACCAAAGTTTAGGATAGTCTAGATCAGTGGTTCTCAACCTTCCTAATGCTGTGACCCTTTTATACAGTTCCTCATGTGGTGACCCCCAACCATAAAATTATTTTATTTTTTAAAATATATTTTATTGACTTTTTTATAGAGAGGAAGGGAGAGGGATAGAGAGTTGGAAACATGAGAGAGAAACATCGATCAGCTGCCTCCTGCACACCCCCTACTGGGAATGTACCCGCAACCAAGGTACATGCCCCTGACTGGAATTGAACCTGGGACCCTTCAGTCCGCAGGCCGACACTCTATCCACTGAGCCAAATCGGCTAGGGCCATACAATTATTTTCGTTGCTACTTCATAATTGTAATTTTGCTACTGTTAATGAATCGTAATGTAAATATCTGTGTTTTCCAATGGTCTTAGGCTCTACAGCAGCGGCTCTCAACCTGTGGGTCCCAATCCACAGGTTGAGAACCGCTAGCAGGGTCGCCTAAGACCATCGGAAAACACAGATATTTACATTATGATTCATTAACAGTAGCAAAATAACAGTTATGAAGTAGCAACGAAAATAATTTTATGGTTGGGGGGTCACCACAACATGAGGAACTGTATTAAAGGGTCGCGGCATTAGAAAGGTTGAGAACCACTGGTCTAGATGATAAATTCCAACAACAAAATTTCCGTCTTCAAGGATCACCCAATATAGTGAAACCCACCACATTTTAAATGCTTAATAGCTACAGGTAGCTCCTGGCTACGATACGGGGCAGCGCAGGTCCAGAATCACTGACCGGGAGGCTATGCATTTGTTCCATCTATGTTCGTGAAACCCAAGCAAGCCCAAGTAGCAGGTTTGACCCACCTTCACGTGCTGAAAACTCAGAATCACAGGCCTGGAGAGAGATGTGTTCCTTTTGGGTCCAATAGCAGCGCTGACTACCTGGGAGTTCAGGTAAACGCGATCTTCCACATTTACCTCGTCAAAAAAAGTTGCATTTATGATATTTCCAAGAGAAGAGTATGAAATAAAGATAACTGCACTGGGACCTGAGGAAACAGAAAAATAAAGTGCCACCGTCAATCCTTCTGCCCCCTTTCCTGCCCCACACGTATGCTCCCACGATGGTCACACCTGTGCTTGGGTGTGCCTGGTAAGTTCACTCTTCCTCCCACGCTCCTCCTCCCCAAATGCAAGCCATTCTCAAAAGTCAGCTCAATCCAAGCCTCCGGCTCAGGAAGGGTCATGATGCTTCTTTCTCTGAACTTGTATTTCAGATGCAGTCCCTGCCATGCCAATGAGAATTCAATTGTCCACTAATTATTTCATATGGAATGAACTCTTTTTCCAACAGGCACTGCATCTCTTGAGTGACTTCATTTGGAAACCACAGGACTCCCAGCACAGTGCCAAACACCTTTATTTCCCCCAAAAAGTTAAACTTGTATTTCAAACATTCAGAAAGTATGTGACATCTACTCCCAGATTTAACATGTATTAATATTTTGCCATATTGGCTTCAGAAGTGTTTTTAAGGAGGTAAAATGTTTTAGATATGGGTAAAGCCCCCACTATTTCTTTTCCTTCTCCAGAAATAACTATGGACTTGAAGTGGACGTGTAGTCTTTCCATAAATACTTTTGTCATTTTACTACATATGTATGTTTCCATAACAATATATAATCTTGTTTTCTGAGTTTAAAAACTCACATAAATGGTGATATCCTTTTGCAACTTTCTTTTGTCACACCAGTTAACAGTTTCAAGATTTAGTCATACCAATACATGCACAGTTGGTTTATTTATTTCAGTTACTGTATAGTGTCATGTTATTCGATACACTACAATTTATTTGTTGTAAGAATAAGTGATAAAACTTTGATGAAAAAAGAGAGAAAAAAAGAAATAATATCCATATAATATTCCATCACTTTGAGATAATCACTGTTGGAGTTCTGGATTTTTTCTATATATATATATCTCTATATATCTATATATATATATATATATATATATATATATATAAATATATGTGCATGTCCAAGATAGCCAGTAGAGAGCTGAGTATTGGGAATTATCTGATTCTATGGGAGTGTTGCACCTTTATATTGATTTTCTATTGCCAAATAATTTCACAGCTCTAAAGGCATAGAAGATAATAGGTAGAAAAATCGATAGTAGCACAAGTAGTTTTTTCCATAGACACGTGTGCATTTTGTCTGGTAGGTATGCAGTTGCTTTCTGCCCTATGGAAAATATAACCTCACCCTGGCCAGTGTGACTCCATTGGTTGGGCATGTGTACCGAATGATTGCCAGTTTAATTCTGGGTCAGGGCACATGCCTTGGTTTTGGGTTCAATCCCCGGTAGGGGGCATGTAAGAGGACTTTTTGGAAGTTGACTAAGTCTGTGTGATGTCATTCCACTTCCTCTGCAGCCTCTTGAAGAGACTTCAGCAAAGATGGACTTATTTTTAAAGGCTTTTAGATTTGGATGAAATATAATGTTGACAGTGGACTCAAGGAAATCCATTTATAGTTGGGTTACATGTATCTCTATCTCTATGCACGTATGTATCAGTCATTTCCTTTCTACATATTATATATATGTAAAACAGAGCTAGAAATAAATAACATATATGGAAATTATAATTATCTATGTATCTATGTATGTATGTATGTATCTATCTATCTATGTATCTATGTATGTATGTATGTATGTGTCTATCTATCTATCTATCTATCTATCTATCTATCTATCTATCTATCATCTATCTAGCCACCTATTTATTTGACCTTTTTTTAAAAAAAATTCTCACTCAAGGGTATTTTTCCATTGATTTTTAGAGAGAGTGGAAGAGAGAGGGAAAGACAGAGAGGAATATTAATGTGAGAGAAACACATCGATTGGTTGCCTCCTGCACTCACACTGACCAGGGGTCAGGGGAGGAGCCTGCAACTGAGGCTCTTGACCACATGCCCTTGACCAGAATCGAACCTGGGACTCTTTGGTCTGCAGGTTGACGCTCTATCCACTGAGCCAAACTAGGGCTTGACCTTTTCTTTTAATGGAATGCCTCCTACATTCCAGACACTATTCCAGGGACAGTGGGGAGCAAAGTAAACTGAGTTTCTGCTCTTATGACTCTTAAATTCTGGTGCAGGAGACAGACAAAAACCACAAACAAATAAATAAAGGTATATATCAGAATCATCAGTTCTATGAAGAAAATTAAGTGGGGTAAGTGGCCAGAGAGATAGGTGATGGCATTTAGACAGTTTTTGGACAACAGAGTGAAGGATGGGAGGGCCATGTGGATATGTGAGGGAAGTTGCTTCAAGCAGAGGAAATAACAGGGGAAAATCTTGGAGCCACGAATGTGCTTGGCTTATTCAGGAATCTGAAGAGGGAAAAGAGGTGACAGGTAGATCCTGCAGGGCCTATGGACTTTGGTGGGGTGGACTTCTGTTTTTATTTTAAGTCAGTGGAAAGCCATTGAAGGGTTTAAGTAAGGGATTGCCATAATTTGGCATTCTTTAATAGGCTAATATATATTTACTAGAGGCCCGGTGCACAAAATTCGTGCACTGGTGGTGGGGGAGGGAAGGCTCAGCCTGGCCTGTGCCCTCTCACAAACTGGGACTGCTGGCTCCTAACCACTCGCCTGCCTGCCTGCCTGATCACCCCTAACTGCTGTGCCTGCCTGCCTGCCCGACTGCCCCTAACCACTCACTTGCCTACCTGCTCAGTGTGCATCATAGCTACCGGTCATTCTGGTTGTTCTGCCATAATGGTCACTTAGGCTTTTATTACATAGATATTATATGTTTACATATAGTATGCAATATATAACATATTAATAATTTTATTATATATTATAAGGAGAGGCACATATCTATCTATAGAATATTGTTAAGGGGTGAATTTTGTCCCCCTCTCACCCTCCTAAAATCATATGTTGAAGTCCTAAATCCCAGTACTTCTGAATGTGACTGTATTTAAGATAGTGCCTTTAAAATGAGGCTGTTAGGGTGGGTCATCACCCAATCTGACTGGTGTTCTTATAAGAGGAGGAAATCAGGACACACAGAAACACCAGGGATGTGTGTGCATAGGGAAAAGACCACATGAAGACTCAGCGAGAAGGCAGCCATTTGCAAGCCAAGGAGAGAGGCCTCAGAACCAACTCTGCTGACACCTTGATCTTGAACTTCCTGCCTCTAGAACTGTGAGACAATAAATTTCTCTTGTTTAGGTCACTCAGTCTGGTATTTTGTTAAGGCAGCCCCAGCAAACTAACACAGATTATCTCCTATCTATCTATCTATCTATCTATCTATCTATCTATCTACCTACCTATCTATCCATCCACCCATCTGTCTATCATCATCTATATCCATCATTTATCCATCTGCATGTATATGTAGTTGATAATATGTTATAAACATATTTTTATGTCAATAAGTACTCATTCTCTGTGCTGCTGAGAAGTCCGTGTGGCAAAGAGTCCGCATATAGCGAGTATTTAAGAGTTTAGGGGCAAGAACTGGGTTTCTGCAATCAAATCCAAGTTTTGCCAGTTACTAGCTGTGCAGTGTCTCTAACCAGATTTCTCTGGCCTCACTCCAGGGATCAGAGTAGGAGAGCCACTTGTTTCTCTAAGTTAAAGTCACTTTCTGTTGTCAGAATGAAACACTGGTAGGTGGTTGGAAACAGGCAGGTGATATACTCGCCTGTTTTTATGCTTAGAAATTGCTGAAATATTCTGGCATAAGAGCAAATCACAAGCAGGAAAGAGAAGAGTGGCTGTAGAGGTTTCCAAAGTCGGTCTCCATGGCCTTGTGGGTTTATTCAGTGATATGTTTTACGGGAGGAAGGGTGTGTTACATCTACAATTACTTACAAAGTCCCAGTTCACTCCTGGTGTCCTGGTGTAATTAATAGTACCCCCTTCCAATTTTAAAATTGTCTCTGTTTGAAGATAAATTACAAGATTACTGTAGACCAGCAGTTCTCAATTGAGGGTGATTCTGCCCCCCCCCCAGGGAACACAGGGCAATGTTTGGAGGCATGTTTGGTTGTCACAACTGGGGGGTTGCTATTGGCATCTAGTGGGCCAAGGCCAAGGATATAGGGCTCAGAACACTATAGGGTCCCATCCCAGAGAATAACCTGGCCCCATATGTCAATACTGCAGAGGCTGGGGATCCGGATGGAACCTGAGGACAGAGAAATGTCCCTCTATGAATTTGTCACACATTCATCAATGGGTTCTTATTATAATGTATACAACTCAATTGCAAACAACTCAGTTTTTGGTTTCTTTTGAAAAAAAAAAAAATCAGAGTCTTGACAGTTAAAAAATAGTCACAGGGATGTAAAGTCCAGCATAGGGAATGTAGTCAATAATATTATAATAACTAGTATGGTCAGGGGAATATTAGACTTGTCAGGGGGATCACTTTGTAAGTTATATAAATGTCTAACCACTATGCTGTATACCTGAAACTAATATAATCCTGAATGTTAACTGTAATTGAAAAAAAAGTGACTAGATAATGTGAATTCATTTCTAACTGCCCCCACCCCCCCAAAAAAAAAGTCAGAGTGTGGTAACACTGGGACAATTAATAGTAACAATTTACTCCTTTGTATGCAGGCTGAAGCAGATGCTGTAGGCACCTTGATTTTATTCCCTTGGCACTCTTGATTTCTTTATATGCTGATGGATTTTACCCAAGCAGCTGAGACTCTGCCTGGGAGCTTTCCGTGAGAGAATGTTTGGTTTGCACTCAGGCAGAGTGAAGGGTCTGGAAATGAACTCCCCAGGTGAGTCCTCAACCAGTGATGAATCAGCACAGGTGGATAAATGGCTCAGCTCCTTCTCCTTTAGCGGGATAACTCAGTGGGATTGAGCCCCAGTTACCACCAGCAGTAACCTGTTCACTAACATAACAATCCCTGTATTGGCTGCCTTTTCTCCCCTCACTTCCTCTCTCCACAACTTGGGTAGTTAATTTTATGTTAACATGGTAAGTCCATAGTACACAGATATTTGGTCAAACACCAGTCTGGATGTTGCTGTGAAGGTATTTTTTTAGATGAGATTAATATCTACCTATCTATCATCTATCTATCTATCTATCTATCTATCTATCTATCTATCTATCTCCTTTAAAATTTTTTATTTTTGTTTGAATTCTTATAGTAATAGTTATTTATTTTATCTTTAAAATTATATTTATTGGAGTGACATTGGTTAATAAGATTATATAGGTTTCAAGTGTACATTTCTATGATACATGATCTGTATGGTATATTGCATTGTGTGTCCACCACCCAAAGTCAAATCACCTTCTGTCACCATATATTTGGCCCCCTTTACCTTTTACTGTCCCCTCACTCCCTTTTCCTCTGGTAACCACGGTACTGTTGTCTGTGTCTATGAGTTTCAGTTTTATATCCCACATATGAGTGAAATCATATGGCTCTTTCCTTTTTCTGACTGACTTGTTTTGCTTAGCATAATATTCTTAAGGTCAATCCATGGATAAAGAAGATGTGATACATGTGTACAATGGAATACTACTCAGCCATAAGAAGAGTTGAAATACTGCTATTTGTGACAGCATGAATGGATCTTGAGATTAATGCTTAAATAGTTAGGCTTGAGTAAAGCAGATTATCCTCCATCACATGGGTGGGCCTCATCCAATCAGTTGAAGGTCTTAAGGAAAAGACTGGCCTCCCCTGAGGAAGAGGGAATTCTGTCTCCAGACTGTCTTTGGACTTGGGATACAACATCAGCTCTTCCCTGGCTATATTTTAGACTTGCCAGCCTTCACAATAATAGGAGCCAATTCCTTGGAATCTGTCTTTGTCTCTCTTCACACACATTCTATTGGTTTCTCTGGAGAACTCTGACTAACACACTTACTGCTGCTTCCTTGAATCACCTCCTAAATAAACTACACTGAAACCCCTTACAGTTCTTCTAGAGACTGCTTCTGGGTGAACCCAAACTGAGACGTGGATGGAGCAGCCCCCAAATTACAAACAAGTCTCTTCCATGCTGAAGAAAAAAACCTTCCACTTTGGGAAGATTTTTTTTTTTTTTTAAGGATAAGACTCAACTGACACAATCTTAGGGTAACAAACCCATCAAGTAGGAACTTATTGGGGGATGTTTCCTTATGACTGACACAGTGATACTGCTGTGTGTGTCTTAGGGTTTCTGAATGCAGCCACCACAATGTACCTTGTAGGTTTTCCTGGATGATGTCATTGCAATGGATGTCCAGTGAGTTCATTTGGACGTTCAAGGTGAAGATCTTTCTTTCCTTGGAGCAATTGTTTGTAACAACTCGAGTTTCAACAGCTGGTAAGAAAAGGGCCAAGCAAGCTTACTGTTATTATAAGTTTTAAAAAACGTGTACAGCAACAAAAACAGGCCACATTTACGGAATGTGTAGGAGATGCCAGGCGCTGAGCTAAGAGCCGTATACATTTTCATCTTATGACAGCATCATATATCCCCATGAAGGACCATTATTCAAATGAGGAAACTGAGGTTCAGAAATTAGGGGTCCTCTCCAAGGCTTAAGGTTATGATGGGGGTGTAGGTAAATGAGGTACTCGAATCCTCCCACGATCACATCAAAAGTACTACTAAACTACTAACAATCATCATTCAGAATCACCTGAAATGTAGCCAAACAGAACTCCTACAACTAAGGATTTAAGGAATAAGCCACATTGAGACTGGTAGGAGGGGTAGAGATGTGGAATGGGCTGGTCCCACACCCACGTGTGGTGGATAAAAATCAGGAGGGGTATCTCGGTTGCAGAGGTTACCCCTGAGGACCCCAAAACAGGCTCCTCATTTCAGGGATTCAGTGCTGTGAAGAGAAGTTTCCATAACTTTTGGTTGTAAAACCCAGCAGGGATTGTGGCTGAGACAGAGGGCTTCTGGAGTCCCAGGCAGTTCCTCTTAAAGGACCTGTGCATGGACTTACTCAGACTCACTCGTTCTCAGCTCCAGAACTGGGACAGCAGCTTGAAAGACACCAGGGACATACAGAGAGGAACTGAAGTGTCTGGTATCCAGGTGAGAGCTGGAGGGGCAGATTTCTCCCAGAGAGAAGTGTTGGCAGAGGCCATGGTTCCTTTTCTGAGCCCTTTCCTCACAGAGCCAGCAGGCAGGCACCATATCTGAGTCTTCATAAACCTGGCTATCACTGTTCACCCTGCCCTGGTGATTCCCTGAGACCCTGCCTCACCATTTGTGGGCACACCCAAGCTGTTTCCAGTGGCTTTTCCATACAAATGGCCTGTTTTGGTTTATGCTTTAGAGTTTCCTAAAATCTCTCAAATAAGCAGCATCTGGTTTCAGCATTATATGCACTATTATAATCCCATTTTATAGATGAAGCAACTGAAGCTTACTGAGGTGAGGGCACTGGTTACCTGATTAAACAATTAGAACCTGGAAAGATGAGAATTATTTGTGATTTGGAAAATGGTTCAATTTATAATGAAAGTGTCCAGATTCCAGTTTCCCAAGATGGTTAGGTACTAGATTTTCTTTTACCATTTACATTTATTTTCATTATTATTAGTTTTATAGAGCATCAAGTATTTTATCAGCTAAGTTGGTAAAAAAAAAAAAAAAAGGTTCGTTAGGCATACACCAATTCTCTGATACCCCTGAGCTGAATAAAACAAAACAAATATTTCTGGAGGCCAATATAGTGATTTATATCAAAAGTCTAAAAATGTTTTTTCCCCTTGACCTAACAACTCCTCCTTTATGAATTCATTCTAAGAAAATATCAAACAAATACAAACAGATAAATTTTTAGCAGTCTTTATCACAGGATTGTTTAGAAAAAAACCCTTATTTCCAGAATAGGAAAATAAATTATGGCACACTCATACAATGCAACTCTATAAGTCATTGAAGGCAATAACGTAGGTAATGATGCTGTCTGCAGTTTTCATGGAAAGATGTTAGTGAGACAATGACTGAAAAAAACAGGCTTTGTGGAACTGTATGTAAAAGATAACATACACAACAAATATGTGTTCTCCTCATCACACATGTACCTAACTAGGTATAGGATTGGAAGATTGGGATATGGGCAGATTTAGTTTGTCTAAATTAGTTTTGTTTATGTATTTTCCTAATTAAAAAACTAATACTTGGTTTTGCTGTGGTATTTTATTTTTAAAAAGAAAAAAATGTATATATTTAGGTTTACAATATGATGATTTTACACATATATCCCTAGTGAAATGACAACCATAGTCAGGCTAATTAATACGACATGTCACGTGGTTGTGTAATATGTATGACAAGTGCAATAAAAGGATTTTCATTTAAAAATATATCATAAGATGTTCCTTCTACATGTGTTATTAGATTATGTAGGCACAAGATTTAAAAATTACTTTTTAAGCCCAAATCCCAGAACCAGGATGGGAAACCACTGAGAATCTTTTTTTTTTTTTTAGCAGTTCTATGGAGGTGTAATTGGTTGTACATTAGAGTGTACAATTTGATTAGTTTTATTGGTATATACACCTGTTAAACCACCACCACAATCAAGGTAGTGATCATTTCCATGACCCCCAAGTTTCCCCAAATTTTCTCATGCCTCCTTTCCATCCCTCCACTCTCCCCTCCCTGTCACTGAAGCATCCATCTTATATAAAAACCACTGTTTGAAATTTTAACCCTGCTATTTGGCTTCTGTAAATGCTTGCTTGCTTAAATAATAAGGAAAATAAGACTACTCCCACTTCAGAGAGGCCATTAAACCTTCTCCGGATGAAATTATCAGCGCTGGCACCAGGCCAGGCCTTTGGTTGAGGTCTCAAGGCCCCAGCACATAGGGGCTCTTTAAGAACTTGCAAAGAGGGCTGGAAATATCCCATATTTGGGAGACAAAGAAGGTAAAAACATATAAATAGGGAAAGTTCCTCCATGTTGGGGCTCAGAATTTGAGAGACATTTTCCTCTGGACCCATGTTTCTCCCGTTTTCTGTAACATCACTATAGATTAGTTTGCAAATTTCCAGCATTTTATATAAATTGGCTCATGCAATGTATTTATTTATTTTCTAACTGCTTAATACAGACCTCAGTTGGTAACCAGAAACCCCCCACCTCACTCCATGAGCATCAGGTCTTAATGTCTCCTTACCCACAGTACTGTTTTGAAGTTTCTGGATTTCTTGGTCTGGGGCGTTCAAGGCAGTTTCTAGAACATTGGATTCCATAGTCTGGAGAATAGATGTGGCCTTGGATGCAACTTTTGTCTGCTCTCCTGTTCCCCACAGAGTCTTGTTGGTGAGAAGTGACTCAAAATTCTCAACAACTCGTTGTAGCTTTAAATATATAAATAACAACAACAATAATAATAGTCCACTCTGATAGTTCCCCACAACCCCAAGGCACAGTAGAAAGCATAAGAAAGCAAGTTTTGGAGCCAGAGGACCCAGTTCAAATCCTGACTCCACCATTCACTGGCTTTGTGACCTTGGGAAAGACACTGGATTGCTCTGTGCCTTCGTTTCCCCAGTTTAGGATGGAGACAGTAATAGGACCCTATAGAGTTTTTGGAAAAATTAAATGAGTTAGAAGATGCTACATGTCTGTGCCTGGTAAATACAGGACAAGGGTTAATTATTACCAACCTCTTTTACCAATAAGGAAGTGGTGTGTTTGCTCAAAATAGACCAGGTTCTCAACCTGGGCAATTTTAACCCCCTGGGGCTAGCACGTCAAACTTGTGACCCACAATGAATATTTTTGTGGCCCAGCCAATATAACGGTTTGTAAGAAATGGTTTAATAAAAATTTCATAACTTAATTTTTACAATATCCTATTATACATAATTATTAATAACGAACTACAATGCTAATGACCAATTACTACAATCCTGTTGCATTCATTTTCCTTATGCACCTACACACAGGCGCACCCTTTCTTTCCACTAATACCAGCAGCGAATATTTTAGCATCCGATTGCCACGTCATTAGTCTTATACTGACTTGTTTGATGTGCACAACAGGAAATGTTTCGCTTTTGGAGAACAAGAAAAATAGGTTTATTTGCGTTCCGCTTATTAATTTGTGCAGTTATTCAGTGTCTGATAAGTTAATGTTCAAGAAGAAATATTAATTTTCATTAAAATGTTCTATTATTTTATGTTAGCAATGACTCATTTATTTCAGCCCTTTGTATTCAGCATGTCTCTATCGAAAGAAACCTACATTTCTATGAAAATTGAAGCTTTTGTTTTTCTGCAGCCCACATAAACTTAAACCTTGTTCATTTGGCTCATGTTAGCCTTTGAGTTTGACATGCTTGCCCTGGGGATGGTAAAATCTGGAGATATTTATGAATGTCACCACTGAGGCATGCTCCTGATATCCAGCGGGTGGAGGCCAGAGATACTGCTCCACATCCTTTAATGCATAGGACAACCCCAACAACAAAGAATGACCCAGTCTCGAATATTATAACATTATAATGTTATACAAAGAGAAACTCCGAGTTTCTCAGACATAGCTCAGAAGGCACTCTAATTGGCCTTTTAATTTTTATTTTTTAAAATTAAGTTTATTGGGGGTGACATTGATTAATAATTATGTGTTTCAAGTGTACAATTCTATGATACATCATCTGTATATTGCATTGTGTTCCCACCACCCAAAGTCAAGTCTCCTCCGTCATGATATACTCGACCTCCTCTACCCTTGACTACCTCCTTCATCCCCCTAATTTGCCTTTTAAAATCAAGACATTTGTCTATGAAGGATAGCAAAGAGATGCACCAATGGATGGAGAAGAATGGGGCTAAGGTGAAGGTTTAAAAATGGAAACATTCTAATTCTATGAATTTTCCTATTCTGGACATTTTATATAAACAGAATCAGCCCTGGCTGGTGTGGCTCAGTTGGTTGGGCGTTGTCCTATGCACCAAAGGGTTGCAGTTCAATTTCTGGTTGGGGCTGGATCTCCCTCTTCTTGTAGAAGGCGTGCAGGAGGCAACCAATCAAAGTTACACTCTCACATCAATGTTCCTCTCTCTCCCTCTCCCTTCCTCTCTAAAAGGAATCAATACAAATATTTTTAAAAAATGGAATCATACATTGTATAACCTTTTGTGTTTGGTTTCTTTCACTCAGCATGTTTTCAAGGCTCATCCACATTGTAACATGTATTAGAACTTCATTCCTTTTTATGGCTGAATAACATTCCACTGTATGGATGGATGATATTTTGCTTATCCATTCATTTGTTGATGAACATTTGGATTGTTTCCACCTTTTGGCCATTGTGAATAGTGCTGCTGTGAGTCATCAGCAAGAGAGCTTTAAATAGGGGTTGAAAGTAGGTGTCATCTTTAATGCCAACACCAATCAATTAGTAGTGGCCACCTGGAACACTGTTGAGAAAGATTCTGAGGCCATATTCAGATTCAGCAGAAAAGAATGCTTTGATCAATTATTGCTATAGATCATGAATATATGACAGGGGCAGTAGCAAAAACAACAACAAAACAAACAAACACAAAAACAAACACAAACACCAAAAAACAGTGCTGCTGTGAACATGGATGTGCAAATACCTATTTGAGTTCCTGCTTTCAATTCTATTGGGTGTATCATAGAAATGGAACTACTGGGGCATGTGGTAATTTGATTTAACTTTTTGAGGAACCTGGCAATAAAATTTATAATGAAATGCTCCTTTTAATTACATGCTTATTTATTACTTCAATGAACATTTGTTGAACTCTCAATGAGTGCTTGGTGGTATTCCTGTCCTCAAGAAGCTCACGGTCTATGGGGTGACAGCATATCATGTAAATGGCAGTCATCTGGAGATCACATGGATAACATGGATGGAACATGTACTCTGGATGAGTCACTGTGCTAAATACTTGACGTATATAATTTCATCTAAACTTCCCATCTATCCAAGGAGGTGGGTGCCATTATTACCCTCATTTTATAGATGCGTAAATCAATTCTTGGAGAGTGTGATGATTAGTTTTATGTGTCAATTTGATGAGGTCATGGGGAACACAGATATTTGGTCAAGCATCATTCTAGGTGTTTCTGGATGAAGTTAACATTTGAATGGGTAGACAGAGCAAAGTGGATTACCCTCCCTCATGTGGGTGGGCCTCATCCAGTCAGTTGGGGGCCTGCATAGAAAAAATATTTTAGGTAACGGGGGATTTCCTTCTGCCTGACTACACAATGGCCTTGAGCTAGGACATTAGTTTTCATCTTCAGACTTGAACTGAAACATCAGCTCTTCCTATGTTTCAAGCCTTCAGGCCTCTGCTCTCCTGGTTCTCAAGTCCCTGGAACTCTCCCACCAGCTCTTCTGGGTCTCCAGTTTGCCAACTGCAGATCTTGGGACCTGTCAGCTCCCATAATCACATGAGCCAACTCCTTGTAATAAATCTCTTTATCTATATCTATGTCTCCTATTGCTTCTGTGTCCCTAACACAGAGAAGTTGTGTCTTTTGCCACTGTGGTGCTAGGATTTGAACCCCTGTCTACACTTCTAGCTCCACAGCCTCCCACCATAAGCACATGGGGAAGGGGATATTAACTCAGATGGAGACTGTTTAAGGAGGCCCTCCAGAAGTATGTGATACCTGAGTGGAGTTTCGGGCAAAGAAGAGTGACAGGAAGCCAGCCAGGTTATGAACTGGGGAAAGGAATTTCAGGTAGAGAGGATAGCATGTACCTGGAGGCCTGGAGATTGGGAGGGCAAGGCATGAACACTCCTTCTGCAGTAGGGCAGGGTGAGAGCAGAAGAAGGAATGAGTCCATTCTACTCAACTAGACCTTCTCAGAGACATGAATCATTTAACCAAAATATTAAAATTTAGAGTTGATTTACAGACACTAAATGATTACTATCTAATAGGTACTTTCTTGGTTTCTCTCTCTTTTAGCTGTCTTACAATATCCATTTCCCCTTCTTCTTTTTGTTAACTGAATGAATCCCTCAAATTTCACCTGGGTCATGCTGCCCGACTACAGGCCATATTGTTCCAACTTCCCTTGCAGTTAGGTTTGGGCATATGTGCAATTTCTGGGTTGTCACTTTAAGACATGTCTCTAAGCCCTGGCCGGTGTAACTCAGTTGGAGTGTCGTCTCATACACCGAAAGGTAGTGGGTTTGTTTCCCGGTCAGGGCATATGCCCAAATTGTGGGTTTGATTCCTGACTGGGTTGCATATGGGAGGCAGCCAATGGATGTTTCTCTTGCACATTGATGTTTCTCTCTCTCTCCCTAAAATCAATGAAGGAAAAAAAAGACATGTCTCTAAAAAAGGGAACCCTAATGCACTGTTGGTAGGATTGTAAATTGGTGCAGCCACTATGGACTATAGTATGGAGATTTATAAAAAAACTAAAAATAGAACTACCATATGACCCAGCAATTCTACTTTTGGGTATTTATCTGATAAAATCCCAAACACTAATTTTAAAAGACATATGTACCCTTATATTCATTACAGCACATTACAGCATTATTTTCAATAGCCAAGATGTGAAAGCAACACAAATGCCCATCAATAGATGATTAGGTAAAGGAGATGTAGTACTTATATACAATGGAATATAACTCAGCCATGTAAAGAACGGAATCTTCTGATTTGTGACAGCATGGATGAACCTACAAGGTATTACTATAAGTGAAATAAGCTAGGCAGAGAAAGACAAACACCATATTATTTCACTTATACGTGGAATGTAAGGAACAAAATAGCCCTGGCCAGGTAGCTCAGTTGGTTAGAGCGTTGTCCCAGTACGCTAAGGTTGCAGGTTTGATCCCTGGTCAGGGCACATACAAGAATCAACCAATGAATGCATAAATAAGTGGAACAACAAATCTCTCTCTCTCTCTCAAATCATTTAAAAGTTTAATAAAAAATAAAATAAATAAACAAACAAAACAGAAATAAACTCATAGATATAGAGAACATTTTGATGGTTGACAGATGGGAGGGAGATTGGGGAATGGGCGAAAAAGGGGAAGGGATTAAGATGTGCAAATTGGGAGAAACCAAGATGGCGGCATAGGTAAACACCTAAACTGCTGCCTTGCACAACAATTTCAAAACTACAACTAAAAGACAGAACGGACATCACCCAGAACCATAGGAAAGCTGGCTGAGTGGAAATTCTACAACTAGAAGGAAAGAGGAAAGCACACGGAGAATCAGAGGAGCTGCAAAGGACTGAGGTATGGAGACACGCACACAGAGAGGAAGGGCGGCTGAGTGCCTTCTGGCATTCTCTGGGGGAGAGGGAAGGAAGCCCCTACTGCACTGAACCCCAGTTCCGACTGCACTGAACCCCAGTTCCAGGCGAAATGCCATGGACCCAGGCTCATACGAGGGAGTCTGGACTGTCAGGTAGAGAGAAAGGCACACGGAGACTCGGGGAAGCCGCGGCGGGCAGGGGTCTGGTGACGTGTGCGCGCACACGCGCGCATGTGCAGGGAAGACTGACTGCTGAGGTTGCCGCTAGCTCTTCCTAGCGGAAGGGAGTCAGAAGCTCCTGACTGCACTGAACCCCAGTTCCAGGCGAGCCTGGGGGAATCTGGACTGTCAGGTGGAAACTCAGGGGAGCCATGGAATGTAGAGGTCTGGAGGTGCACATGCAAGGGCAGGGCTGACGGGAAGCCAAGACTGTTTGCTCCGCCCTGAGACTCCACCCCATCCAAGCTGAGCACAGAGGCTTTTCAATTTTGCAAGTCTGGTCCTATAAGGCTGTCTTCAGCACATGTCTCCCGGCGTAGACACAGCTGATACACATAGCCAATTGGCCTGGAGGTCAATTCCTCCCAGTGATACCAACGACAATCAAGACTTAACTACAACAAGGCTGTACACACAGACCACAAAGGGGTGCACCAAGAGTGTCCACCTCAGGTAACTGGGGAAGCCTACCCACTGGATCATATAGGAAACCTAGCACACAAAGCTACCCTACCAACTCAGGGAAGCAGCGAAAATGTGGAGACAAAGTAACAGATCACAAACGAAAGAAATGGAGGAAAATAAATGACTGGATATAGAATTCAAAACCACTGTTATAAGGTTTATCAAGAATTTCCTAGAAAAGGCCAATACATTTAGCCAGACCCTCGAGGATATGAAAAAGGACCAACTAGAAATTAAACATACACTGACTGAAATAAAAAATATTATACAGAGACCCAACAGCAGACTAGAGGAATGCAAGAATCAAGTCAAAGATTTGAAATACAATGAAGCAAAAAACACTCCTCCGGAAAAGCAAAAAGAAAAAAGAATCCAAAAAGTTGAAGATAGTGTAAGAAGCCTCTGGGACAACTTCAAGCATACCAACATCAGAATTATGGGGGTGCCAGAAGAAGAGAGAGAGCAAGATATTGAAAACCTATTTAAAGAAATAATGACTGAAAACTTCCCCCACCTGGTGAAAGAAATAGACTTACAAGTCCAGGAAGCTCACAGAACCCCAAACAAAAGGAATCTAAAGAGGACCACACCAAGACACATCATAATTAAAATGCCAAGAGCAAAAGACAAAGAGAGAGTATTAAAAGCAGCAAGAGAAAAACAGTTAGTTACCTGCAAGGGAGCACCCATACAATTGTCAGCTGATTTCTCAACAGAAACTATGCAGGCCAGATGGGAGTGGCAAGAAATATTCAAAGTGATGAATAGCAAGAACCTACAACCAAGATTACTCTACCCAGCAAAGTTATCATTCAGAATTGAAGGTCAGATAAAGAGCTTCACAGATAAGAAAAAGCTAAAGGAGTTCATCACCACCAAACCAGTATTATATGAAATGCTGAAAGGTATTCTTTAAGAAGAGGAAGAAAAAGAAAAAAGTAAAGATAAAAATTATGAACAACAAATATATATCTATCAACAAGTGAACCCAAAAATCAAGTGAATTAAAAATCTGAGGAACAGAATAAACTGGTGAATATAATAGAATCAGGGGCATAGAAAGGGAGTGGACTGACAATTCTCAGGGGGAAAGGGATATGGGGGGTGCAGGAAGAGACTGGACAAAATTGTACACCTATGGATGAGGACAGTGCGGGGGAGGTAAGGGCAGAGGGTGGGGTGGCAACCAGGTGGAGGGGAGCTGTGGGGGGAAAAAGGAGAAACTATTGTAATAATCTGAACAATAAAGATTTATTAAATTAAAAAAAGATGTGCAAATTGCCAGTTATAGAAATAGTCACAAGGATGTAATGTACAGCAGAGAGAATATGGTCAATAATGTTGTGATAACTGTGTATGATGTCGGATAGGTACTAGACTTATCAGGATGATTACTTCATAAGTTACATAAATGTCTAATCACTATGTTGTATACCTGAAACTTATATAATATTGTATGTCAACAGTTATTGAAACATTAGAGAAAGACATGTCTCTAAGATACGATCACACCCTTATTAGCATATCATAGGGTGATCTTATAGATGCATCCCTCCTTCTACTCTCTCCCTTCACTCTGCCCTCCAGACAATGTGCCCTAGACTCCCTCTCTCCTCTCCCTATGAATGCAACACTGCAGCAACTCATCTTTGACCATGCGGTTGAGGACAAGATGCCAGGGGATGGAAAGAATGTGGGCACCCTTAATGGCCTCACAGAGCAGAATCCCTTCACCAGCCTAGACTGTTCACCTCTGGATTGTTAACTCAGAAAGTAATAAAAATCTATCTTTTAAAAGCCATTGAATAATCGGGCCTCTGTTGCCGCAGCTCACCATACCCTAATACAGTCTTATTTAGTCTGTTTTTCTTGATCTGGGATAGGTCCTATCTTTAGGGGGCAGTACACACACACACACACACAATCTATCTATCGCTATAGTGAGATACATAGTGACATACGTATAGTGATAAACATGGTGGTATATAGTTGACCCTCAAACAACATGGTTTGAACTGAATGGGCCTACTTATATGTGAATTTTTTTTCAATAAATACCTTAAATGTATTTTCTCTTTCTTACGATTTTCTTAATAACATTTTCTTTTTTCTAGTTTACTTTATTATAAGAATATAGTGTACGATACATGTAACAAACAAAATATGTGTTAATCAACTATTTATGTTATCAGTAAGACTTCTGGTCAACAGTAGGCTATTAGTAGCTAAGTTTTTGGGAATTTTTGACTGCGTGGGGGCGGTCAGTATCCATATTCAATGGTCAACTATAATATATGTATATATCATAGTTATACATAATAGAAATTGTCTAGCAATACTGTATTATAATGAACTTACATTATATTACAATTAACATACATTATATATTAAAATATCCTACATAATAAAAAGGTAATATGCAAATTGCATCACTCCGCTACACCCACAATTGGGCCAGCTGGAGGCGCGGGGGGCGGGACTCAGGGTGGCCGATTGGCTGGCAGTAGGAGCTGGGGGGCGGGGACTTGCGAGTCCCTGCCCCCATCCCCCTCCTCCCGCCGGCCTAAATGGCCGGCGCTGCTGGAGGACCCATGGGGCCGGCGGAAGAAGCCGGTGGTGGAATTTGGGGTGGCCGATTGCGTGGCTGCCGGCACCAGTTTTCCTCTGGCCACCCCCCAGATCGGAGTGCTTCCCGAGTCCTGCCCTCAGCCTTCGGAAGTGGGTACACCAATCAGAAAGGATATATGCACCACCATGTTCATAGCAGCACAATTTACAATAGCTAAGATTTGGAAACAGCCTAGGTGCCCGTCAGCAGATGACTGGATCGGAAAACTGTGGTACATCTACACAATGGAATACTATGCTGCCATAAAAAAGAAGGAATTCTCATCATTTGCAGCAACCTGGATGGAATTGGAGAACATTATGCTAAGTGAAATAAGCCAGTCAATGAAAGAAAAATACCACATGATCTCACTCATTTAGGGATAGTAAAGAACATTATAAAGTGGTGAACAAAAAGATAGATACAGAGACAGTAAAGCATCAAACAGACTTTCAAAGTACAGGGGGAAAGTTTGGGAAAGGTGGGGGAGTTATGAAATCAAATGAAGGACTTGTATGCATGCATATAAGCATAAACAATGGACGCAAAACTCTGGGGGGGGGAGGGCATGTGTGGGTGTGGGGTGGGGGGGGTAATAGTAAGATATGTACACATATAATACCTCAATAAAAGTAAAAAAAAAAAAAAAAAAAGAAGTGGGTGGGTGGCCAGAGGAAAACTGGTGCTGGCGAGAGGCGCTCTGATCGGTGGGTGGCCAGACGAAAACTGGTTTTGGCGGAAAACTGGTGCTGGCAGCCAGGTGAAGGAAAGTCTATTGCACGAAACTTCGTGCAATGGGCTTCTGGTATTATATATTGCATATGATGCATCAATATATGATCTATAATATGTAGTACACATATAATATCTAGTACCCATCGCCATTTGCTGATTTTTGGCTTTGTAAATATTTGTTACCAGGCTAGGTTCCAGGACTCAGCTTCCACTCACCTCTTTATTGCCTTTGGTTGTGCTTGAGGAGGTGATATCTGCAAAAGACATCATGGGCAGTTACTGTGGGAACTGAGAGTGAAAGGATGGAGAGGTGGGCAGATAAGGTGAGTAACTTGAATGTAGAATGTCTGAAGTCAAACTAACGATGTTCATTGACAAGCTTCTTTGCTGTTTGGGGGATCAGAGTCCAAGTTTCTTGTTACAGTGTAGAGCAGTGTTTTTCCACTGGGGTGATTTTGCCCTCAGGGGACACTGACAATGGCTGGAGACATTTTTGGTGGGTACAGTTTGGAACAGGGCTGCTACTAGAATCTGATGATTGGAGGCCTGGGATGCTGCTCAACACCCTACAATGCACAGGACAGCTCCAGACCACAAAAAAAGTATTGGATCTTAAATGCCAAAGTTGCTGTAATAGAGATACACTGGCATAGAGGAAGCAGAAAAAGTAAACTCCAAACTCTGTAAGTCAGTCTTGGCTGGACATTATAACTGAAATGGCTGAGGAAACAGAAAATTAAATACCTCAGGTTTTAAAAAAAATTCTTTACTAGTATTATTTAAAGTATTACACGTGTCTCCTTTCCTCCCCATTGACTTCTCCCTGGCTGTTCACACCCCAACCCCAGCACATGCCCTCACCCCCCTACTCTCTGTGTCCATGGGTTCTGCTTATATGGATGGTTTTAACCCTTTGCACTCACTTGCTTTTTTCTTGATTCCTTTATTCTAATGCTAACCACGTCGAGTCACACTCGACATCCGAGTGCAAAAGGTTAAAATTCAGCATGGCTGGGAATTAGAATAAAACAGGAGTGTCCATTTTTGGTTATCAGCTGTTAATGGGACCTTTTGTGTGGTTAATTGTGCATTGGGAAGACACCATATCTGTTTAGAAAGACGAGGAAAGGCTAGCAAATGTTTACATACCTGTTACCATCAAACTGAGGTTAAATCTATACCTAGTCTATATCTTGGTTTTCAGCTGAGTCTATTTGTTAAAAAGGGCAAAGAGCTTTCTTGTAACATTGAAGGTTTTGACTTAGGAGTGCAAGACCTTGGAATATCACTCAGTCATATAAAAGAATAAAATCTTGCCATTTGCAATAACATGGATGGACCTAGAAGATATTATACTGATGAAATAAGTCAAACAAAAAGACAAATACCATATGATTTCACTTATATGTGGAATCTAAAAAAATAAATCAACAAAATAAATGAACAGACAAAACAAACAAATTCATAGATATGGAGAACAAACTGATGCTTGCCAAATGGGAGGTTGGAGGGTAGGGTGAAAAAGGTGAAGGCATTAAGAAATACAAATTGGCAGTTCCAAAATAGTCACGGGGATGTACAGCATAGGGAATATCGTCAATAATGTAATAACTATGTATGGTGTCAGATGGATACTAAACTTACTGGGGAAACCACTTCATAAGTTATATAGACGTCTAACCACTATGTTGTACACCTGAAACTAATATAATATGGTATGTCAACTGTAATTAAAAAATAAATTTAAAAAAGAGTACAAGAACTCTTACAACCCTGAGTTCAGAATGTGTCTATTATTGGAAACTATATTCATTGTAAAAAAGTGCTTTTTTCTGAAACTTGCATACTTTTTCATGGGTGCCTTCTTGGACCTACCAACCTTCATGATAACTAACCCCAGGTGGACTCGGTCCATATAAAAGGACTGTGAAGGCACTGTCCCTCCCAGGAGCATGCCCTCATCTTTCCCTCCCCCTCTTCTTCCCCAACAGGCTAAATAAATAAATAAATAAGTAATTATAAAAGAACTGTGAAGAGCTCTTAGAATTATGAAAATAACCGGAGGCATTTCTCTTCCTTGTAAAATAAGGCAAGTTTAACAGATTAACATCAGAACCCAGGGAGAATCTCAGTCTGCTTGGATTCATTCACTTTTGGTGCAGTCCTGCTCATTCATTCATTCATTCATTCATTCAACAAATATTTATTGATCGTCTGAGCTAGCAGTGGATTTAGGGCACAGCATTTCTTTCCTATCCATCCCGTGTTCTTTCCTCTCACCTTCCCGACTTGGACCCCAGTCTCACTTTTGGAGCTCATGCAGCTCCAAGACCCTGGTGTGGACTCCAGCTTGGGTCCTGGGGAAATATGGGAATCTGGGCTTGAATCTTGTAGGAGTGCCTCTCATTGGTAGAAAAGATACCCGTGATATTAAAGAGCTACTTGAACTTTTCCATGACCTTTCTAGCCAGAGCAGGTGTTTAAACCTTTTTTTTTTTTTTAAAGAATCAGACGAAATGCTAGCAATATTAGCAAACACTTCTAAGTGATTTCTTTGGTACTATCTCATTTGGTGAGGCATAGCCCCTGTGAGGATGCAGATCGTTGGCCCCATTTTACACATAGGGTGGAGAAAAGTTAGTATGTACCCAAGGGAATTCTGTTGGAAATTGGCTCTAGACACCTTACAAAGTGTTCTTAACCACTCTTCTCTGTTGTCTCTTGAAGATGTGGATGCAGCCGACAGAAGAATGCTCCATGCACAAAAATCATCAGTTACCACTTGTTGAATGCCACCTCACATGGGTTATCTCATTAATCATTGTAACAACCCTATGAGTCAGGTTCTGTTGTTATATCATGTAAGCAGATAAAACAGAGGCACAGGGTGGCATGGTTAAGGAATTGTCTGCAGTCATGCCAATTTTCCCTCAGATCCCACTATTCCCTTCTCTGTTCTGTTTCATAAAGAGCTCCATTTGCCAGGATTTCTTGCCCTGTGGCTTCCTGATGGGTTCAGCCAATGGGAAATACTGGTAGAATATTGGAGAGGAGAGAAAGGGAGAAGCAGGGGTATTTTTCCCCCTTTCTCGCTGCTTCTTGTGGTAGCTCCAACATTGGTTACATCATCTCTCCCAAGTTTCCACCTCTCATTAGATGGACTCAACTCTTGAGCCCTGGTAATACCACTTCCTCCTCTGTCCCTCTAGGTCTAGGATGGATGCATATTTCTGCTATTGTTAATCTCTGGGTTGCCTCCTCAACCTCCCTTTGACTTCTCTTATCTCGTCCTTCACCAGTATCAATTCTCTCTGTAAAATTCTTTATGTTTGAAAGACCTAGTGAGGTTTCTGTTTTCCAGGCTGGATCTTAACTGATAAAGAGAGATAACATTATTATTATTATTATTATTATTATTATTATTATTATTATTTTGCACCAGAAAAAGAGTGCATTTGTCGCTTTTATGGTTTCTCTGAGGCCCATGTTGTGGTGCAAATCCAAGCTGAAAACCCATTTCTTTGCTGCCTGACCTCGGACAAGTAACTTAACTTTTGGATGCCTCAGTTTCTTTATGTGTAATAACGGTGCCTATTATGATTATTTTAAATGAAATAATGTATGGAAAACACTGAATGTAATACCTGGTACATAGTATAAATGAAATATATATTTAGGTATTAATATTATTATTTCTCTACTAATCAGCCTCTTAGAATTTATCTTTAAAGATTCTTCCTCTGATCATTGCAACTGTTGCCAAACCTCATAGTCTGCCAAGTCCCATATTTCTTGGATATAGACTTTCCCCATCTATATAGTTTCCATGAGGATGATCGTGCTTATATCGCTGACTTACAATATAACAATACAACATGATACCTCCTCCTGGACACAGATCTGAGGGTGGGAATATCACTCAAACTGGGCCAATTTGTGTATCTCCAAAGACTTTGCAATTAGGTCCAAGAGAAAGAGTTAATTGATCTCTCTTTGGGTGGTTAGAGCAATACACTTGTAAGATTTGCAGCTGTTGGCTGTAGTTCCTGTCCTGTGGACAAGGAAGCAGAGAAATCCAATTGGCAAGGAAAGAGAGGACAGGACCTGTCCCAAAGAGAATCAGAGACCGGGGTACCCTGAGAGTGTTGAGCCTCCAGTTTCATTTCATTTCAGAAGCCCAGCTTTTTTCCTGTTCTTGAGTTCCAAGATATATCCATCCTTATCATAAACTCATCTTTTCTGTTTAAGTTAACCCGAGTGAGTTTCTCTTCTTTGCAATTCAAGGAATCTTGCCTCATTTCATCTACATCTTTTCATCTACATCTACCACCTTTCATCTACATCTACCACCTTTTCATCTACATCTCCAAAGTCTACTTGCCTTCTGAACCGCATTATTCCTCTAACTTCCTTCTTTCCTTTTTTTCTCTTCTTTTCATTATCCATTTTCTCCCAGGAAATAGAAACATGCCCTGTCCTCACCACAAAAAATATATTTTCTGGTGTTAGACTCAATGAAAAATGTGGAAGGAGGACAAGAAGATAAAAATTTTCTTACTCTGACAAGTGTTCTCATTGGAATTCTTGAACTGTGTATTCCCAGAGAGGAGTTTATATCCAGGGTTACAGTGACAGTAGAAACTTCCTGGAACATTCTGGCATTCAGCATTTAGTCCACAATATATACTAATGGGTGGCTTACATTCATCAGTATCTGGAACACAAAGGAGAAATTTGGTCATTCATTCGACAAAGATTTATTGTGCATCTAACATGTGCCAGAGGCTATGCTCTCTCCACCAGAGTCTGTCCTGACTTTCCAAGACAATCAGTTAAGGTAATGGCTGCCCTGGCTCTTGCCTTTCCTCATTGACTTTGGTTGAGTTCTCCAAGAAGCAGACATTGAGACACAGACCCAAGTGCAAGTACTTTATTTGGGAGGTGATCCCAGAAAATACTGGAGGGGAAGTGGTGAAATGAGACAGGGATGGCAGAAAATAAAAAGAAGAATACCAAGCAAGTTTCCACTGTGGATAGCAGGGTCCCAATTCCTCTAGGTACCTCTGGGAGGCAGTGTAGAGCACACACTTCATAGTAACCCCAGGCAAAGAGTGAGAGCGATAGGCTATTTATCTAACAAATCTCATCATTTATCCATGGGGGAATGTTCCCAGGGAGTGTTAAGCCCCCTTTCCACCTGTCCCGAACATGGGCTGAGTAGTCTTCAGTAGCTAGAGAAAGTCTCAGACTTGGTGTGCAAAGGAATGGCAAATGCCCAGGGCATCTAATGGGACATTGACTATGTCTGCTGTCATGGACTGAGTGTTTGTATGCCCTCTGTTCATATGTTGAAGCTCTAATCCCCAGTGTGGCTGTAGATGGGGTTTCCAAGGAGGTAACTGAAATTAAATGTGGTCATAAGAATGGGGGCCTGATTTCACTCCTATGTGGAATTTAATGAACAAATAACTACGGAGCAAAATACAGACAGACTCAGATAAAGAGCAGGCAGACACCTGGAGTCAGGGTGGGAAGGTGAAGGGATTGAACATCAACAACAAAAAAAGAGAGAACTCATGGACATGGACAGCAGTGTGGTGATTGCAGGGGTGAAAGGGGATGCGTGGAGGTGGAAGAGGGCATAGAAGGGATAAAAGGCGACAGAAAAAAAAAAAGAATGGGTTCCTGATGTGATAGGATTAGTGTCCTTATAATAAGAGACGAAAGCTGCCTTCCCCCATTCTACCACTTGCAATAATCAAGGAAATTTCTTATGAAGCTATAACAAGAAGGCAGACATTTGCCCTAACCGGTTTGGCTCAATGGATAGAGCATCTGCCTGCAGACTGAAAGGTCCCAGGTTCGATTCTGGTCACGGGCATGTACCTTGGTTGTGGGCACATCCCCAGTAGGAGGCAGCTGATCGATGTCTCTCTCATCGATGTTTCTAACTCTCTATTCTCCTCCCTTCCTCTCTGTAAAAAATCAGTAAAATATATTAAAAAAAAAATAAAGAAGGCAGACATTTATAAGTCAGGAAGATAAGCCTAACCAGGAATTGAATCTGCCAGAACCTTCATCATGGACTTCTCAACCTCCAAAACTGTGAGAAAATAAATTTCTGTTATTTAAGCCACCCAGCCTGTGGTATTTTGTTAGTGCAGCTTTTTAAAATTGTCAAGTGGGTAGTGAAAAATGTAGAGAATGTAATTTTCCTGTCTGGTTCAGAAAACTTGAAATTTGGGGTTTCAGAGTGTGACATAGTGCCCACTCAATAGTAATTCTTTGCTCGGGAGCCCAGACATGGCAATATTGTTGCTATTTGTGGTGTAAACCCTGACTTTTTTTTTTTTTTGTAATGCAAAAACCTAACTTAAGCTTTGATTGCCGAGGCATCCATTTCAAAGAGGCTTCCACTCCAAAGTGGATTTCCAATAAGCATACCACCAGTCACAGGACTGTATAAACCTGTATCTTTTCACAACTTTCTAATGGTTATTGCTAAAGGACATCTTGCAATCATAATAAGAACCAAAAGGTCAGTCCAGTTGTAACATTAATTTAGAAAGGGGAAATGTCTCATCTGGGTCCAGGTGAGAACCCCCTCCCCCACCCTCCACAGGCATTTTCAGCATACAGCATTACTATCCATAGACTGAGACCAGCACAAAATATCATTTCTCAGGCCAGACATGGCAGTCTTGTTCCCATTTCTTAGGTACTCTCTTTCTCAGCATCCCTTTCACCAAGGGTGGTCATGTGACACACTTCTATCCAATGAAAAGTAAGAATGGTCTTCTGGGGACTTCTGGGAAAAACCTTACAAAGTGTGAGACAAGTTACAAGTTACTACAAAGGAATGAGACTCAAGTTGGTATTAGAATTCCTATCTGCAACCCTAAAAGCTTGAAGACAGTTTCTGTGATTACTGGGATATGCACCAATGAATAACTGGGATAAGAGGACTGACTAAAAAATTCTCTACCAAGAACAGATAGAATCTACTTATTAGAGTGAAAGAAAATGAGATTATGCAATACTTGAGAGAGTTATTACCCACGTACCCAATTTGAAGAAAAAATTCAAGAATGTGCTCTAAGCAAATAACAAATTAACAAGTGTGAAATTAGTAAGTTCAGAAACCTTCACCTGGGGGAAGATGAAGGGAAGAGGAAGCAAGGGTGAGCAATGAACCTTGCTGTTTTCAGAAGACTGATAAAGAATGTTAAATCCTAGCTGGTTTGGCTCAGTGGCTAGAGCATTGGCCTGTGGACTGAAGGGTCCTGGGTTTGATTCCAGTCAAAGGCACATGCCCAGGTTGTGGGCTCAATCCCCAATAGGGGGCGTGCAGGAGGCAGCCAACCAATGATTCTCTCTCATCATTGATGTTTCTATCTTGCTCTCTCTTTTCCTTCCTCTCTGAAATCAATAAAAATATATTTTAAAAAGAATGTTAATAATAAAGACGTATAGCCCTAACCAGTTTGGCTCAGTAGATAGAGCGTCGGCCTGCAGACTCAAGGGCCCCGGGTTCAATTCCGGCCAAGGGCATGTACCTTGGTTGTGGGCACATCCCCAGTAGGGGGTGTGCAGGAGGCAGCTGAATCGATGTTTCTCTCATCGGTGTTTCTAACTCTCTATCCCTCTCCCTTCCTCTCTGTAAAAGATCAATAAAATATATACTAAAAAAAAATAATAAAGAGGTATACAAAGAGATGCTAGGAAAATTAAAACAGAACATGTAATATTAATACCAGATTCAGTGGAATTTAAGGTTTGAAGCTCTAAATAAGGTAAAGTGGGACACTGTGTATTGATGCTTATCAGAAAATTTTATTTCAGTCATAATTATGTACCCACTAAACCACATAGCAGATCAATACAAAAAGCAAAAACAAAGTGGAAATGCAAGAAGCAAGAACAAATCAAAATACAATTGCACTGGTATATTCAATTCAGTTCTCTCAGAACTAGTAGATAAAAAATAAATAAGGATATGGAGAAACTGATGAATAAATAAAATTAATAAACACACACACAGTCAGAGAGACAAAGACACACACACACACACATACACACACACACACACAGGTAGAAAGAGACAGAAATAGAGAAAAACTGAAAGAGACAGAGACCTATGCACTGGGAGAATCTCACATTCCTTGAACAGAAAATATACATTTTAATAAACTCAATCATATGCTCAAGCAAAGAAACTTCTAATAAAAAATTAAAAAGTAGAAAATCTTAGCCATTAGTTTAAAATCCCTAATAAATTTTTTTTTTATTTTTTTATTTTTATTGAGGTATTATATGTGTACATATCTTACTATTACCCCCCACCCCACACCCACACATGCCCTCCCCCCCCAGAGTTTTGCGTCCATTGTTTATGCTTATATGCATGCATACAAGTCCTTCGTTTGATTTCATAACTCCCCCACCTTCCCTAATAAATTTTTAAAAATTAAAAGTGATTCCTTCATTTTATAATACAATGAGGAACATATTCTACAAAAATGAATGATTGTGAGAAACAATTGTTTCTTAGATATGACATCAAAAGCGCAAGCTACAAAAGAGAAAATGGATACGTTGGGCTTCATAAAAAAACTTTTGTGCTTCAAAGGGCCCTATCAAGAAAGTGAAAAGAAAACCCATAGATGGGAGGAAATTTGCCAATCAGATATCTGGTAAGGGACTAGCATTTGGAATATATAAAGAACCACAACTCAGCAACAAGAAAAGAATACAAACAACCCAATTCAAAATGGGTAAATAACTTGATAGACATTTCTTTTTTTAAAGATGGAAGTTTTTTTTTTTTAATTGATTTTTAGAGAGAGAGAGAGAGAAAAGGGAGAGGGAGAGAGAGAAAAATCAACGTAAGAGCAAAACATTTATCTGATTGGCTGCCTCCTGCATGTCCCCAACTGGGGATCGAACCATTTGGTATATGGGAAGACACTCAACCAACTGAGCCACATTGGTCAGGGATGATAGACATTTCTTCAAAGAAGATAGAAAGCATATGAAAAGATGCTGTACATCATTAGTCACTAGGTAAATGCAAATCAAAACTACAATGTGATATCACTTCATACCCACGATGTTGACTATAATAAAAAAGACAGACCATAAGTGTTGGGAAGGATGTGGGGAAATTGGAACTCTCAGACGTTGCTGGTGGAAATGTAAAATGGCACAACCACTTTGGAAAACAGTTCACAAGTTCTCAAAAAGTGAAGCACAGTTATCATATGACTCACTGATTCCACTCCTAAGTATATACCCCTAAAGAATGGAAAACAGATGTTCAAATACTTGTACATGATGTTCACTCTATTTATAAGAGTCCCAAACTGGAAACAACACAATGTCTATCAATTGATAACAGATAAATAAAATGTGATATACTTATATAATGGCTATTATTCAGACATAAAAAGGAATGAATTACTGATATATACTGCAACAAGGGTGAATTTGGAAAACATTATGCTGAGTGAAAGAAGCCAGACACAAATGACCACATATTATGTGGTTCCATTTATATAAAATGCCCAGAATAGGCAAATCCATGGACACAAAAGCAGATTAGTGTTTTCCAAGGGCTGGGTGGAGGGGTAAATGAAGAGTCACTGCTAATAAGGTATTTTTTGTTTTTGTTTTTTTTTAGGTGGTGAAATGTTCTGGAATTAGTAGTAATGGTACACGATTTTGGAATATATTAAAACCAACTAAATTATATATTTTGAAAGTATGGATTTTATGGCATATGAATTAAATTCCAATGAAAAGATGATGGTGGCTTTATAAGACTGGTCCCCAACTATGTCTCCAACTCAATGTCCCTATTGCTTTCCAGGCTATGGATACACTTCCATGCATATTCTCTTTTTTGAACTTAAAAAACACCATTTATATGATGTTTTATAATCCACGAAGTACTGTCAGGTTCATTATTCAATCCCCTCCCATCCTCATAAAGTCAGCATTATCACTCCCATGTTATAGAGGAGAATACTGAGGCCTAGCTAGGTTCTGGAAGAGCTCCCCCTTTGCGGACTTCGTGGAAGTGTTTCTTGGTGAAGGTTGAGTGGTAGTTTTCAGCATTGTACATTACTGTTACCTCCCCACAGCCCTTATGCTGCCTACCTTCCAGTTCCAACTCTGGGTAATTTGAAAATTACCCCTTTACCTTGACATATCTCCAAGGGGAATGTGAAGAATTCCTCCCCAGATTGGGAGGTGTATCCAGGGTTGCAGGTACAGTCTGTGTCATTGACACAAATAGCATTTAGGGGGCACCGAGGACAGGTACCTGCAGGGAGAAGAGAGGCAGGTCAGATTCACCTGGGTCAAAAACTCTTGAGTTATGATTTGGCTTTGCCTCTGAACAGGGCCTCTCAAGACTGAGGGAATTTGTACATTTTCCCTTTTGTTTCATCTCAGTACAGTAAAAAACAAACAAACTTAGAGATACTATTTATATACCTTACAACGTGATCACTCTGATAAGTCTAGTACCCACCTGACACCATACATAGTTCCTAAAATATTGTTGACTATATTCCCTATGCTGTACTTTACATCCCTGAGACTATTTTTTATTTAAAAAATTATTGTTTTTAAATTTATTTTGTATTGTTGATAGTATTACAGATGTCCCCCATTTCCAACCCCCACACTTCCACCCAGCCCCCACCCCATGCCAGGCCTTCACTGAACTATTGTCTGTGTCCATGGGCTATGCATACCCTAATATATAAAAAGTCAGGGGCTGTCACAACTGAAACAACCAGATGGATGATCGAACAGCAGGCTGCATGGGGTGACAAGGCCAGCAGGGGGGTTAGTGAGGGATGACCAAACGACTGAACAGCAGGTTGCGTGGGGTGACCAGGCCAGCAGGGGGTTAGTTAGGGGCTACCAGGCTAGCAGGAGGGGCAGTTGGAGGACCAGGCTGGCATGGGGGTAGTTGGGGTCAATCAGGCAGGCAGGCAGAGGTGGTTAGGGGTGATCAGGATGGCGGGGGGGGGCAGTTAGGGTGATCAGGAAGGCAGGCAGGTGAGCAGTTAGGAGCCAGCAGTCCCAGATTGTGAGAGGGATGTCTGACTGCCAGTTTAGGCCCAATCCTAAACTGGCAGTCAGACATACCCTGAGGGGTCCCGGATTGGAGAGGGTGCAGGCTGGGCTGAGGGGACCCCCCCATGCATGAATTTCATGCACCAAGCCTCTAGTATGCATATAAATTCTTAAGTTCTTTGATGAATCTCTTCCCATTCCCTCCCCGCTTCCCTCTGAGATCTGTCAGTGTGTTCCATGCATCCATGTCAGTTCATGTTTGTTGGTTTATTTTTTTTCATTACATTCCACATATAAGTGAGACCATGTGATATTTTTCTTTCTCTGACTAATTTATTTCACTTAGTATAATCATATCCAGGTCTATCAATGCTATTGCAAAGGGTAAGAGATCCTTCTTTTTTACAGCTGCATAGTATTCTGTTATGTAAATGTGCCACAGCTTTTTTTATCCATCCATCTATTGATGGGCACTTAGGCTGTTTCCAGATCTTAGCTATTGTAAATAATGCTGCTATGAACATGGTTGGTGTTTCTGGATTCTTAGGATATCTATAATAATAAAAGTGTAATATCGAAATCGACTGAACAGCAGAATGACTGTCTGGATGACCATGCTATGACACGCACTGGCACCAGACCAGCCAAGGCGGGTGTGATGCAATTGGTCAGGGAGGGCCCCACCATTACCCCACGATCGCCCCACAGAGGGAAGCCCAGGCCACCCTCTGTACAGTGATTGATTGTGGAGCCCCATGGTCGATTGCCCCAAAGAGGGAGGCCCAGGCTACCTGATCAGGGGTGCTGTGGTGGGTGGGCAGGGCCTCCCTCTGTGCAGTGATTGATCTCGGAGCCCTGGCCGGGTGGGCGGGGCCTCCCTCTGCTGGGCAATTGATTGCAGGGCTCCATGATCAATCAATCACCCAGCAGAGGGAGGCTCAGGCCACCGGATGGCAGCACTGTGGTGGGTAGGTGGTACCTCCCTCTCTGGGGGCCCTGCAACTGATTGCCCCACAGAGGGAGGCCCAGGCCACCGGCTAGTGACACTGGGGCGGGTGTGCAGGGCCAGCCAGCGATTGCCCTGCAGAGGGAGGCCCAGGCCAGCCAAGCGACTGCACCCCATGGCTGTTGCCTGTTGCCTGCAGAGGGAGGCAACTGGTGGTGTGGTGGGGGAGAGAGGACCAGCGCCACACAGATGTCAAGCAGTGGCAATGGTGAAGGCAGGGTCAGCTGCCAGCAGCCAGGGGAAGGAAAGCCCCGATAGGCCCCCCTAATCGCTGGCCAGGCCTAGGAACCCTACCCGAGGGGTCCTGGATTGTGAGAGGGCACAGGCCGGGCTGAGGGACCCCCCCCCCATGCACAAATTTTGTGCACCAGGCCTTTAGTGTTCTTAGAAGTGGAATTACTGGGTCAAATGGCAGTTTCATTTTTAATTTTTTGAGGAAACTCCTCACTGTTTTCCATAGTGGCTGCATCAGTCAGCATTCCTACCAGCAGTGTACTAGGGTTCCTTTTTCTCCACATCCTCACCAGCACTTGTAATTTGTTGATGGTAGTCATTCTGATAGGTGTGAGGTGATACCTCATTGTTGTATTAATTTGTATCTCTCTGATGATTGGTGACTTTGAGCATTTTTTCATATGTCTTTTGGCTATCTGTATGTCTACTTTGGAGAATTGTCTATTTAGGTCCTGTGCCAATTTTTTATATTGGATTATTTGTTTTCCTTTTGTTAGGTTGTATGAGTTCCTTATATATTTTGGATATTAACCCTTTATTAGATGTATCATTACCAAATATGTTCTCCCATACACTGGGCTCCCTTTTCATTTTGTTGATGGTTTCTTTTGCTGTGAAGAAGCTTTTTATTTTGATATTGTCCCATTTGTTTATTTTCTCCTTAGTTTCCTTTGCCCTAGGAGATGTATCTGCAAACATATTACTACAAGAGATGTCTGAGATTTTGTTGCCTATGGTTTCTTCTAGGAACATTTGCCATTTTAATTATAATGTGTCTTGGGTCTCTTTTTTTGTTGTTGTTAATCCTCACCCAAGAATATTTTTCCACTAATTTTTAGAAAGAGTGGAAGAGAGGGGGAGAGACAGAGAGAGGGACATTGATGTAAGAGACACATTGATTGGTTTCCTCCTGCACGTACCCCAATGTGGGCCCAGGTTCGAGCCTACAACTTTCTAATCACTTAACGAAACTGTCCAGGGCTCTTTGGGTTCATCTTGATTGTGACTCTCTGTACTTCCTGAACTTGTGTGACTTTTTTCTTCACCAGGTTAGGGAAGTTTTCTGTCATTATTTCTTTAAATGGGTTCTCTATCCCTTGCTCACTTTCTTCTCCCTTTGATACCCCTATAATTCAGATGTTGTTCTGATTCATGTTGTCTCAAAGTCCCCTTAAACTATCCTCATTCTTTTTAAGTGTTTTTGCCTTTAGTTGCTCTAATTGAGTGTTTTTTTCTACGTTGTTTTACAAATCACTGATTCGATCCTCTGCTTCATCCAGCCTACTTTTAATTCTTTCCAGTGTATTTTTGATGTCAGATATAGTATTCTTCATTTCAGACTGGTTCTTATTCATGGTTTCCATGCCCTTTACATGCTAATGTAGTTTCCACTAAGTTCATTGTAATTCCCATTAAGTTCTTTGAAGTTCCTTGAGCATCCTTATAAGCACTACTCTGAACTCTGTGTCTGATAATTTGCTTACCTCCATTTCATTTATCTCTTGCTCTGAAGATTCATCCCCTTTTTTCATTGGGGTTTATTTCTTTGTCTCCCCATTTTAGTTGTCTCATTGTGTTTGTTTCTAGGTATTAGATAGAACTGCTATGACTCTCAGCTTTCACGAAGTGACCTTTGGTTGTAAATGTCCTGTGGGACCCAGTGGTGTGGTCACCTTGAACTCCTGAGCTGGATGCTCTAGGAGTGTCCTTTTTGTGGGTTATTTGGGCTCTCCTGTTGTGATTGGGTCTTGATTGCTTTTGTTCTGTTCATGGATGGGATTTTCTCTCAGGCTGGCTGACCGTGAGGCTTAACCCTGAACATGTCAAGTGAGCTGTTGTACAGTGTGACTGCCAGATGAAGAGACATAGGGCAACATCCTGAACAGAGCAGTGTTTGTCTTCATGGAGTTTGGGGGCTATTCCTGTATACAGAGCAGAAGATCTATAAGTTTGTGGCCAAACCCAAGAGAAATGCCCTTGGGTCAGTCACATCGTTGGGTCCTGAGTGCTGTCGGTACTGACCTTTGCCTTTGGAGCCATGGCTGAGTTTGGGGCTTCCACATTTCCATGTTTTCAGTATGAGCAGAGGCAGTGGAATATCAAGTAGCCACCCTGGCTCCAGAGTCGCACTCCCTGTGACTTTTTATAACTGGCAATTTGTACTTCTTAATCTCTTTTCCTTTTTCACCTATTCCTCTCCACTCCCCAGCCCTCTTCTATGAGGCAACCATCAGTTTGTTCTTTGTCTTTAAGAATTTGTTTCTGTTTTGTTTGTTCATTTATTTTGTTTTATAGATTCCACATATAAGTGAGATCATATGACATTTGCCTTTCTCCATCTGAATTATTTCACTTAGCATAATACCCTCTAGATCTATCCAGGTTATCGCAAATGGCAAGATTTCATAAATGTCTAATCATTAAGTTGTACACCTGGAACTAATATAGTGTATGTCAACTATACCTAAAAAATAAATTTAAAAAAATCTAAAAAATATTAGAAACACCGAACCCAAGTTGTAGAGACTGTGTATGATGGAGGACTGGGGTTGGCATTAAACAAATTAATGCTAACAGAAAAATTTCAATTAATAATAACTGTGTCATTCTCAAAATCATTGCAGGATTTATAAAAGGAGAATGAGTTAATTAAGACTTGGGACCCTGGGTTCAATTCTGGTTTCACTACTTAATACCTGTGTGTTTTTGCACAAGTATCTTAAACTCTCTGTGCCTCAATTTCCTCATCTGTAAAATGGGTTATTGTGAGGAGTAAATTAATACATCGTCCTGGGAACACGATGGGGTCCCACTATGTAGAGCTTGGCTACTCAGAATGCATCCTTTGGATAAAAATGCAGAATCTCAGGCCCCACCCTATACCTTCTGAACCACAATCTAGTGAGTTCTCCAAGGATTTAAAACTAACCTGGAATGATCTTGTTCATTTTGTGTTGATGTGCTTATAATCAGAATGAAATGCTGACCATCATGCTGTTTCTCCCCACTTGAGTGTTTACTTCAAGAGACTTTGTTTTATTCATTGTTCTATCTCCACATTGGATACATTGTGGGTACTAGAAGCAAACAAATAGACTAATAAAAGTAACATAAAAAGATAAATTAAAATATATACAAATTTGATTAAATGATCAATTAAGAAAGAAACAGAACAGGATCAAGCCTGCTCAAACTCTGTTCCCCAAATAAGCCTCTTTTTTCTAGATTGTTGGAGGATGTGGGTGTCCCCAGGTTCATCCTTAGTCTACCCCCTCCCTGGTCTCTGATGATGGAAGAGGCGGGCTTTTTGCACTCACAGTTGGCCTTCTGAATCATGACTCCTGACAAACTCAGCAGAATGAAGAGTCCTGGAACAGGCAAAAGGGAGAGACATGAAACTATTGAGAAAAGATTTCAGGAAGCTCTCCAAGGACTATGTATCAGTTATCTACTACTGTAAAATAAACCGTCACAAAATGTAGCAGCTTAAAAATAGCAACCTTCATTTTATTATGATTCCTGTGGGCCAGAGATTTGGGAAGAGCCTAACTGGATGATTCTGACTCAGGGTTTCTTTCTTTTTTTAAAAATATTTTATTGACTTTTTTTACAGAGAGGAAGGGAGAGGGATAGAGAGTTAGAAACATCAATGAGAGAGAAACATCGATCAGCTGCCTCCTGCACACTCCCCACTGGGTATGTGCCCACAACCAAGGTACATGCCCTTGACCAGAATCGAACCTGGGACCCTTGAGTTCACAGGCCAACACTCTATCCACTGAGCCAAACTGGTTAGGGCAGGGTTTCTTATATTGTTGCAGTTACACAGTGGCTGGAAACTATTTGGGCATTACTGTCCCTTCTTGTGGTCTCAGGGCCTGAGGTAGTTTAGGCTTAATCCTAACATGACAACCTTGGTCAGGCTGCATAGGAATCAAAGTTTATCTCATGTCCACCAAACTAGTCCACCCTCATCTACATCCATCACCCCCAAACCCTTCAATTACTGGGAACCACTTTTTAAAACCTTTATCAAGGTATAATTAGTATACAAAAATCACACACATTTAATGTCTTCATCACCATATATCCATGATACCATCACTACAGTCAAGGTACTAAAACATATCCATCATCTCCAAAAACTTCCTTGTGTTCTTTCGTGTTTTTCTTCTTTCTTTGGTAAGAACACTCACCATGAAATCTACCCTTTTAACATATTCTGAAGTGCACAATACTGCATCATTAACTCTAGGTACTATGTTTTACAGTGGATTTTTATACCTTATTAATCTTATATAACAAAAACTTTATAACCATGGAAAAACAACTCATAATTTAAGCCCTCCCTCTAGCATCTGGAAACAACCATTTTATTTTCTGCTTCTATGATTTTGACTACTTTAGATACTTCCTATAAGTAGGAGCATGCAGTATTTTTTCTTCTGTGTCTGGCTTATTTCACTTAGCGTAATGTCCTCGAGATTCATTCATATTTTCACAAATGGCAGGACTTCCTTTTTTTTTTTTTTAAAAAAAGGTTGAATGTTATTTAATTGTATGAATATACTAAGTTTTCTTTTTCTTTTTGTTTAAAGTATTACAAATAGTACATATGTCTCCTTTCCCCTGCCCCATTGACCTTCCCCCTGGCCTCCCCTACCCCCCAGCACATGCCCTCACCCCAACCACCCAGTGTCTTGTGTCCATTGGTTATGCTTATATGCATGCATATAAGTCTTTCGGTTGATCTCTTACCTCCTTCCCCCAACCCTCCCCAGCCTTCCCACTGTAATTTGACATCTGTTTGATGCTTCACTGCCTCTGTATATATCTTTTTATTCATCAGGTTATAATGTTCTTTATTATCCATAAATGAGTGAGATCATGTAATATTTTTCTTTCACTGACTGGCCTATTTCACTTAGCATAATGCTCTCCAGGACCATCCATGCTGTTGCAAATGGTAAGAATTCCTTCTTTTTTATAGCAGCATAGTATTCCATTGTGTAGATGTACCATAGTTTTCTAACCCACTCATCTGCTGATGGGCATTTAGGCTGTTTCCAAATCTTAGCTATGGTGAATTGTGCTGCTATGAACATAGGGGTGCATATATCCTTTCTGATTGGTGTTTCTGTTTTCTTAGGATATATTCCTAGAAGTGGTATTACTGGGTCAAATGTCAGTTACATTTTTAAATTTTTGAGGAAACGCCATACTGTTTTCCACAATGGCTGCACCAGTCTGAATTCCTGCCAACAGTGAAGGAGGGCCAATGCATGAAATTTGTGCAAGAGTATATATATACTGGGCCTTCCTTTCCCTGGATGCCAGCACCAGCTTCCCTCTGGCACCTGGGACCCGGGCTTCCCTCACAGCCCCAACTTTGTACAGAAGGTCTTCCAGAAGGACGCCCAGTCTAATTAGCATGTTATGCTTTTATTATTATAGATGTCATGAGAGGGAACATGGCATTTGCTTTCAAGTAGTCTATATTATTTTGATAGAATTTATGATGTGTCTCTCCTTCTGCAAATAAATAACCGTGAGGCTTTAAGTCTATAATCTTTCCATAATGCCACTTCACATCTGTAACGTGAAGATGCTGTGTCATAATGAGTGGAAAATAATTTTATCTTGATGCCAGGCTAAAGCAGGTGCTTGATAAATGTAAACTATTATTGATTTTGTGGCTGTTGACAGTTCTTTGACCTGGAGCCAGAAGGATGGACTGGATTTCAGAGTTGGGGAACTATTTACAAAGAAGTTGTGGTTGAAGCCACAGGATTATGGGATTCCTTCAGGGAGAGGGAATAGCCAAAGAGATGAAGACCCCAAGAAGAATCCTGTGGAAAGACTATTATAGCAAATATCTGGAACCAGGTGGCTTCGGTAGAATCCTGTCTCTGCCATTTATAAAGTGTGTGACTTTTGACAAGCAACATAACCCTTTTGTACCCATTTTCTCATCTGTATGATGGGGATAATAATAGTATCTGCCTCACTTCTCAATTTTTGGGCCTATTGAGAGGATTAAATGGGTTCATACATATAAGGTGCAGGTTAGTGTTAAAAAATATTGGTTGTTATTAATAACATTCTTGGTACAGGAAAAGGAAAAGGGTTAGGGGAGAAAGAATAGCAAGAGAGGCAAAGAATGAGTTAGGGCAGTGCTAGGTCAAAGAAGTTGTCAGGAAAGACAGGATATCAATTAAAAACCAAAACCTGTATAGAATAAGATGAACAACTCACTGGATTAGACCATAAGAAAAAATTTAGGGATAATTGGGAGGATTGTTTAAATAGGGTGGTGAAGTAGGAAACCATAATTTAAGAGAAAAGGAGAGTGTTCAAAGAAAAACAGAGAAAAGAGAAGAAGGAAAAGACAGTTAATTGTTAAACTGAGTAGCTCCTGAAAGGGGATAGGTTAAGATACAGTCATGGTCAAGGTTACACATACCTTGAAGAAGTGATGGCCCTCTCATTCCTGCATGCAGGTAATCCTTAGCAGCCAACTCTGAAAGCTCTGTACTGTGCTTTAAGCCAACCACTTTTTCTGTGTTAAAGTGATCTCTCGAGAATTGACTTAAGTACCTTAGGTCAACTGACTTAGGAAATTGTTCTCAGAAAAATGAACTTCTCATTTTTCGCCATCAGAACATGGTTCTGTTTTTTATTTGTTTATTTTCTATGCACTGACTTAGGAAATTGTTCTCAGAAAAGTGAACTTCTCTTTTTTCACCATCAGCCCCACAGTTCTGTTTTTATTTTTTAAACTAGAGGCCCAGTGCACAAAATTCGTGCTCGTGGGTGGAGGATCCCCTCAGCCCAGCCTGCACCCTCTCCAACCTGGAACCCCTCGGGAGATGTCTGACTGCCAGTCTAGACCAGCAGTCAGACATCCCTCTCACAATCCTGGACCCCTGGCTCCTAATTGCTCACTTGCCTGCCTGCCTGGTTGTCCCGAACTGCCCACCCCCTTGCCGGCCTGATCACTCCTCACTGCCTCTACGTGCCAGCCTGATTGCCCCTACCTGCCCCCCCCCTGCTGGCCTGGTTGCCCATAACTGCACCCCTGCCAGCCTAGTCACCCCTCACTGCCCCCCCTGCCAGCCTAATTGCCCCCAACTGCCTCCCCTACCAGCCTTGTTGCCCCCAACTGCACCCTCCCCCCGCCAGCCTGGTCACCCCCAACTACCCCCCTCTGCCGGACTGGTCACCCCTAACTGCCCCCCCCCGCCAGCCAGGTTGCCTCCAACTGCCCCCCCTGCCAACCTAGTCACCCCTCATTGCCACCCTTCCAGCCTTATCGCCTCCAACTGCCCCCTGCCAGCCTAGTCACCCCTCATTGCCCCCTTCCAGCCTTATCACCCCCAACTACCCCCCACCCCCCGCCGGCCTGGTTGCCTCTTACTGCCCCCCCTGCCAGCCTGGTTGTCCCCAACTGCTCCCCCTGCTGGCCTGGCTTCCCCTCGCCTGGCTGCCCCTCATGGCCCCCTGCTTGCCTGGTTGCCACATGCAGCCTGCTGTTCAGTCATTTGGTCGTCTCTCACTAACCCTCCTGCTGGTCTGGTTGCCCCTAAAGCCCCCCTCCCCTGCTGACCTGGCTGCCCCTCATGACCCCTGATACCCACAACTGCCCCCCCCTGCCAGCCTGGCTGCCCCTCATGGCCCCCTGCTGGCCTGGTTGCCACATGCAGCCTGCTTGTTCAGTCGTTTGGTCGTCCCTTGGGCTGGCCCTGGGAGGCTGGGCAGCTGACATCCAAGGCTTGCCTGCACCCCGGGCCAGCCCTGGGTGGCTGGGAAGCTGCCATCTGAGGCTTGCCTGTGTCTCGGGCTGGCCCTGGGCTGCTGGGGGCTGAGGGGACTGGGGGACTCCAGAGGCAGGCATGCAGAGTGGCCAGACCCGCGGGGGGTGGGGGGAAGAAGGGGCCTGGCGGTGCCACGTGCGTGCTGCAACAGTGGGGCTGAGGGGACTGGGCACCGCTATCTTGTGACTGTGGATGCCGCCATATTTGAGGGTGTGACAGTCAATTAGCATATTCCCTCTTTATGGGCTGTGGGCACCACCATCTTTGTGAGGGTGTGGTGGTCAATTAGCATATTCCCTTTTTATTAGATAGGATTCCCATCCAAGGATATGTTTTTATTGATTCTAGAGAGAGATCAAGGGGGAGGGAGAAAGGGAGAAACATTGATGTGAGAAACATTGATTGGTTGCTTCCCATACACACCCCGACCAGGGATCAAACACACAACCTAGGTATGTGCCCTGTCTGGGAATCTAACCCGTAGCCTTTTGATGTATGGGACAATGCTCCAACCAACCGAGCCACCCAGCCAGGGCACATGGCTCTGCTTTTCATTTGTTTATTTTCTATGTCTTTCTGCACTTGTTTTCTTTTTTAAAAATTGTATTTATTGAGTGACATTGGTTCACAAAACCATAGATTTCAAGTGTACAATTCAATAAAACATCATCTGCACAGTGTCTCTTGCACCCATTGCTCCAAGCAAAGCTGCTCTCTATACTAATTTTCTCCCTTTTGTCCACTTCCACCCATCTCTCACCTCCATCCCCATTTTCTTCTGGCTATCACCATATTGTTGTTTGTGTCTTTGTGTTATGTATATATGTTTTTCTTGCTTAATTCCTTCACATTCTTTCATCCAGTACGCCCACCCTGCCATCTAACAGCTGTCAGTCTGTTCCATGTATTCATGCCTCTGTTTCTATTTTGTTCATTAATTTATTTTGTTTATTAGATTCCACATATAAGTGAGATTATGGTATTTGTCTTTCTCTGGCTGACTTACTTCACTTAGCTTAATGTTCTCCAGGCCCATCCATGCTGTGGCAAAAAGTAAGATTTCCATCTTTTTTTATGGCCAAGTAGTATTCCATTGTGTAAATGTACCACTGCTTTTTTATCCACTCATCTACTGATGGGTACTTGGGGTGTTTCTAGATCTTGGTTACTGTAAATAATGCTGCAATGAACATAAGAGTGCATATATTCTGTTGAATTAGTGTTTTGGGTTTCTTAGGATATATTCCCAGAAGTGGGATTGCTGGGTCAAATGGACCTCGGTTCTTGTGTTCTTGAGGGAAATATTTCAATCAAGAGATGAAGTGTAGAAAATCAAGCAAGGATTTATTGACTGCAGCAAAAACATTCTTAGGACCGTGAAATAAGGAAGGCCATAGAAGAAGCAACAGGAGAATTGAGGCTGGGCTGCTTTGGCTCACTGGGAAGTCAAAGAAAAGGGGCCTTGGAGACAAGTCAAGGAGGTTAGCCTGGGACAAGATGCTGTCGCCCATTGCTCCCTTGGTTGTAAGACTCATGAGGTCCTTCAGAGGTTAGGGGATACATGCCTGTGGGGGAAGAAGAGGAGCAGGGGGAAGGGAATGGCACAGTCTTGCTCCCTGGAGGGAGAATGCACTGGGACTTTCATTTTCAGGGGTTTCAAAGGATGGGTGTTTAAGGGAGTTCTTAGGGGTGGATCAATAGAATATTCATCAGTTTTATGCTGATATACCAAAATGAGCTTTATTTTCTTAACTTGTCTGTCATTGGGTGTGGTTGGCAAATGGCACTTAACTGGATTTCTATTATTTGTTTCCACGAATAGGGTGATTTAATCTACCAATGCTCTGGTTGGGGAGAAGTCGAAACCATTTACTCTTAAGTATCCTTAGTTTAGGGAAGATAGGATTTACTAGGTGGCTGCAAACTGCTGTTTAACTGTCTGTCTTAGTGTCCCTATTCCACTTCTCCTGGAATTTTCCTAGCTGCCTACTATATCATTATCTAAACTACATAACAAATGCAATATATTTATTCATTTTTTCTAAAATTTAATGAGTTTATTTGAGCCAAACTAACAAAATATGCCAGGGAGCAAGATCTCAAATGCTCTGGAGAATAACAATTTTGTAAATACGTATTTTTATAAAATATATTTTTTCAATTAGTTGACATACATTATATTAGTTTCAGATGTACAACATAGTGATTAGACATTTATATAACTTATGAAGTGATCACCCCAAAAAATACCCATCTGACTACATAGTTATTACAATATTATTGACAATATTGCCATACTTCACATCCCCATGACTATTTTGTAATTACCAATTTGCACTTCTTATAATTCCTTCTCCTTAACGAATACATAATTTTAAGAAAGAAGAGTCAGATTTCCTATCTATTGTCTTGAACAGATTTTCATATCTTATTTTAGAGAGAAAGGCAAGTTGTAGAAGAAATAAGATACAGTGATGAGCCTCTTAATAATGGGGATGCATTCTGAGAAATACATCAGAGGTGGCATCATAGAGTGCACTTTAACAACCTACATGGTATAGCCTACTGCACACCTAGGCTATATGATGTAGCCTATTGCTCTGTAAAGGATAAAACATAATTTCCTCTCTACCCTGCTGGGTTCTTGACAAGACATCTCTGTATTAGAAGATTAACAGGAGAAAAAGAAACAAAAGTTTAATAACATGTATACCTCCTATATACATGGGAGAGACTGTAAAACTGAATAACTCACCAAAAGGGCTAAAGCCACCACCTTAAATACCACCCTTAACTAAAGACAAAACAAGATATTGGGGGTGGGAGGAGTCAGTTATGGGAGGTTACCAGGAAAAACATAATAGAGAAAAGTAAGGTTGTTATGCAGATTTTAAATCTTTGTCTTCTCATTGAAATTGGATCTCAAAAGAACTGTTGGCCCAGAAAGAAACTCACTACAGACTGATTCATTTGCCTGTCACCATAACCATTATTGCTTGTCTCATTTTCGGTTCTTATAAGTGTATTTCTAATAGCACATGATTTCACTCATCTAGGGGAAATGATGAACAACATAGACTGATGAACAAGAATAGACCCAGAAACAAGGAGGCATGGATCAGACTGTCGGGCCTCAGAGGGAGGGTAGGGGACGGTGGGGGTAAAGGGGAGAGATCAACCAAAGGACTTGTGTGCAAACATATGAGCCTAACCAGCGGTTAAGGACAACAGGGGGGTGGGGGCATGTGTGGGGAGGGGTGTGGGATGGGGATGGGGGGATGAGGACAAATATGTGATACCTTAATCAATAAAGAAATTAAAAAAAATCTTTGTCTTCTGCATTGATAAGAGTTTCTTGAGATAAGGAGGGAGACACCCTTACAAATGAAGGTTTCCCTTACTAGTGTAAATGTCTCTTACAATGAGTAACTTCTACTTGGTTTTCAAAGACATTATTTTTGTATTACAAATTCTGTTCCCCTACAGCTACAAAACTGCACAGCATGTTACCGTACTGAATATTGTAGGTAGTCTATAATAATAAAAGGGTAATATGCTAATTAGACCAGTCATCCTGCAAGCATCATTCCGGATGTCCTTCTGGATGAAGCCAGAGTTGGAGCAAAGCCTGGCTCCTGGGTGCCAGAAGAAAGCCGGTGCTGGCAGCAGGGGGAAGGAAGGCCTACTCTTGCACAAATAGTTAAGTATTTGAGTAATGCATTGCGTTAAAACATGAAGCCAGCTAGTAAGTCACAAGGGATAGGAATTTTTCAGCTCCATTAAAATCTTAAGGAACCACCATGGTATATTAAGTCATTAGTTGACTGAAATATCTTTATGCAGCTCATGACTATATTTGATGCTTTTTTTAAGATAAATTATTAAGACTGAAAAGTAAATCTTACCTAGGATATATTTTTGTAGGGAGTTGGATTAAGCCAAAGGAGTAAGGTAGAGGCCAGAGAAGGTGAGAGGAAAGTTAAACATTGAGCATTCACCATGCCAGCGAGGCCCCGCCCACCAAGCCCAGGTCCCGCCCAACCCCCCGCCCATTGGACGTAAACCCTGCCCCCAGCCCTGTCCCTTCCCCCAACTCCACTCTCCGTTCCCTCTGACCGAACCCCATAGCCTCACCTCACTCCCTCAGGCAATTAAACTAGAATTTGTCCTTCCCTCCGAGGTTGGACACATAAGGAGCCAACCTCCCAGCCACTGTTTGAATCTCCCCTGGCCCTGAGAACTAAAATCCCGGCTACTTCCGCTCCCGGGGCCCCAAGACCGGAAGCGGAAGTGCGCTGGGGCAGCGGCGGCGGCGGCGGCGTCTAGCTGCTCTCCAGGGCCCCAGCGCGTGCTGTGGTTGGAGCGTCTCTTCCGGTTTTTGCTGGTGCGGTCAGGCCCTCTGAAGGGCGGGGAGGGCCCCGAGGGGCCGGGCGGCCTGGGGCAGCTGCCCTGGCTGAGGTGCTTCCTCCCGTGGTTGCCTCGGGGCCGGGATGGTTTGAGTACCGTTCGGACTCGCAGCCGCGTCCCCAACTTCTCCGTCCGGGTACCTCGTCCTCAGGTAACCCCCTTCCGGCAGCCGGGACTCACTCATCTACCAAAAGGAAAATCACGAAGCAGCCCAGGTCCTGCAGCCCAGGAATGGTGACACCGGCCAGCCCCAGTTCACCGGGCTCCCGGGTTTATAGGGCCTTACCCTACCGCCCTTATGCGATCACTGTGCATAAGCAATTCCCATTTTATTTAATGTGACATTTCATATTACCTAGCTCGGCAATGGGAAAGTTCGGTCTAAGTCTACATGTGCAAATTGGTTTGAATGACTTGTCGAGTAAATTTTTAAAAATGGAATGCATCCTTTATCACGGGATGAGCTAGATGACGATTTTTTTTGTGTGTGTGTGACGATTTACAGTTCCTAAATTTAGGACCTGTTAACTTAGCTTTTGTTGCCTTCCCCTTTCATATCTCTTCCTTTCCTTTTTTAATTTTTAAATATATTTTTATTGATTTCAGAGGAAGGGAGAGGGGGAGAGAGAGATAGAAACATCAATGATGAGAGAGTCATCTATCGGCTGACTCCTGCATATCCCACACTTGGGATGGAGCCTGAAACCTGGGCATGTGCCCTGACTGGGAATCGAACCCTTACCTCCTGGTTCATGGGTCGATGCTCAACCAATGAGCCACCCGGGCTGGGCTTTTAATTTGTGACTTTGTGAATACTGTATCAGTTTTTTTTTGTGTTTTTTTTTTTTTTTTTCTGTGAGGTGAGGGTGTCTTAAGAAAAGCTATTTCTCAGTTATGTCACAAATCTTATCAAGGAAAAGTAAACGATTCATTTCTCTTTACTTCAGCTCAGTTACCCCAAACCTGTAAGTACCACAAAGCTTCAAAACACATGGGACTCCAGGAAAAAGATGACATAGTTTTGTTAGTAATGGGAATTAAAATTGAGTTGGCCATAAAAGGGGATGTCTTCTTTTAAATTTTTATTTTAAATAATAGGGTTAAAGTTCACTCTACTGAGAAATGAGGAAAAAAGTAATTCTGGAGGAAAACTAAACATCAGATTTCAATTTTATGAGTGAGGTGTTTGTTTTCAGAAAGAATGCATGTCTCACCTTGCCTTTTTAGAAAGAATCAACATTCCTTAAAGACATCTGAAGTCTCTTGTGGATTGTATTATATGAGCAGGCATTAAAAAAAAATCTTGTTGAGAATATTACAGATGTCTCCCTTTCTTCCCCTACAGTCCCCTCCACCTGGTTTCCACCCCACCCCAGGCCTTCACCACTGTGCTGTCTATGTCCATAGGTAAGATCTTTGGTTAATCTCTTCCAGCACCCCCCTCCCACTGAGGTTCGTTAGTCTGTTCCATGCTTCCATGCCTCTGATTCTATTTTATTCTCCAGTTTATTTTGTTCATTAGATGTCTTGTTCGTTTATTTATTTATTTTATATTTAGGTTCAATTGTTGATATATATTTGTTGCCTGAACAGGCATTATAAGCCATTTTTGTGGTGGTATATTTTTGTGTGTGCCTGTGTGTGCAGGCATGTGCCGCCTTAGGCCAGCTATGCTGAATTGTCCTTGGGGAGTGATGATGGTTTGGCACATTTTGTTGGGAGTGCCCTGGATGGACTGGGCTCTGAACAGGGGAAAACAATGCCACCAAAATAGATATAGTGTTTGTCTCTGTGGAGGTTTTATTCTAGTTGGGAAGACAGATTTTAAATTAATCATGACTAGGGCAGTATGGAAACATGTAACAGGAGAACTTGGGGAGGAGGTCAGGAAAAGCATTTTAAAAGGGACAAATGTTTGAACCTCAAAGATGAGTTGTATGTAGTTAGACAAGGGATCGGACTGTGAAGTAGGAATGGGGAGGAGATTTGAGAGAGCATTTCCAGATGCACAGTCCCTCAGGCAGTACAAAGCCTAGTGGGTTTCCAGGATCCAGAAAAGAATGGGAAAGCCAAAGTAGAGAAAACAAAACGTGGAATGGATGAGCCAGGTTGGAGGGGAAGGCATGGCCCTGAAGGCCATTATAAACTTTGGATCTTGTTCTAAGGCCACTGATTGGGAAGCCCCTGAATCAGAATTTTAAGCAGGGGAGTGACATGATTTTATTTGTGGTTTAGACAAAACAGCAGTTGCTGGATTGAGCATGGAGTTTGGTTTAGGTGGAGTCAGTATATAGGAACTTGGATAAGTTCAGGACTTCGATGATGGTAGTTGGGTCTTGAGGATGCTTGTGGAATTGGGGAAGATGCCGTGTTTGAAACACATGTGAGAGGTAGAATTGAGTTTGCTGATATAAAGCAGGTGTTGGCAAACTTTGGCCTGTGGGCCAAATCTGACCCAATGCTGGTTCCTATAAATAGTTTTATAGGAATGCATTTTTAAAAATGTGTTTTTTATGGCTCTTTTTGTGCTGCAACTGCAGTTAAATAGTTGCTATAGAGACCATATTGCCCAAAAGTCCTAAGGTATTTACTGTCTGGCCTTTTACAGCAAAGAAAAAGTTTGCCAACCCCTAGTATATAAAGTACTCAGTATGCATCAAGTGCTGTGCTGGTGGTGGGATTTGGGGTCCTGAAAGAGTGGACAGAGCCCTCTATTTAGTTTATGTCATAGTTGGGGAGAGGGAGTCAATATCACCTAAACAAATAAATATAAAATCACAACTGGATAAGGGCAATGGAGGAAAAGTGGAGGTTGTTAGAGGTATTGTGAGGGAATATAAGAGAAAGAATTATCCTTTTTGTAGGGGAGAGGCAATAGTAGAAATGGTCATCTGCCATGGTCTGAAAGGTGGCATGGGGGCTCAATATGTTGCTTATTGGGTTTTTCACTTGGTCACCCCGATGGTGGCCCACAAAAATGGGGTTACCTGAGTCAAACCCCTGTTTGGTGTTCTACTTCCACCCTCACCTCTTCTTATGCTCGGTCTCCTTGAATTGCAGGGAGGATGCCCACTGAGACATTAAACCCTGGCGCTGGTGTCACGGTGAGGGGTTGGGATTCGGGTTGGTGGGGGTAGATAATTAGGTAGCCTGAGCTCTGTCCCCTCTCTTCTCACCACCAGCTAAGGAAGAAAAGGCAGGGGAAGTGTGGAGCATCTTCTGCCCTGCTCCAGGAGACCTAGTGACCTCTTTCAGTTCATGACCTCTGGTGGGAAGTGGCTTTGGAGGAGGGGCTCTGCCTAATTCTGGAGTCTGACTGCAGAGTGGGGCTCATTTAGAGCTGGCCGCTGAGCTCCTCTAGGGCCATCCTTGCTCTCTCTTGTGAGACCTACCATAAACACATGGCTGTAAGTAATTTAAGTTTAAATGAATGAAAATCCAATAAAATTTAAAAAGTCAGTTTCTTAGTCGCCGGAGCCACATTTCACAAGCACTCGGTAGCCACTTGGGCCTGTAGCTGCCCTTTTGGCAGGTGCAGACATTGGACATTCCCATCATCCCGGAGAGCTCTACTAGACAGTGCTGCCCCAGAGAATGCTGAACTTACAGGCTATAAAACTTTTCAGCTGCAACGGAAGTCCTATTTTAATGGGCATAAAAGATTACTAAATGGGTATGTAAGTCTTGGGAGGGGACCTAGGGACTGAAGCAGTCAAACCCAAACTTCTGATGCCCTAAATAAGGAGTTTAGGAAAAACTCTCTAAGCTCAGAAGTACAGGCTCTGCCATCACTGGTCAGTGAAGTGACAAAGAGAGCCAAAATGTATACTTTTGGATTTGTCAAAATGTTAAAAGAAAGTAAATATTTTTAGCTTGGTGGGCCATGTGATCTCTGTTGCAGCAATTGCTCAATTCTGCCTTTGTAGCAAAAAATAGCCATGGAGATAGGTAGATGCATGGCATGGCTGTGTGCCAATAAAACTTTACTTACAAAAACAAGTTGCAGGTGGGCTTTGCTGAACGCTGGAATGGAGAGAGCTCCCTGTCCGAATGTTCCCTTCCCCAGTGATAATCAGTTGTCCTGCAGAATGGTGAGGGTGGTCCTTGCTGAGCCAGAATATATGTGCTGTCTTACGAATCAGTCATCTTCCAGGATGTGGCAGTGGGTGTCATCTGGGAGTGGGCGTTGCTGGGCGCTGCACGGAGGAACCTGTGCAGATTTGGAATACTGGACAACTGTAGGACACTGGCCCCTAGGGGTAAGGCTGGCACCAAATGCATAAGTGCCTGCCACATGACCACAAAGATGTGGTATGGACTTCGTGGTCTTTACTGTTCACTAGGTTCCACAGGATAACAGCTGCATCTGTTGCATTGACTTAATTTTTCCGTGGTTAGGACTTGTGCGGGTCTCATTGACTTTGGCCTAGGGCTTCAGGGCTTAGAGAACCTCAGCCCCAGAGAGGAGTGTGTTTGTGGTTTGGGCCCTGGGTTCAGTGATCATTTTGCTACCTTTGTACTCATTCATTGTCTTGAGCTGAAGTCCACGTGGAAGCTGGGAGGCTGGTTGGGAAGCATTTGTTTTCCTCTGCAAGCCCTCCGTCAGCATGTGTGTCTTTCTGCAGGAGCAGGGGCTCCACCATGCAAACCCAGGCTTGCCTCCCAGGTGGGGCCAAGGGAAGAGCTGAGGGCAGCAGACCGAGGCATTCTTTGTGCTGTGGGTGTGGGTCAGTACCAGGGGACGCGGAGATCTTGTGACCAACCCTATTATGGGGTTGGTGCCTGGAAAGTATCAGTCTTATGGCATTTTAAAGGCCCTCTATTTTTAGGGGAAATAGGCTATTTGGTATGAGGTTTCTCAGGTGAGTTGCTTGAGGTTTTTTCTGTTTTCACATTTTAGCTCTTTGGTTTCAGAAAAAGATATGTTCCATTTTTTTTTTTTTTGGAGAAAATTTGGGATATTCACAAACCACAAGATGCAACCTTTTAAACTGCGCAATTCAGTGTTTTTTTTTAGTGTATTTACAAAATTGTGTTATCACCACTACTGTACTCCAGAACATTCCCATCATCTCGAAATGAAACCCTATGCCTGTTATCAGTCACTCCCCATGTCCCCTCCCTCCAGCCCTTGGCAACCATTGATCTGCTTTCTAATTATATGGACTTGCCTATTCTGGACATTTCATATAAATAATCATATAACATGTGACCTTTGGTATGTCATCTTTCACTCAGTATAACATTTTTGAGATTCATCCATGTTGTAGCATGTATCATTCTTTACATTGTATGGATGGTCCCCATTTTGTTTATGGGTAACAAACATCAGGTATTGATGGGTTGTTTATACTTTTTGGCAATGTGAATATGTTGTTGTGAACATTCATGTACAAGATTTCATGTGGACATGTTTTCAGTTTTCTTGAGTATATACTTGGGAATGAAGTTGCTGGGTCACATGGTAACCCTGTGTTTAACTTTTTGAGGAGCCATCAAACTGTTGTCTAAGAACAGGTGCACCACTCTACGTTCCCACTAGCGGTGGATGAAGGTTTTGATTTCTCTACATCTTTACCCACATTGATTATCCAGTTCCTCTTTAAGTTAAACATTTCTATGTGTGTTGTCTAATTGCTTCTTGTTTGTCCGATAACATTCTTTCTGGCAACGTCAGTCTCATTCTCCGTGGACTCTTTTGCTCGGAAAAATAGCCTCTCATTTCCTCCTTGTTCCTGTAGCTTCCAAATTCCATACAAAGCTCTACTCACTTTGCTCACTGATGCCTTCTTTCCTTTTAGTACCTCCCCAAGTTTAGGGTAAATATTAAAAAACAACAGCAACACATATTTTTTTCTGTGTAAATTTCGTACCACTATTTCTTTCTGAACAAAGTGTCTTTTTTTGTTTTGTTTTGTTACAATTCATTTTAGATTGGGAATCTCAACCTAAAGCCAAAGAGTCTATTCCTATGCAGGATATTTTGGAGGAAAATTCATCTCATGATTTGCAAATGGTAAGATTCATGGCAGGTGATCCTTTATTCCCTCTCATTGGAGAAGTTGATGGATATGTGGGTTGGAAATGCACCCCAGGGCCAGGGAGACATTTGAGCCAGGGCACTTCCTCAGGAGCATCCCCCGCAGCGCTGGAGAGGACACTGTGGCTATGACTGTTCACACAGTCAGTGACTCTTGAACGTGGGTGAACTCTACCTGTTGCTCAAGACTCTTTCTTCATAGACAGTTCCTCCAAGTAAACATTCCCATCAGTGTGAGTCAGACAGCGATTGTGTGAAATGTGATTTATCTGCAACAGTCCTGAGAGACAGGCTGTCTGTTAGGGCGGCCCCAGGACAGTTTTGAATGTGGGAGAGCCTGGTGGTGGAGCCTGCAGGGTCTTCGAGAACTCAACCCGTGTAAACAAGGTGCACCTCTTCAAATGCTGAAAACGCGTTTCTGTTGGGAGCATCCCTGGGTGCGGCTCAGATGCCGGGGAGCTTTTCATTGTCATTCACCCCTTGTCAGGAGCAAACTTTGCCTGGAGAGAAGACACCTGAGGATTTAACTGTGGTGGGAAAGGCTTCTGGAGGAACCATACCTGGACATGAACAAGAGACCCCCCAGGAGAGAGGGCCACACTGATTATAAGGAGCGTGGGAAAGTTGTCAGGGATCCCTCCCTGCTTAGGAGACAAGTTGAGACCCCAGACTGCAAAGGAGCCCTTTTCAAAGTGGAGAAGAACCTTCAGAACCAGCGTGTACATTACAGTGTATGAGAAGATACACATGGAGCCCCTCCATCCCCACTTTGGCTCTGAGTTCCTGCTTTCTCAAACTGCAGGAGCTTCCGAAATTTGGGTTCCCATTGTTGGGAATTTTGAAGGTTAGGGTGTAGGCAGAGGGACACACAAAGCCCAGCTTCAACCCTGCACTGGGCCTACTTGTCCCAGAGTCAATGAGACCTCTGGGTTCCCTCAGTCTGCACACCTTTCCCTCTGTCATGGATGGTGTTGACCTCTGTGCATCATAGATGCTGGCCCAGGGATAGGGTGGCGTGGTCTGGGTTGTAGAGACCTCTGTCCTGTTCCTGTGCCTGAAGCATGGGGAGCCTCACTCTGCATAGCCTGGTATGGGCTGCGGGGCAGCCAAAACCCTTACCCTGCACAGCTTGCAACAGACCCCAGGGCAGCTGAGACGCCCTCCTCCTCAGGTCCGCGATGCCCTTGTCTGACATTCTTGTTTAGGTAGAGGATAGCTGGATAGTCTTCCAGTAGCTGCTTGGACAAGGGCATGTGCTTTTTGAGAACTTAAGATCTGCAAATGTGTTACTGGAACTGCTGGATTGCAGGGGCCTCATCTGCCGTGATCGGTGCAGTAACCCCTTACAGAGCATTCTGTGTGTCACAGAGCTCTCGATGTGTGCTGAATGTAGGAATGAACAGAGAGGTGCTGCTGAAGGCATCTCCAGGCCCTCACCATCTCCATGCTTTGACTGGCAGATGGACTGTGGGAGAAGGAAGGATGCCACGATGGACAGGTCCTCTCTGGTTTCTGTGGCTCTTTCCTCTCAGCATGGGGCTCCAGTACCTTCCGCAGAACTCCAGTCTGGCTCAGTAGTGAGCACCGAGTGTGGGTGAGGAGGGGTCTCCTGCTGCATCTGAGCCCCAGGAAATAGGCAGTCACAGAATGTTCTGAGTGGGCAGAGGAGATCCACTTCCAGACACATGTAGAGAAGTTGAGCAGTTCATCTCTAAAACACATCAGCCACAAGTGGTCGAGTTGGATTTGGAGCTGGGAGTTGAATCCGGGCCTAACTCCTTAGACCACCATCTCAAGAGGCAGAAGGGAGAGAGGGAAGAGTGTAGGTCAGAGCCTTTATTGGGGCTTCCACAGGGCAGGATAACAGGATTGGTGAGTTTGAATAATTCTGGGGGACCTGGTTGTCTGGTACCTGGTCTGGGTGATTTAGGACGGGGAGTATTGGTTTTATAAGAAGTGGCTAGGTAGGTGGTTCTGGGTGGCATAACAACGGGCTGGTAATTTGGCCCTATGATTGGTGGATGCCAAATATACAAACACAGAATCTAAGGAAACACAGACCATGGTTCATACTCAGAACCAAGGGCTTTCAACCTTTCTGTGGTCAAACCTCCTGTAGTGCCTCTGAGGGCTTGTGGCCTCACCTCCAGACAGGCCCCCTCCCCCAAAACCAGAAGGGGTCAGGTCTGTCGTGATCTGCCCTTGGAGACCCTTGGTGGTGGCTGTGCCTTCAGTGGAGTAAAAGAGTCATCAGGTCCGAAACTGCCAGACCCACGTGCCCCAATTTCTGACTTCACTATTCCTCAACCAAGGGTCTCTGAGGCCAAGGAAAGCCTCAGCTACCTCTGTCCTGATCAGCATTCTCCGCTTCTTTTCTGAGGGGCCAGGGCTTGATTTGAGGATGCAGATCCGGCCCATGATGGGAGAGAGGGGGATACTTTCACCTCCAGAGGACCGGCCAGCTCTCTGGGAGTCGCCTTGGCCTTCTGGATACACGGTAAGCTTGGGAGGGGGTTTGCTGTGGGGGCCTCAGCCAGTAAGGCCAGGGTTCAGTGAGGAGGCCAGAGGGGAAGAAGGCACCTGGGGCCCGCTGTTGGAAACACAAACTGGAGGCCCTGGCTTAGCTCCTAGTAAGAACTGAACAGGCCCCAGCATTTCTGCATGGAAAGCAGACCTCGAAGGTGGCAGGTGGCAGGGATTAACGCTCTTACCTTGCCTTTTTTGGTCCAGCCTTTTTTCCTCCCAATCTTTCCACCCTCACAAACACCAGGAAACCTATAGGAATGAGCGGGTCCTGTGATCTAAGGGGTGGATTAGGAGTGTCCAGGCTGATGACTGAGAGTATCAGAAAGGGACATTTCCCTGAGGAGAAGGGGCCTCCCCCCTGCCCTGCCCATCACCTGCCCTCAGAGATCTGTGCATTTGCTTCCCATCCACCACCAAGTCCTGCGAGCTTTTCCGCCAAGCTATAACCTACTTTTTTTTTTTCAAATATATTTTATTGATTTTTTACAGAGAGGAAGAGAGAGGGATAGAGAATTAGAAACATCGATGAGAGAGAAACATCGATCAGCTGCCTCTTGCACACCCCCTACTGGGGATGTGCCCGCAACCAAGGTACATGCCCTTGACCGGAATCAAACCTGGGACCCTTGAGTCCACAGGCCGACGCTCTATCCACTGAGCCAAACCGGTTTCAGCGCTATAACCTACTTTTGACTGCTCCTCCTGTCCCCCCTGCTACCACCCTTTCTGGAGTCACTAGAAACTGCTTCTAACAGACTCCTGCTTCCACTGATCCCACTCTGGGCATAGAGGCCAGCAGCATCCCTTAGAAGTGCAGGTCAGGTTAGATACCTTTCCAGAGTGAGCAGCCACCAGTAGAGGACCATTCAAATCCTTTCTCCCAACAGGGCTTCATTCCTAACTCCCCTCATTTTCATGGGTTCATGCCACACCTTCCCTCTACCCCTCAACCTGCAGGCACCCACTGCTAGCTTTGCTCCAGCGTTTCCCCCACAGCTGGAGGCTGCTCAGAGGAGGCCTCCTCCACTGGGGCCCCTTCTCTTTATCTTTCTTGGAGTTGTAGTTCTAACACAGTGATTAGCCTTGTCTTGAAGAATTGGGTAAATCTGGGCAGGTAATCAGGGCATGTCCTCATCTATACTAATAATAGAGAAATATGCAAATTATCCATTATAGCGTCACATCATGACCAGATCAGCAGGCTGCGTCTCCGCCCTCTGCTCAGGCAGCTGCAAGGCCTGGGGTAGGTTAGGATATGATAGGAAGGGGATAAGAAAGGAGTGAGAGATGAAGTCAGGCCTGTATGCAGACACACGGAGAGGAGAAACAAATACAGAAAGGGAACAAGAAAAAGACACAGGAATGGAAAAGGGAAGGAAATGCGGGGCTGCACGCGGGAGGGGGTGGCGACCGTGGGGGTGGGGGAGCAGGTGCGCCCGGCAAGGGAGGAGGGCGGTGGCCCCTGGAGCAGGTGTGCCAGATGTGGGAGGAGGGCGGTGGCCCCTGGCACAGGCCATTGGTGGGGAGGCACCCACGGGTCCGGGACGGAGTGGTGGACAGTTCGAGGCCTTCTGGACGGAGGTGCTCCTGCTTCGTGGCAGCAGCAGCAGTACCTGGGCTGCACGGGCCTCAGCCTCCCTCACTGGGCTGGGCGTCCTGGGCAGGGGATGGGAGCAGGACAGCGGCGGGGAGGCCGGGGAAGCGGGGGGCGGTGAACACCTGGCTGGGGCTGAGCCCTGGGCTGGGGGTTAACGCCCCTCCTACCCCCCCCCCCCCCGAACGGAAGCTTTAAGAAGGGAGGGAGGGAGAGAATAACTTTATAAAGGGGTCAGTTGAGAGCAAAGTTAAAGAAGGAAAGAGGATGTATGAGTGAACTGTAGGAGTTATAATGAAAATCAAGTATAGTTGTGTACTGGGGACAGATTTTAAAAGTAGGAGTGAGAAAAGAAAAAAGATAAATGATAGTGAATAATTAGGCAGGTAGATAGATATTAAAACAGTGGAAGTAAGTAGAGGAGAATGTATGGGAAAGGTAGGATGAGAGAAAAAGAGGGAGGGAAGAAAAGTTTTAAAGGGGAGGCAGTAGAGTTTAAAAGGGGAATGGGAAGAAGGAAGAAATGGGGGAGGGAGCAAAGCAGGTTCGAGGGAGGAAGCGAAGAAAAAAATTAAGGTGGGAAGGAAGGAAAAGGAGAGGGAGGACGGGGTAAAGGTAAAGGAAAGAAGGAATGTGGGGAGGGAGGGAGGGAGGGTAGGAGAAAGATGGGAAGAAGGATGATGGAAGAGAAGTAGGAAATGAGGAAAGAAAGTTTGTAAATGATGAGTAAGTAGGAAAAAGTGTTATATAAAGAGAGGGAAAAATTGTATGAGAAGGAGAAGCCAATAAGGAAGTCAAATACAATTGTGTGTAAGGGGATAAGATTAAAAAAAAAGTTACTAGGGGCGACCAGGCTGGCAGGGGAGGGCAGTTAGGGGGATCAGGCAGGCAGGTAGAGTGGTTAGGGCAGGCAGGCAGGTGAGCGGTTAGGAGCCAGAAGTCCCGGATTGCCAGAGGGCCCCCGGATTGGAGAGGGTGCAGGTCAGGCTGAGGGACCCCCCCCCCCCACCTCGCACGAATTTTGTGCACCAGGCCTCTAGCATCATAGCATTCTCCAAATCAGGACCAGTCATGAGAATTCAGTCAGTGAACAGGTGTGAGTGGATCCCTTCCATCACCATGTGGTTCTAATCTGTGCCTGTCACTCTGTCCAGGGACTGAAAGCGGCTGTGCAGGTTCAGGGGGTGGCCACGCTGGAGCCTGAACTGGATGTTCCTGACCCCTGGGCGGCCAAGGGTTCTGGTGAGTGAGTCCTGGTGGAATCACAGTCAAGAGGGCCTGGCTGTCCTGTGGGAGCTTGCATCTCCAGCCTTCATTTCCTCTGATGGCAGGCAGAATACTTAAGGGCCTCTCTCATTATCTGTGTGTTCAAGGGGAAAGACATTTCACAGTTCCCAGGTTTTTGTTTTTTGGGTTTCAGATATTTTCTGTTTTGAAAGAGCAGGCCCTAGTGTCAACAACAACAAAAATGCTCTTTAACCAAAGGAGCTATTGAAATAAAACAATTGATAAAGCCCTGGCCAGGTGGCTCAGTTGGTTGGAGCATTGTCCTGTATGTCAAAAGGTTGCAGGTTCAATCCCCAGTGTGGTTATCTATGGGAGGCAACCAATTGATGTTTCTGCCCCCTCAGCCCCCCTCTCAAATATATCCTCAGGTGAGGATTAAGATAATTGATATTAAAAAATTGATATATTAAAAAAAGAGCAGGCCCCACTCACCTGTGGCAAAAGGCCAGATGTCTCTTTAGGAGAGATTACATTCTTTACTACACAATTATGTAAAAGGCACATTTCCTGAGAAGTAGGGGAAAAAATTCTGGAGGACAGAAAGCATCTTAACTTTAATTGCAAACACTGGATTACATCATAATTACTGTATCAAGTAGTTTGGCCAGATATTTTGCTGTTTGGAGAGAGTTTGGAGAGAGGATTTCAGACCTAGGAACAGTTTCTATAAAACCCCTCAGAGCCTGGTATGCCCAGGGACCCATGGAAGGCTGTGGAAGGGGCAGAGGGAAGTGGAGAGAGTGGTATGAGCTGACGAGAGTGAATGGTCTCCAGATCATTCAGGGCCTGGAAGCGTGGGAACAGAACCCTGGCTCATGTTCTATACTGAGAGTAGGGGGACATTTAGGTGAGTGGTACTGTGCACCTGTGGCTCTAACAGAACTCACAGCACCTGGGAGGATGATGAGCTTCAGGGAAGATGTGAGTGGTGTATGCAGGCAGTTAGGAATGGAATGGTGGCGACGTAGAGTTAGGGCGAGTGTCCCTAAGACCACTCCCAGGTTTGGTGACTTACTAGAAGGTCTCATAGAGCACAGCATATAGTTGTATGCGTGGCTATGGTTTATCACAGGGAAAGGATACAAAGCAAAATCAGCCCAGGGATAAGGTGCATGGGGTGAAGTCTGGAGGGAACCAGGCACAAGCTTCCAGACCCCTCTCCCAGCAGAATTATATGGGAAGCACTTAATTCCCCACAATGAGCTGGGACAACACGTGCGAAGTGTTGTCTGCCAGGGAGGCTCATTAGAGACTCAGCACCCAGAGTTTTCACTAGTGGCTGGGCATGTAGGCACCCTCTGCCCAGAACATACCTACATTCCAGACTCCTAGAAGGGAAGCAGGCATTCAGCACAAACTATACTGTACAAACTGTTTAAGCAGAGTTAACTCCTCTTACCAGTTAGTGTGGTGGGAACCCTCTTAAAATCCAAGTTCCCAGACCACAGCCAAGGTCCAACCTTGCCATCAGGCCTTGCTAAGAAGCACCGTCAAGCCTGCTGTGTTAACTTTTATCTGCACAGTAGGTAAGCATGGAACATTCATTCTAAGACACATAGGAGGTCAAGTTGAGACAATTTGATGAGTAGTATGTACATTCATTTACCAGATGATCCAGAGCATTTATGTGCCAAATGCTGTGCGGGGGACAGGGTTGTGGCATCTAAGTCATGAGGGAGTGACATTTAAGTGGACCCAGGAGGGAGAAAGGTATGATGTGGCATTAGCCACAGTGAGGACAGGGTTAGGAGGAAAGGAAGTGGGTGGGTGGAGTTGGGGAGAGGTGGGTGCTTCAAGTAGAGATGTCACTACTGATTTATTTTGGGGGGGATTAATTTTTGGGGTCTGTAGAGTGTCAGACAGGGGAGAGATTTCACATCTGAGTCAGGGATGTCACTTCCTGAGATTGGGAACACTGGAAGAGGAATAGCCTTTGAGAAGAAGGTGGTGAGTGCATTTTTTTTTTTGTGTGTGTGTGTGTGTGTGTGTGTGTGTGTGTGTGTGTGTGTGGCGGGGGGGAGATGAAACAACAGAAATTTATATCTCATAGGTCTAAAGGCACAGAAATCAAGATGTCCACAGGGTGATACTTCCTATGAAATTTGGAGGGGAGGGTTCTTCTTTGCCTCTCTCCTAGCTTCTGCTGGTTGTTGGCATCCTTGGTGTTCCCTGGCTTGTAGATGCATCAATCCAATCTCTGCCTGCATTGTCACATGGTCTTCTCCCCTCATGTGTCCCTGTTTCTGTGTCTCTTTTCCTCTCAGTAGGACACCAGTCATTGGATTAACGGCCCACTCTGCTCCACTGTAACTTCATTTAACTAATTACATCTGCAAAAACTCTATTTTCAAATAAGGTCACATTCTGAGCTACTGGGAGTTAGAACTTCCTCTTTTATTTGGGAACACAATCCAACCCATAACCGTCTGCCCTCTGGCTCCCACAAATTGATGTCTCCAATTTTTACCCATTCCAGCAGTCTAAAATTTCATCTAAATCTCATCAACTGAAAAAAGGCCCAAATTTTATCATGTAAATCATCCAAATCAGATATGGGTGAGATTTAGGGTGTGATCCAGCTGGGGCAAACTTCTCTCCATCTGTGAACCTGTGAAACCAGAAAGGAGACACCTGCTTCCAGAATACAATGGTGAGGCCTGCTTAGGACAGTCATTTCCATTCCCAACGGGAGAGAAAAAAGGGGTCACGTGTCCCAGGCAAGTTCACAACCCAGCAGGGGAAGATCAAGGCCTGAGAATAATCCTTGTTTCTTAGAGCTGCCTGCTGGGGCAACAGCCCTGCTTTCTAGCTTATTCTGGATATTCCATTCTTGTTCCCCCAGATAGGTAAGTGGAGAGATTGGAGCCGATGGTTGGGTGTCTGGTCTGGAATTCAGATCTGAGTCAGCATTGTCAAGTAGAGTTGGCCAAGTAGAGGGACAGGGTGCCAGCTGAGGCAGAGAGTACTGAGGGAGATGAGAAGAGGAAGGTCTGCAACATGGGGATGCTAGCCAGAGGCAAGATGGAGGAGGAACTTATACAAAAAACTGGGAAGGAGGCTGGGAGTGTGGGCACTGTGCATGTCCTTATGAGTGTGTGCATGGGTGTGTGTACACATGTGGTCACTAACAATCAGGGTGGGCAGCCCCTGCTTCTGTGAGTATGCTCACTGGGCCTCACAGCCCTCCCCTTCTCCTCTAGCTCTGCTTGCTCAGGACCCTGTGTGGCTGCAGGAGAAAAGCATAGAGGAAGAAGCTGTGGTTCCTGGCGTGCTGTCTACCTGTGTACAGGTAAGTAAGAAGTGCACCTTGCTCTTCTTTCTTGCTTTGCCCCCTTGTTTCCTTTTCATTACCTGGAGCTTTTTGACCCCACAGGGCTGACTTCCAGGCATCTAGGCATGGGGCTTCTCTCAGTGGGTGGAGGATGGCCCTGGCAACGAACACACCCCCTCAGTCAGACCTTCCCCAGGTTGTAAGTGCCATGTTCTGCTGAGCATCAGGAGGGAAAATAAAGCAAGGATGTGAGCTGTCCTTGTCTCCTAACCATCATGGTCTCCTGGAGCAAATATTTCTCTCTTGCCTTTTTCTTGCCTGCCACATGCTTAGGTCTGCTGGACCCTGGTACTGAAGGGAAATAAAACTGCAAGGGCTTCCTAGCTAATTGTCAATAGCTAAGTCCTGTCATGAAGTTGAGGTCCTTCGGCACTGTGCCTCTGGGTGCTATCCCTCAGGGGGGAAGAGTAGAGAGAGAATTCTAATTTTGAGGCCTAAACCAAAGGGCAGATTCTGAGGTACCTCAGAGCCCCATCTGAAAATCCTCCACACAGTGTCTCTGTTCCCAGGCTTGCCAACTCCCCACCATCCTCTTAAGTGTTGGCAGAAGTGGCCCCTGACTGAGCCTGAATGGGTGTGCATTTTAGGAACCAGTCACCTTTGCAGATGTGACTGTGCTCTTCACCCCAGAAGAATGGATGTTTCTAGACTCTGCCCAGAGAAGCCTGTATAGAGACGTGATGCTAGAGAACTACAAGAACCTGACCTCTGTGGGTAAGGCTGGTCGTATTACTTCATCCATACACTCATGCAGCAAGAATGGGTTCCTGGAACTATGCTGGCTAGGAAACTGAGAGATGAAAAGACAGACAAGGCCAGGCTGAGGGACCCCACCGGTGCAGGAATCCTTGCTTTGGGCTTCTAATATGCATTTAAGACCATTGGTTAATCTCTTCCCGCCCTCCCCTCTCCCTCCTTCCCGCTGAGACTTATCAGTCTGTTCCATGTTTTCATGCATGTAGTTTCCACTCCTGTGTTGAGCATCTGCCTTCTGGTGGTCAGTGCGCGTCATAGCTACTGGGCAGTCAGACGGTTGCTTAGGCTTTTATATATATAGATAGTCTAGGGGCATCCCCATGGAAATGTAGATCTATCTTCTGTTTCTGGGCTTTTCAAATACGTACATCCCTGAGCTAGGCCCTAGGTTTTGGGGACTGGAATGTCCCAGTGTCCTTGGGAACCTAGTGAAGGAGCTTGTGAAAGAGCTCTGCTGTGCCCATCAACATTTAGGCATGCTCATTTCACTGCTTCTGTCTCCAGCGTCCCTAATGACTTCAGATTATCAGCCCCGGTTTCATGGCAGGCGTAGTCTGCCCACACTATGTGTCTTTCCCCACAAGCAGGAGATCAACTATGCAAACTCAGTACCTTTTCCTATTTGGAGCAAAGAGAAGAGCTGTGGATCACTGATAGAGGGATGTTCCCAGGAGTCCGAACAGGTGAGTGCCAGGCTAGCTCTCAGGGGAGCACTAGCTCTGATTGGTAAGATGAATGCTCAATTTGGAAAGTGTCATAGGGTCCATACTTTCAACGCCTTTGACAGAGAAGGCTATTGGTTGAGCTCTCTTAGTGAGTTTTCACCTTTTTTCCTTTCTCTTTTTATCTCAAATACATTACTCTGGTTTCATAGAATGATTTATCCCTCCATCCCTTCACAGTTAGCATTTCCACGTGTGTATTTCATCCAGTTCCTCCCTACTGTAGATTGTTAATACTTACTCTCAACATCACAGAATACTTCCTTAGTAAATTATCTACCATTTCTATCCTTTTTCTCTGTGATTTCATGACTCCTCACATAGCCAAATGCCTTAAAATTTTCCTTTGCTCTCTGGTACATTTCTCCTTTTCACCCTTCCTTCCCATATTTAAGATCAGTATTTAAAAAATAATCTGCTTGTCTTAGCTTACTTTTTTGGTCATCTTGATCCTAGTTTCCTTCTCTGAACATTTAATTCCTCCCTCTTCCCTTTAATTCATTTCAGAACCTCAACCTCAACCCCAAGAGTCAATTCTTAACCAAGATACTTTTGCGAAGATTGCATCCATTGGTATAGAAAGGGTAAGTAAGGTACACAAGTTACTCTTGGTCTTCTATAATAAGAAGTCTGGAGTTGCTGCTGGTTAGAAAAACAGCACATGAGGCTAGAGAGAGATTGAAGGCAAGGGGTGCTCACCCAGGAGAAAGCAGTTTCTTGATAGAGAGTCTGTGAATGTCATGATGAAGTGGGGGAAAACTTGAAATGTAAATTAAGATGCATCTTCATAGAATACCCACAACTAACCATGTTCCTAAATGGGACACAGACATGGTGCATTTAAAACTTAGTGTAGTCTTAAACAATTCAGAAAAAGTCTACATCTAAGAAGCCCCATGAAAGTAATGAAAATGATAGCTCTTTGTGGCATTGCATCCACTTGATAGAACTTAGGGTAAGAAATAGTACAGACACACGAAAATCGTAAAAGCTTCAGCTATAGAAATGTCTTGACTCTACACACAATTTACTTGAGGGAGAATGTCGATGATTATAATGAAATATTTAGTCTTCACATTTTCCTCAATTGACAGGAGCAACCTCTGCATGGAGAAAAACTCTATAATGAACTTGGGGAACCCTTTAACAGTATCAAACAACTTTTTCAGTGTGAGAGAATTTATGCTGGAGGCCACCCCTATGAATGCCCAGAGAGTGGGAAATCCTTCTTCCAGACCACTCACCTAATAGTGCATGAGAAGACCCAGAGTGGACATAGTGGAGATAAAACCTATGCATGTAACAAATGTGAAAAATCCTTCAGATACAGCTCTGACCTTATCAGGCACGAGAAGACTCATACCTCAGAGAAGTACTTTGAATGTCAAGAATGTAGGCATGCCTTCAAGTACTCCTCGAACCTGCGACGCCACATGAGGACACACACAGGAGAGAAACCTTTTGAATGTAGTCAGTGTGGAAAAACCTTCACAAGGAACTTTAACCTGATTTTGCACCAGAGAAACCACACGGGTGAAAAGCCCTATGAATGTAAGGATTGTGGGAAAGCTTTTAATCAGCCATCTTCTCTGAGGAGCCATATGAGAACTCACACTGGAGAGAAGCCCTTTGAATGCAGTCAGTGTGGGAAAGCTTTCAGAGAACATTCGTCACTGAAGACTCATTTGCGTACTCACACCAGAGAGAAACCATATGAGTGTAACCAGTGTGGAAAGCCCTTCCGGACAAGTACCCATCTGAATGTTCACAAGAGGATCCACACGGGGGAGAAACTTTATGAGTGTACTACTTGTGGTCAGGTGTTGAGTCGTCTCTCAACCCTCAAGAGTCACATGCGAACCCACACTGGAGAGAAGCCCTACGCATGCCAGGAGTGTGGGCGAGCCTTTAGTGAGCCCTCATCCCTCAGGAAACATGCAAGGACCCATACCGGCAAGAAGCCCTATGTCTGTCAGGAATGTGGGCGAGCCTTTGGTCAGTCTTCACACCTTATTGTACACGTGAGAACACACACTACAGGAAAACCCTATGAATGTAATCAGTGTGAGAAAGCGTTTCGGCATAGCTCTTCACTTACTGTGCATAAAAGGATTCATACCAGGAGAGACAACGTTAGGAATGGCAGCCTGCCTTTATCAGTGTCTCATTCATTTGGTAGGCCCCTTGCTAATTAACTTCCAATTTGTAAAAATATAAACATTTGGGCCTATAATAATCTCTTACAGTACTTGTTTAGCTGCATAACATGTTTTGATGTCTAATTTAATTTTTGTTTAATTCTAAATGTTGTATTAGTTTCCATTATTAAATCTTTGACACATTACTTACTTGTAATTAGATTTTTAAATAACTATGCATGGTTATGTTTTTGTATAATTATTTATAGTGGAATGCATAAATCTTACGAGTTAGATGAGTTGGACAGGTGTATATATACATGTAACCAACACCCTATTCAAGATACAGAGCATGTCTATCATTCTGGAAAGTTCCTGCATATATCTGGGTGTTTCTTACTTGTCTTTTTGTTGTTGGTTTCTAATTTAATTACATTGAGCAGACTGTGTGGTCTTTGGGTTACTGAATCTTAGGTATTTGTTGAGATTTCTTTTTGGTCTAGTATGGCACATCCTACTAGTTGTCTCCCAAAACTGCCCTTTCTTCTTTACAACAGAACCTAAGTTTTTTGTTCACATTGGTAATGTGCACTATTATAAAACCTCCATCCCCCAGTCCTTCTAGCAGTTAGAGAAGCCCACATCGCCCAGTTCTGGTCAGTTAGAGAAGTCACTGGGTGTGACTCCTGGGAAAGAGGTTGGAAAGGAGTGGTTTCATTTAGCCAGGTCCCTCTACTTGCCTTTTGCACAAGTGAACGTGGTGTCCAGTGCTAGAGGAGCCATCTGTGACCATGAGGATAAAAGCTACAGGCTAAAGAGAGTGTGGCCAGAAGTTACAAACATTCTGGTTCTGCAGTTGGTATCTTTATGTGTCTGCACCAGCCCTGAACTATTTATTTCTGAATATCTTGTTAGATGCATTTCTTGCTAGTATGTGGCATTGGCTTTTTGAGGAGGGAGGTGGAGAGGGGAAGGCAGAGATGGGCTTATTACAGTTGAATACAATTTCTAACAGATGCACTTAATATATGGTCAGTTTTTATAAGTGCTTTCATGGGTGGTTGAAATCAATGTATTCTACATAAGTCTACTAAATCAAGCCTATTATTTGTGTTTCAAAATCTGCACATTTATAATAAACTAGAGGCCTGATGCACGAAGATTCATGCAAGAATGGGCCTTCCTTCCCCTGGCTGCTGGCATTGCCTTTGCTCCGGCCCGGAGCCGCCTTTTCTGCCTTTGCTCCAGCCCGGAGCCACCTTTCCACCTTCCCACGCTGCCCAGAGGCCCTGAGTGGCTGGGGTGGTGTGGAACGCCTGCGTCGTCACCATGGTGAAGACGCAAGAGTCCCGCCCCCCACTGCTTGGTGCCTGTGTATGCAAATTAACCAGCCATCTTTGTTGGGTTAATTTGCATACTCCTGATTGGCTGGTGGGTGTCGTGAAGGTACAGTCAATTTGCATATTTCTCTTTTATTAGTGTAGATACTAGAGGCCTGGTGCATGAAATTTGTGCACAGGGGGTGTGTGTCCCTTAGCCCAGCCTGCACCCTCTCCAATTTGGGACCCCTCGAGGGATGTCCAACTGCCCGTTTAGGCCCGATCCTGGCATCCTGACTCATAATCCAGAACTGCTGGCTCCCAACTGCTCACCTGCCTGCCTGCCTGATTTCCCATAACCGATTCTGCCTGCCAGCCTAATCACCCCATAACCACTCCCCTGCCAGCCTGATTGATGCCTAATTGCTCCCTTGCTGGCCCAATTGCCCCTAACTGCCCTCCCTTGCTGGTCCAGTCACCCCTAACTGCCCTCCCTTGCCAGCCTGGTTGCCCCTAACTGCCAGCCTGATTCCCCCTAATTGCCCTCCCCTGCAGGCCTGGTCCCCCCAACTGCCCTCCCCTGCAGGCCTTGTCCCTCCCAACTGCCTTCCCCTGCAGGCTTGGTCACCCCTAACTGCCCTCCCCTGCCAGCCCAGTCACCCCTAACTGCCCTCCCCTGCCAGCCTGGTCACCCCTAAATGCTCTCCCCTGCAGGCCTGATCGCTCCCAACTGCCTTCCCCTGCAGGCCTGGTTGCCTCCAACTGCCCTCCCCTGCAGGCCTGGTTCCCCCCAACTGCCCTCCTCTGCAGGGCTGGTTCTTCCCACCTACCCTCCCCTGCAGGCCTGAGTCCACTCCCTCCCCCCCCAACTGTCCTCCCCTGCAGGCCTGGTTGCCCCCAACTGCCCTCCTTTGCCAGCCCAGACACCCCTACCTGCCCTCCCCTGCAGGCCTGATTGCCCCCAACTGTCCTCCCTTTCAGGCCTGTTCCCTCCCAACTGCCCTCCCCTGCTGGCTTGATCACCCACAACTGCCCTCCCCTGCTGGCCATCTTGTGTCCACATGGGGGCAGCCATCTTGTGTGTTGGAATGATGGTTAACTCTTTATTATATAGGATTATATAGGATTGGTCTCTGTCTTAATCAGTTCAGGCAGCTATAACAAAAATACTATAGGCTGGGTGGCTTACTAGTATAAACAACATAAATTTATTTCTCACAGTTCTGGAGCCTGGAAGTCTAAGATCAAGGCACTGGCAAATTCAACGTCTGCTTCCTTGTTCACTGATGGCCAGCTTCTCTCTCTGTATTCACATGACAGAAGGATTGAGGGAGCTTCTGGTGTCCCTTTTATAAGGGCACTAATCCCATCCAAGAGGGGTCTACTCCCATAATCTAATCACCCTCCAAAGGCCCCATCTCCAGCTACCGTCGCACTGGGGAAGGCATTAACATATGAGTGTTGGTAGACACAAACATTTGGTCCATAGCAGTTTCTGATCTATCATTTACTAAAAGAGATACATTTAACCCTCCCGCCATGATTGTGGATTGCTGAATAAATCTTATAATTCTATCATTTTTTAATTTATACATTTTGAAGCAATTAAATAAACTTTTTTGATGATTTTTTTTCTGGTATCTGCAAAGTGTTTCATTTTTTTAATTTAAAAAAATTGTTATTGGAAATATTACATACTGTATTTTTCCATGTATGAGATGCCCCCATGTATAAGACGCCCCCCACTTTTCCAACCCCAAATTAAGAAATCAATATTTTAAACATTTTGCTGGTTTTCCTATTAAGGCCTTCTTTTTTGGCATCTTAAGGAGTTGTTCTTCCTGTTTTCTCCATTGTCTGATCATACACTCAGTGGGAGGAGGTCCAAATTGTCTCTCTGCAGCTCTGTTTCCAGGCTCTTTTGCATAGCTGATTACATTCAGTTTGAATTTTGCAAAGTAAGACAATCGCTTACTGGTATTTATCTTTTTATTTTTTGACATTTTTATGGGCTCAGAACACTCTGGTCCCCATTGCATCTGCGCACTCTCCACCTCCTCTAATTACAGCATCAGTTGACGTCAGTAACAATAAAGCTTGTGATTGGAGGAAGCCTGTTTAACAAGGTATAGGCAACTACACACTGCACGGCTCCCTCCTCGGCTGACTTCTGTATATAAGACACCCCTTATTTTCAGTCTAATGATTTTGGAAAAACAGCGTCTTATACACGGGGAAATATGGTATGTCCTCTCTTTCCCCCCATTGACCCCTTCTAGCCCTTCCCCCCCCCCCCCCCAGGCCTTCACCATCCTATTGTCTGCATCCATGGGTTATGCATATATGCATACAAGTTCTTTGGTTGATCTCTTTCCACCTACCCATCCCTGCCTTCCCTCTGAGATTCAACAGTCTGTTCCATGCTTCTATGTCTCTGGATCTATTTTATTTGTCAGTTTATTTTGTTAATTAGATTACACATATGAGTGAGATCATGAGATACTTGTCTTTCTCTGACTGGCTTATTTCACTTAGCATAATACTCTCCAGGTTACTCCATGCTGCATAGTATTCCATGTTGTAAAGGTACTACAGCTTTTTAGTCCACTCGTCTACTGATGGGCACTTGGGCTGTTTCCAGATTTTAGCTATTATAAATTGTGCTGCTATGAACATAGGGGTGCATACATTCTTTCTGATTAGTGTTTCGTGTTTCTTAGGATATCCAGTGGAAACTTGGTTCTCAAACCTAAGGCGGTTTGAGAAGTGATTTGTTTGAAAACTGAATCATTTTTTCCCATTAGAAACAATGTAAATTGAGGACAAATATGTGATATCTTAATCAATAAAGAAATTAAAAAAAAATAATGTAAATTGAATTAATATGTTCCAGACTCCCAAATGATTCCCTGTTTTAAACTTTCTTATATATAGTACATGTCTAATGTACTGTTTAATCTATAAATAAACACTTCTTTTCTTAAATTTATCAAACCACACCCTACTAGCCTCAAAGGAATTTTTCATCTATCACTGCTTCCGAAATCTATCTCTGGCTAGTTACTTTTCCTATATCCAGTAAACAACAGTTTTTCTACCTATTCAATGGCCTGTGATTGTTGTTTTGTCAGTACTTTCACACCCTTAGCAACATTAACACTCTCTCTCTTTTTTTAACAGCACTCTTGATGGCCTCTTTAGATTTTTAAAGTGCCAATCCTTCATTTCGCCAGCAACAAATACATTCTCTTCTTTGTTTGTTGCCTGAGAGACACTTTTGTTATGCTGAGGTATTAGCATGAAAGAGTTGTCAGGTGGAAAACTGAAGTTTTGGTGGATGACTGAGACTTTTTAAAAATATATATATTTTATTGATTTTTTACAGAGAGGAAGGGAGAGGGAAAGAGTTCGAAACATCGATCAGCTGCCTTGACCAGAACCAAACCTGGGACCTTTTAGTCTGCAGGCCAACACTCTATCCACTGAGCCAAACTGGTTAGGGTGATGACTGAGACATTTTTTCTGTGAACAACTTGGTCAAGAACTGAATTGTTTGAGATGGGAGATTTTCAAGAAACGAGGTTTAACTGTGTTCCTAGAAGTGGGATCACTAGGCCATATGGCAGTTCCATTTTGAGGAAACGCCACACTATTTTCCATAGTGGTTGTACCAGTCTGCATAGCCACCAGCAGTGTACTAGCGTTCCCTTTTCTCCACACCCTCTCCAGCAATTGTTTGTTGATTTATTGTTTTTTTTTTTGTTTTTTTTTTTTTACAGAGAGGAAGAGAGAGGGATAGAGAGCTAGAAACATCGATGAGAGAGAAACATCGATCAGCTGCCTCTTGCACAGCCCCTACTGGGGATGTGCCCGCAACCAAGGTACATGCCCTTGACCGGAATCGAACCTGGGACCCTTCAGTCCGCAGGCTGACGCTCTATCCACTGAGCCAAACCGGTTTCGGCTGTTTGCTGATTTATTGATGGTAGCCATTCTGGAAGGTGTGAGGTGGTATCTCATTATCATTTTAATCTGCATCTCTCTGATGATTAGTGACATTGAACATTTTTTTATATGTCACTTGGCCATTTGTATGTCCTCTTTGAAGAAGTATCTATTCAGGTCCTCTGCCCATTTTTTAATTAGATTACTTATTATCCTTTTGTTGAGTTGCATGAGTACTTTATATATTTTGGAAATTAACCCCTCTTTTTTAATAACTAATTTTTTAAGAGAAGTTTTAGGTTTACAGCAATTGTTAAGAGGAAGTTTTACCAATTTTCCTGTCTACCCTTGCCCCCACACATGTATAGCCTCCCTCATTATCAACATCACTCACTGGTATGGTGCATTTGTTAAAATTGATGAGCCTACATCAATGCTTCATAATCACCAAAAGTCCATAGTTTGCATTAGGGTTCACTCTTGGTGTTGTACATTCTATTGCTTGCATACTTTTCAATTGATCATTCTTGTAAAATTTACATGAAACACCTTCTAATAAATATCTTCCTATGAATACGAGAGTATTTCTCTAAGGTAGACTCAAAGAAGTGGGATTTGTGGGCCCTAGGATATGTGCATCTTAAACTTTCCTAGCTAGTAACAAATTGCTGATTAAAGTAAGTGTGTATATTAATTTATCCTAGTACTTAATGAGAATATCCATTTCACTCTGGTCTAATGAATGTTGAATATTATCCAACTCTATATTTTTCTAATTCCTGCAATATTAGCTTCTTGTATTAATTTCCGTATTCTTGATTACTATGTCTTAGCATTTTTCTTTTTCTGTTAATGACCTATAATTTTCTCTTTCTAATATATTCTTATCATCGAAATTTAAAAATTATCGATTAATCTCTTATTAACATTAAAATATTTTATGTAGTCTTCAGGCTTCATTAATGGTGTTCTTTATCATCCAGAAACTAAGTAGTAAAGCTTGTTAGTTTTTTCTATGCCTTTGGATTTTGATTAAAGGTATGTTGTTAATGAAATTTTAAATTGTAGCCTCTGTTTTCTTTTGAAATTTCCCATATGTTCATACATATTGCCCTTTTTCCAGGAGAATGGGGTTTCTCAACTTTGGGGTAACAGAAGAGAACATGAACTTTCCTATTAAAAGTTATTCTCTTTACACCTTGTATGTTTTTGTAGACATTTTCTAGTTTTTAATAGTGAAAAGGTAGACATCTGTTTTTAGCGTCTGTATAATATAAGGGAGTTTAGAACAGAGTTTCTCAACCTCAGCATTATTGATTGACATTTGGGGGGCTGGATACTTTTTGTGGCTGGGCTGTCCTGTACATTATAGAATGCTGAGCAGAATCTCTTGCCTGAACTTACTACAGTAGATACCCCTCCAGCTGTGAAACTAAAGATGTCTCCAGAAATTGCCAAATGTTCCCTAGGACAAAATATCCCCCAGGTGATAACTACTACTTTAGAGCCTTTAACATATTATTCATAATTATTAAAGTTCTGTGTCTGTTAGTTTAGCCCTCAGTGTGATTGTGTTGAGCTTTTCATGGACTGTTTTTGCTGATGTATTTCATAATTTTTGGTTGAATGCTGGAAAATGTGTGTAGAACAGTGGACACTAAGGTTTATATTATTAATTATTGGCAGTAGGCACACCTATATTTTTACTAGAATATTTTTGAGAGAGCTATCTAGTGGTAGTCATTGCATCCAGGTTTCATTATATTCTAGTGCTACCTTGTTATCTTGTGCTTATGGTGGGGCTGTTTTGACAGAGGGTTTTCATCATTTGCTTCATTGTCAGCTGTAGACGTTCCCTGTGAAGCTGCATCTCAGAGGGTCTCCACATTCCTGCCACTTCCTCAGAGATTCTATACTATCATGATTACTCACACTTGGCCCTTAGCAATTCATTATATATTTAGATGAATTATTTTTAACTATTCATTTTGCATCCAAATAACTTCCTTTGTGCTCTGCCATAAATGAACCAGTTCTCCTGGTGGTCTCTCCTTGGACGACCCTGTCTTTCTTTAGATTTTAGGTTATTTTGTTGCACTTTACATCAATTGTCTTATGGGTTCAAGAAAATGAATGATTTTGTAGTTTACATGGATTTTTTATTGTTAGGTTGGGAGCAATACTCATTTCCATTTTTTGTTTGCTAGGCAGAGAAGTTCAGATTCTCTCAAATTTCTCCTAATATTTTAATAATATTGTTTTATCATTTTTGGATTTTAAATCCATTATCATATAACCATGCAAATTTATAGTTTTATAAGATACTTATTTACAAAATTACTTTTGTGCAGAGGAAAAGACATTTTCTGCACACCTAAGAATTTATATTAATACATTAATAACTAATATATTTACTTTTATGATACCTTTACAATTCTTAAATTGAATTTGGAATGGTATAAGAAACACTCATATACCCTTTAGAGTCAACAATTATATAGTGTCACATTACATGCACATACATTTTCTTGCTAAAACCTTGATATTTATCAAATATTGAAGAATCTAAAGAATATTCTCCACATAACTAGAATACTATTATTACAAACACCAAAGAATATTAGTAATTTACTAAGTTTTAAAATTTTTATTTTAAATTATAGTTGACATAAAATATTGCAATGTAGTGATTAGATATTTATTAATAACTTTAATAATGGATACATATTCAAATTATTTCAATTGCTTCCAAAATATTTTTATAGCTGTGTATTTGAATCAGAATACCACTTAGATTGACATTGGATTTGATTGTTATGTTGCTTTTATCTGTTTTCTAGAATAGCCTTAGTCTTAAACTGATAATTGACTTTCTTTTTAAAGGATACTGACTTTAGAAGAGTCCAGATCACATGGCTTGTTGAATGCACTATGTTCTTGATTTGCCTGATTGTTTCCTCAGATATTATTTAACTTGTTATTCTGTTCCATGTATTTTATGAATACTAATACTCAAGTCTGAAAGAACAGGTCTCAGCAAGCTTTTTCTCTCATGGACCAGTGAGTAAATATTTTGGCTTTGGGATTTTGCAGTGTCTTTCACAACAACTTAACTCTGACATTGTAGTATGAAAGGAGGCATAGACAAAATCCATCAACACATGACTGTGGATGTGTTCCGGTAAAAGTTTATTTATAAAAGCAGGCAGATGCCTGGATTTAACCTGCATGTTATAGTTTCCCAACACTTGATTGAAACCCTGGATTAGATTTTGGTTAGACTGATTTGTCAATAATTCTTTATTTACACACACAGGATGTTATAAAGTCACGTCTTATCAGGAGATAATGTTAGGTTGCCCACTATCGATAAAGTTAAGCTGATCATTAAGGTTTTATGGTGACTGTCAGATCTCCCTATTGTAAATGTGCACTTTGGCCCTTGTAATTAATCAATAATATATGAGGTGGTATTTTTGGCAGTGTGGGACTAGCCTGACCTCCAACAGCCTTTTACATTTTGTTTTAGTGGCCATTTACTTGGTATTGCAAAATCATGATTTTCTAATTTTATCTCATCTTTTACAATTATTAGCTGATATTTTTAGGTATCACTATGGACTCATGGATGTTTTTAATGTTATGCCCATTTATAGGCATTTCCCATAAGTTCAAATTATACAAATGTGGTCCGTGAAAACCCATAGGGAATTTCTTCCAGGTGAAATTGCTCTGGATTGGGTTTTGCCCAGATGAAATAATATATATAAATACAAGTACATAATATACTGTAGCAATATACACCTTGCACACAACTCAAATTTATAAAATGCAAGGATGTAGAAACTCTATTGATTTTACTCTAACATTTTCTTTACATATGAGCTTTGTGAAATCAGGAACTGAATCTGTCTTGATCTGTGTACAGCACATGGTGAGTAAGGGAAATATTTTTAAATGAAAAATTAGTAAGTCTTTAGAAATGAAGAGTGAAGAAGTCAAGGCATGTAGGTTGTGAGGCCAAATATAGGTATTTGACTGAACATTACTTTACTCTTTTATGTCATTATAAGATAGACCTTTGATGATGGTTTTCCTTGTTATATATATTTAACTTAAGGAACATTTTTGTAGAAAAACAGGTTGAAGTGGAGGGTTTAACCCAAGACAACTGAGGAATTGGGTCATAGCTCCTTGACTGTGCTGGGATTGAGCTGAGCATGCTGTGTGGGCCAGAAGGCCCCAATTCTCTAGCAACTGAATGTCAAACATTTCCTGTATACTTTTCTCCCACAATGGTGCCATGAAGAGTTACTTGTAACAGACACAAAAAGTATTTTCTATATTCTTTGCCCAAAGGATGACAGTTCAGTGTTTTCCAGGAAACAGGATCATCTGGTTTAGTTGTTAATTTCGTTCTCCTAAGATGGAAGGGATAAAAATGATACTGTATTAAAAAGTGTAGGACGTATATTCTGAAAACTATAAAAGATTGTCAAAAGAAGCCAAACAACCTAAAGAAATGGAAAAATATTGCATATTCATGGATCAGAAGACTTACTAGTTAAGATTGTAGAACCTCTGCATTGATCTATAGATTCAACACAATGCTTATCAATATCTCAGTTAAATTTTTCTCAGAAATTGACAAGCACATCTTAAAATTTATATGGGACTTAAAAGGGTCCAGAACAGCTGAAACAATCTTGATAAAAAAGAACAAATTTGTGGAGTCAATTCCCCAAATTTCAAACTTGCTACAAACTATAGTAATCAAGATAGATGATGGAAGAGAGCTAAGTGTACAAAAATAAAACCTTATATTTATTGTGAATTGCTTTTGACAAGGATGTCAGGACGATTCACCGATGGAAAGAACAGTCTTTTCAATAAATGATGTTGGGAAAACTGGATAGCCACATGTAAAAGAATGTGTACATCACACTGTAAAAACCTCAAACCATTAAAAATTAATTCTAAATAAATCATATACCTAAGTGTAATAACTAAAACTATAAATGTTTTGAAAGAATACATCTATAAATCTTATGGGCGTTAGTCAATTCTTTTTTAAATATGATACCTAAAGCACAAGTAAACAAAAAAATAGATAAATTTCACTCCCACAAGGTAAAAAAAAAATTATGCATCAATTGGATCAAGAGTGTGAAAAACCAATCAAAAAATGGGATAAAAAAATTGAAAATCATATGTCTCCCAAGAGACTTGTGTCCAGAACATACGTGGAATTTTTACAATTTATCAATAAAAGATAAATGATTGAATTAAAAATGGCAAGAGGATTTGAATAGCTATTTCTTCAAAGAAGATATGCAAAAGGCTAATAACCATGTGAAAAGATGTTCAACATCATTAGACATTAGGGAAATACAAACCAAAAGCCTAATGCACTGTATACAAAGTAAGGTATAAAAAACTAGCCCTGGCCAGTGTGGTTCAGTTGGTTGGATCATCGTCCTGTGCACTGAAGCGTCTTGAGTTTGATTCCCAGTCAGGGTTCATACCCAGGTTGCAGGTTTCATCCCTAGTCAGGGCACATATGGTGGACAATAGCTCGGTGTTTTTCTCTCACATTGATGTTTTTCTCTCTTTCCCTCTCTCTAAAATTTATTCCAGGATGAGGATTAAAAAAAGCAAAAGCAAAAAACTAAACCACAAGTTTTTGTGAGGATGTGGAGGAAATTGGAACCCTTATATATTTTGGTCTTGTTCCTCGTGGAATTGGGGAACCATTTTGGGGATTTTTATGCAAGGTGGTGGAATATAAAATTTTTGTTTTGAGAAGATAATTCCGAGTTTTATGTGAACAATTGTTGCAGGAGAGAATAGATGAGGAAAACCGGTTAGGATGATTCTGCAATACAGCTAAGGAAAGATGACAGCTGGATTTAGGGAGGAGGTGTTGGAGACAGTGTTAACAGAACAGATCTATGAGTACTGAGGAGGAAATATTAATATGATTTAGCAATGGACTGTTTTGGGGTGGAACAGGGAAGGAAAGAGGATAATATTAATGAATATTCAGGTCCTGACTAGTGCAATGAGATGAATGGAGATGCCATTGAAAGAGATGAGAAACCCTGAGGAGGATTAAGCTATTGAAAAAATGATAAATTCTTTTATGGCCATGTTGGATTGTTTCTGACATATTTAAGTAGAGGTACTAAGTAAGTAATTGAAAATTATCATCTGGGGCTCAAAGGTAATTCAGGACTAGAGAAACTGTTTGGCTATTATTTCCTTCTGCATAATTCATTGAGTCCCTGTAGACAGGATTGTCTATAAGGAGAGTATAGTATGACTAGAGGCCCGGTGCATGGAATTTGTGCACAGGTAGGGTCCCTAGGCCTGGGTGGCGATCAGGGCCATTTGGGGCCTTCTGGCTGCCGGCCAGGGCTTTCCTTTGTTTTGTGCCACCCCTTGGTGGTCAGCATACGTCATAGCGAGTGATCAAACTCCCGGTCTCCTGGTCGAACTCCCGAGGGGACACTTTGCATATTAGCCTTTTATATATATAGATAATGGGAGTGTTTCTAGGACAAAGCTGGATAGAGTAAATGACGTCTAAAGAAGATGAAGACAGTTCAGCCAGAAAGTTAGGAAGAATTCCAGGGATGTTGAGATCTAGGAATCAGGAACAAAAGAGAAGTTTCATGATGGAGGCAGTAACCACAACACCCAATAGTACTAAGAGGACCAAAAAATATTTATTTCATCCAGTGATATGAAGGTCATTGGAGGCTTAAGAGAGAGCTGTTTGGTGCAATGATGGAGGCACATGCCAGTTTTGAGTGTTTGAGGAAGAAGAGGGAGGGATCAAATGTATAACTTTAATAATTTTTAAAAGACAGAGATTTAGCATGTTGCAATGAAGGTGGATGCAATGATACTGTTGAGGAGGTGAGACTGTGCAAGGTTCAGAGTTATGTAAAGTTATGGAACAGTCAGGAGTGTTGAGAACCAAAATGCAAGAGAAGGACTAGCCTTAAAAAAGTCAGAAGCACATTTTTGTCTGTGGCAATAAGATGGAATGAAGAGAGAATGAACCAGATGTCCAATGCCTTGTGTTTTTGAGAGCACAAAGTTGACTTTGTTTCATCCTGCTTACTTGATTTGCTATGGAAGAAACTGGTAGAAACATCTGCAGGAAAGGAAAGAATTAGAATAATGAGATTCTTGATGAATGGAGAATTTGGAAGCATTAGTTGTAGAGGATTGGACAAACAAGTGGATGATAAATATGCATAAGGCTTGGCAGGCAGCATGGTGGGTCCATGGAAGTTGGGAGAAAAAGTGAATTGTCTGAAAACCTTGCACAATCCATATAGAACTTATGAGTGTCATTTTCTTTACCTACCAATGGGAACATAATAATACTTATCTTCAAGAGCTGATGTGAAGAACATGTGAACAAAAATCATAAGACAAGGTTTTATAAACCAGAATATACATATGTTCATTGCTATTGCTGGGATCCCTCCTCAGCTTTTTGTGAATCTCCTTCCTGGCTTTGCATTATTTGTATGTGTTGAAAATTCCAGGACCAATTGTAGATTCTTAAGGAAAATCTCAAATCAAACCTTACACTTATTTTTACCAGCTTTTATAACTGTATATGCCATGTATTTATTCTTTATATAGAGGATAGCATGGAATGAATTGGGATAAAGGATGGTGCTGGGACTGTGCAGTTTGAGCATCACAGCTTCAGATAATTAGTTCCTGCTTGTTGAGCTGATCAACCATAGCTTCTCTCTATGCTTATTAGGAAATGTTTTGTATCTTTTCACTAAGTAAAATAAAAAACCACATGCACCATGTCTCACAAAGTGAGTGCTCTACAGACAGGAGAAGAGAATCATGGGCAAGGGTCAAGGTGAGTACATCAACACAGTGAGTGGAAGTATAGGAAGACCTCCATTGTTCACATGGAAATGCCTTGGGGTGGGTCCACAAGGAAACTCAGTGGGAGCCATCCTATGGCATCACCAGTTATATTTCAGGTTGTCCAGTGTGATGGGCATGAGCTATTCAAGTGGATCCTCTAGTGAAGTACTCTGGGAGCAATATGTGATCTTACCACATTGTGTTTGGAGACTTCAGACATAGCCCTGCTGGAGAGTGTGTACTTCTCAGAGTCGACTTTAGTTTCCTTGACCGCTTTCAACCATATCCTGTATTGCTCCTGGACCTACAGAAGCAAAGCATGCTCTGAGTTAGCTCACTGAGAGGAGTGAGAGTGGAAAGAATCTTGAGCAGGAGGTGGACAATGGTACCTGCTGGCTGAGGAGACAGTACACCAGGAAGATGAAGACGCCCTGCAGGCTGTTGATGATGGTGAAGAGATAGGCCATGGCATGAGCAGCTGGACCCACCTGCAAGATTCCCAGACACCATGTGCAGCCCAAGATAAAGAGCTGAGCCATCGCTTTAAATGTCAACATCCTGGTGGGAGGAAAAGAGAGGTCCGTGATGCACCCAGAACAACAGAATTAAGGTTATCCTCATCTCTACCCCAAGGATGCATGACTGAGTTGTGATCAATTTTGATAACTACTCTCAATGATCCTCTGAACAGAAATGCTATCAGAGTTTATCATGTCATTTTGACTTCGACTGAACATCTCCCATCTCGAACAATTTGGTTCTCAACCAGGTTGTTAATGAAAAAAAAAAAAATGTCTTGGTTAACTTGGTCCATGAACTGAGTGTGAGCATGGTTTTCCTAGAATAGAGGCCATTCATTCTGTACTAGCCTTTCACAAGATGTGATAGGTGGATAAAGAACCTGATTTTCTCAGGTGTAGGAGTGGAGACGGCAGAGGGAAGAGCATCTATGAAGGTATGGGCATGAATGTGCATGCTGGGTTTTGGAAACAGTTATGTAATTTCCTAAGTGTTCTATAAAGATAAAAGTGTTCTGACACCTTCTTCATAGGACCATAGAAGTAATTCATGTTTAACAGAACAAAGTCAATTTTCTCGGTGGCTGACGTAATTTCATGCCAGAGTTATGGAGAAACAATGCTTTTGACTTGGGTTTCAGCAGCAAACCACAGTACCTGAGCTGGTTTCCAGAGAGGGTGGCTGCACCTCTCTCCTGACCTCTCAGAATCCCCATGAAAGGACACCAGGAGCTTGGAACCATAGGGTATTGCTCCTGGACCATGCTTTGTACGGGGTGGTGTGCCCCTCTGATCCCTCTCACCTCGTGTTCTGGAGGGTGGACACATCCCTGTTGAGTGAGGAGAGCTTGGTTTTCAGAATCCAGATGGTCATCAGAAAGAAAGCCAAGTTAATCTGCAGAAACCCCACAAGGCATATTGAATATATTCCACATCTGTATTCCTTCCTCCTGGCTCATCCAATACCTAACTCAGCAAGTAAGACGCTTTCATATTCCGTAGCAGTCATAGAAAAAGGGACCAAACATCCAGTAACTCAGGCTTATGCTTGTCCTGTAACTGGGGTGATTAACTTGTCCCAGTTTTTATGGCAATCTCCACATTTTAGCACTGAAAGTGATATATCTCAGGAAATCCCTTTATCCTGGTTTTAAAACAGAAATTTTCCTCCTGTATGCCTCCTCAGTCCTGGGCAAACTTTAAGGATTTCTCATCCTGCCTGTAACCCTCCTTATACACCTGCTCTTTGATGGACCCTCAGCTGGGCAGGAAGCATGCTCTCATGTCATCCTTTACTCACAGAGAAGATGGTGCAGACGGGGCCAAGGAAGGTCCATATAAATCCCTTTTGTGTGCTGAGCCAGCATCTAAAAGAGATATGGAAAGAGACTGAAGAATCTATTTGCCTTTGTGGATAAAGACTTGGTGGACATATCCTTCACCACCCATAGTTTCTTCTTCCTCTTATTGCTAATATTGTTTCTTCTTGATAAGAACCTTTAAGGTAAGATCTATCCTCTTACTAAGTTTTAAGTATACAATACAATATTGTTAATTAGGCCACATACTCTAATAGATCTTCTTATTACTCTTTCATAACTGAAACTTTGTGTATGCCCTTGATGGTGATGCTGGTCCTGGTTGTATAGTTAAGTTCAAACTCATCAGGTGACAGACCTTAACTAGGTATAGCATTGTATAAACCAATCATGCCATAATAATGTGGTTTTTAAAAAGATAAATTTATTTTAAAAATGTCTGTCAGGCATGCTGGCAGAAGGAAATATACATTTTTACATGAAAAGATAAATATCAATAAGTAAATTAAGTTACGGTTTATTGGAAAAATATCGCGTCTCCTCTGTATCAGGACCTCTGCTTGACCTGAAGACCCAATTGCAATTGAGATAGTCTGGTCTCAGTCCTCAGGGAAGTCACTAATTAGACAATAGAAACAATCAAGATGATGAGTTTTATGGTCAAGTGTGAGGAGCTGCGAGAACACATAGCTAGACAGCTTGCCTCGTCTGTGGTATAGGAGGTTCAGGTAGTTGGGAAGGGTTCCCTGAGAGAACTGATTGTATTTATTCTGAGATATGAAAGGATGGGCAGTTATATAGAAGGTGAAAAAATTGGGAACATGCAAGATGATAGTAAAAAAAGATGATGACAGTAACCTGATAACAGTACTAAGGTAGGGCTCACGTGTATTACATAATTTATTCCTCATGACAACATTGAGACTCAAGTGATCACAGGTTGGTATCTAATGCTTAAGGAAACATAGTAAATCAAGGCCACACTGATAGAAATGATAGAACTGCAAATGATCCCATGTGAGATACTTGTGTATGAATTGGGAGGTGTGAGTACCATGAAATTAGCTAGACCCCCCCCCCAGAAGACTCAAAGCCAACCCTACTAAGACAATGCTGGTAAACCGCACCCTGTGGGTCAAATGGGGTCGCTCCCTGATTTTGTAAATGTGCTTTACAGGTACACAATTATACTCATTTTCTTGCATATCGCTTATGGCAGCTCTTGTGCTACAAAGACAGAGGTGAGTAGTTGCAACAGAGAGTACATGGTCTGCAAAGTTGCAGCCCTTAACAGTTTGCTGACTTTTATGCAAGCTATATAGGAAGGCCATCTGACCAGGGCTACTCCGATGGTGGTGAACATTAATTATATCAACACAGGAGTATGTTGTAAATGCCGGATTGTCTGTATTTGATCCCAGTTCTGCCAGCAACCATCTGTGTGATTTGGACCATGTCAGTAATCTCTGTACCTCAATTTCCTCACCTGTAAAACTCATATAATACAAGTTCTACCTAAGTGGGTTGTTGGGAGAATGACTTGAGCTGATACATGAAAAATACTGGGAATATAAATTGCATGTCCAAAGTGATTTCTAAATCTTAGCTCTGGTCATCACAATTTAATCATCTAAATAACACTCCCCCCTTTTTTTAATTGAGAGAAGTAGGTTACACCAACCAATACCATCCCTTCATTCCCATTTTGCTTCCTAGAATATTTAAAGCAGTCCCCTCAATTAGTGCAATGAGTATTATATTAATATACATTTACTGATATATAAGATAGGATTAAAAAGATAGGATTAAAATTATGTACAATACTTTTTAATGTAACATAGTCTTTAATCCTATATAATAAAAGGCTAATATGCAAATCAACCAAAAGGTGGAGCAACCAGTGCTATGACGCACACTGGTCACCAGGGGCAGACACTCAATGCAGGAGCTTCTCCCTAGTGGTCAGTGCGCTCCCACAGGGGGAGTGCCTCTCAGCCAGAAGCCCTGAGCTCGGCTCACAGCTGGTAAGTGCAGCAGCGGTGGCAGAGCTAAGGATGTCTGACTGCTGGCTTAGGCTCACGCCCCCCTTCTCCCGAGGACATCCTCCAAGGGCTCCCAGACTGCGAGAGGGCACAGGCCAGGCTGAGGGATCCTAGCCATATGTATGTTGGGGGCGACCAGGTCGGCAGGCAGAGGTGGTTAGGGATGATCAGACAGGCAGGGGAGCAGTTAGGGCATTAGGCAGGCAGGCAGGTGAGTAGTTAGGATCCAGTGGTTCTGGATTGTGAGAGGGATCCCAGATTGAAGAGGGTGCAGGCAGGGCTGAGGGACCCCCCCGCACCATGCACGAATTTTGTGCACCATGCCTCTAGTATAATTATAATTAATATTTAAAATAATTAAATCTAAAAGAGAAAAATCAGCTTATTTATTTTAACCATGTATTAATTTATGATTGTTAATGTTTCATTATTATAAAAGTATAGGTAATGAATGTAATGCACAATTAATATTATATAAACATATAATTGTTAACATACTATATAATTAACATTTGAAACGATGAAATTTTAAATTCTTAAAAACAATCACTTCAAGGAATACAATCATGAAACCAGGAAGATGTCTTTGGGTGGTTATTACTGTTTTTTTATACCTATCATATTCTAGTGAAATTAAAGTGCTACATTGGTTCTCTGCTGACCATGGTCATGTGGAGAAGATGAGGACAGTGGGAACTTTAATTTACCGGGCAGGTGTTCCATAAAGGTGAGGCCTGGAAGCTGTGGAAATGACCACAATAACAGCTGGGACTCCGTAGCCCACAGGGAGCATGAACTTCTTTATGAACCTGCTCACGTTGGAGTAGTTGACCACCGTCAGGTTGCGAGCAGTGAGGAAGAGGTGCAGGCCCTCCAGCAGCATCCAGGTGAAGGAGGCCAGGTAGAGATAGTGTAAGGCACCCGCGATGATGGCGCACAGCACCTGGGGGAGGAGTGAGAGTCACCAGGTGGGATTGTCAGGTGAAGTGTGGACCCAAGACCTCTCCTATACTTTTTTTGGGGGAACTCTGATGTATATGAATGAAATTTCAAAAAAGGGGGTGTCTTCTAGTTGTGTCAGTCATTGTGAAATTGGCTACTCACCCCTTTAACATTCCTAAAACACAAGGTCATTATTTTAAGATGTTCAGTGCAGCATGGCGCCATGAACACATCCCACAGGGAGGACAGATGTCCTTTGGGACAATGTCAGTACCTTGTTCTCAGTTCTGTCGATGGCTGTGAGGAAGAGCAGGTGGGCCAGGAAGAGGCAGAGTGAGAGATGCAGGTGGAGTGAGGTGCTGGTGTTCTGGATGGCTTTGCACAGCAGGAAGGTGAGGGCCGCCAGGAGGAGGCACAGCAGAGAGAGGCTCAGCCCCAGGTAGGTGATCACAGCCAGGGCGGGATCCTCCTCCTGGAATCCAACAGAGAGGAGATATCACTTATACTTTTCTGGGCTGGGTTAATGACTCTCCCACCATATTTAATTTTATTTTTCGATGTAACAAAATCAGGAATGCAGGAGCCACCTAAATTTGTGATGTTTGTGGGTAATCTTAGAGTTTTATGGGTCCTAAATGGATTAATTCAGATCCTGGAAGAATTGAGGGGTAGAAGAGACCTTAAGATCAAGTCCTGGAACTCTAAGGGTTTATTTTAAAATATTTTTGCCCTAGTCAGTTTGGCTCAGTGGAAAGAGCGTTGGCCTGTGGATTGAAGGGTTCCAGGTTCGATTCTAGTCAAGGGCACGTACCTCAGTTGCAGGCTTGATCCCTACCCCTGGTTGGGTGTGCAAAGGCAGCCAGTCAATGTGTCTCTCTCACATCAATGTTTCTTTATCTCTCTCTCACTCTCTCCCTTCCACTCTCTCTAAAAATGGAAAAATAGCTTCAGGTGAGAATTAACAACAACAAAAAAGAAAGAAAAATTTCCTAGCTGGTATGGCTCAGTGGTTGAGTGTTGACTCATGAACGAGGAGATCACGGTTTGATTCCTGGTCAGGGCACATGTCCGGGTTGTGGGCTCGATCCCCACTATAGGGAGGTGTACAGGAGGCAGGTGATTGATGATTCTCTCTCATCACTGATGTTTCTATCTTCCTTTCCTTTCCTCTCTGAAATCAATAAAAACAAAATATTTTTATTGAATTTTAGAGAGAGATGAAGGGAGAGGGTGATAAAGAGAGAAACATTGATCAGTTGCCTCCTGCACAACCCCTATGGGATAGAGCCTGCATCCCAGGCATGTGCCCTGATTGGGAATCGAACCAGCAACCTTTTGGTGCACTAGACAACATCCAACCAACTGAGCCACATGGGCCAGGCATAGGGTTTATTTTTCTTTAGGCTTTTGAGCATGGCTAAGCTTACAGGTTGTCACGTGAGAAGAAAGAAGTGTGTGTAAACAATTGCAACATTATGTATTAGCAAATGATCAAAACAAAACCCCACTATAAGAGGTCTTGATGTGTAATTTATGGAGCATTCACAAAATGAAATGCTGTGCGGTAATAAAAATAATGAAGTGTCTCTTTGTAGGCTGGAATAGAAAATTCTCCTAGGTGCAATAAATAAAACACAATTTGCACAACAGTGAAAAAACACACACACACTCCACCAAGTCTTTGAGAACAGAAAAACCAAGGAACCAACACATGCATTATTTTTATACAGGGTGAGGCAAAAATAGGTTTACAGTTGTGAGTATGTGAAAAACAGAGTTTATTATTTGTTAATTATTGTATTATTTTCCATACAAACAACTGTAGGCCTACTTTTGCCCAACCCTATATGTATAAAATATCCAAAGAAAAATGCAGGAGAAACTAACAGCTTTGACCGGTTGAGGCCAGAGGAACTAAGTGTCTGGTTTCTCTCTCATTCTGTTTGAATTTGAAATGTAAATATTTTAAGTCTTCAATAAATGTAAAACAGTATGTAAATAAAAGCATGAATATGTGTTACCTAGCGACGGGGCCGGAGGAAACATGGTCTTGGAGTGTTGTTCACACTTCTGGAGGCTTCTATGAGTTCTGGCCACTTGGCTATTATCATTTTCATGTGGGTGCCACATTTATTTCAGTAAATGCCCCATTGCCTGAAGTTACCTGAGCCAGTTTCTGGTTTTGGGGGACCAGAGAAGTAACCAGATCAACTGGACAGGAGAGGAGGCACACACAGCTACTGACTCAGCTGTACTCACTGGATCCCCTGGTACCTCTGAGCTTTGTCATCACCAAATCTTCCTTTCTGAAGTCCCTGATAGCCCCTGTCCTGAACCCCCCCCCCCCATGGTAGGCAGAATTCCAGTTTGGCAATCATAACCACACCGGCATGTGTACATATAAATGCCTCCAGGATTTCAGCCAAATGCCATCTAGGTGCTCCTGGGAAGGCATTTTGCAGGTTCACAGTCAACTAACTTGAAGAGAGGGATTTATCTTGTGTGGGTCAGACCTAATCAAATGAGCCCTTAACTGATTCAAAGTTTGAGGGTGTTTTAATGTGAGGGCAATTCTCCTGCTGGCTCCCAGTCAGCAATACTGATACCCTGTGAGCAGCCTTGGGAGGGGTACATGAGAAAGAATGCAGGGAGCACCTAGGAGCTGAGTGTGCTCCTCTACTGCCAGCTGGCAAGCAAGTGAGAAATCAGTCCTACAACTGCAAGGAACTGAATTCTGCCAGCAACCAGGGAGCTTGGAGAACTGCACAACTCAGATGAGATTACAGGCTTGGCTCACACAATCATTCTAGTCTTGTGAGACCCTGAGCAGACAGCCCAGGTCTGCCGTGCCAGATTGCTGACCTCAGGATTCTGCAGGTTAACGAATCCCTGTGTGTGTCTTTTTAAAGACACTACATTTGTGGGAATTTACTACACAGCAATAGACATTGAATTCAACCCCTTTTAGGGCTCTCACCTGCACATCATAGTGGGCCATGAGGACGGTAAAGCTGCTGAGGTGGCTGCATTGGCAGGTGGTGCTGGAGTCTCCGGTGCCCACCCTCCAGCAGCCTTTGGTGGACCAATGACCACTTCCATTCTGGCTAGGCTCCCAGAAGACGCAGAACACCTTTTGCCATGGCCTTGGGGTCACTGCCTGTAGGAACAGGGCAAGGTGTGAGCTGGTGGTTCTGGTGCTCAGAAATGCTGACCCAAATCCTGCTGGTGATGGGCTTTCCTGGGGAGAAGATGCACCCATGGGGGAGCCCCCAGAACCTCAAGTCTATTCCCAGCAATCAGGCTCATTTTATAGCTATAGCCCCATCCCACCAAGACTCACATGCTTGAAGATGAAGGTGACTGGGGAGCTTAGGTTCTGGGTGTTATTATTGCTCACAACGACGGAGATGACATCTGAGAGCAGGACGGGGGAAACTTCCTCCAACAGGCCCGTGTGTGTCTCATGCAGAACTGACTGCTCCTCAGCTTCTAGAACCAGGGGGGCTTCAGCCATCAACTTGCCCATTCCTGGTGTGGACAAAAGGCCCACCATAGACGGACCTATAGGAAAAGACCATGGTTGACATCTTGAGGGGCTCACAGGACCCCTTCTTCAGGTAGACTCTTTTCTTGTGGACCCCACCATAGCCCACACTCTCCTTTAAACTTTAATTCTCCATTTATTCCACCCTTGGGTATCTTGTCCCACTGTGAAACCTCAGTGAACTTCTCCCCATCTCAGCCTTACCTGAATCACCAGATTCCTGTACTGCATCCCAGTCCAGCACCATCTTTGCCTGATTAGCACTCAAGGTGACCTGCCTGTCTCCTTGCTTCTTTATCTTCAGAGACAGTTCTATGAATTGTGGGAGTTACATTGTGAGGTTGTTAGATTAGTAATTGAACCTGCAATGGTTGCTATAATACCATGTTATATATAATCAATATATTATATAAATGTATTATATATTTATATATTACGTAATATATATTATCTATATATATAAGAGCCTAAGCTACTGGACAACCAGATGACTGAATGACTGGTTGACCGGTCACTATGACGCACACTGACCATCAGGGTACAGACGCTCAATGCAGGTCAGTGCGCTCCCACAATGGGAGTGGCAGCTCAGCTGACCTACAGGCACCAGATGCAGGGTTCACCACTGTGGCAGCATGAGCCTCTCCTGATTGCGACTGACTGGGCGCGAGCCCGCAGCAGGTGCAGTGGGGCTGGGATGAGTGGGAGCCGCAGGCAGGAGCAGCAGGCGGCCTTTGACTGCTGGTTTCGGACCAATCACTGCAGGCCAGGCTGAGGGACCGCACCGGTGCACGAATCCATGCACCAGACTATATATATATATTTAGTAAACATGATAATAGTAAAACATATAATATTTGGTGTATATAATAATGGCATATATATCATGTGGATTTACAAAGGATTATAAGAGAATATCATGAACAATTATTCAACAAGTTAGATAACCTGGATGAAATAAAGAAATTCCTAGAGACATACAAACTACTCAAATAGAGTAGTTTGTATGTCTCTAGACCCTGGGACCCGCCCCGCACATTTTGCAGACCCACCACGCACGTTTTGCAGGCCCACCTGGGCTCCAAGCAGCGGCTTTTGCATGTGGGTGGACTGCCCTGTGGCAGCTTGACCAGATGAACTGCGGTTCTAGTGGGACTGCTCCAGGGCCGCTCAGACAGGAGGAGGAAACTGCAGTTTTTGCTATAATTCCTGCTGAGTGGCCTCAGACAGTAGCTGACCTACACTCCATTGGAGACCCAGAAACAAGGGCATCTAGTGGTCGGTGTGAGATGACACCAGATTTCAACCCCTTGCATAAGGGACACATTCAAGAGGCAGACTCAGTGAGTGCCAAAGCCTTGCTGCAAGACCCGGCCCATAAACGTGTCTCCTGCACAGCAACTCTTCCTTTATAGACACAGAGGGTCCTCACGGCCGATTGGCCTGGAGGACAATTCCTCCCAGTGACTCCAACAACAATCAAGACTTAACTACACAAAGGAGGACCAAGATGGAGGCATAGGGCGGAAGCCTGATTGTTGCCTACCACAACAATTTTGAGACTACGATGGGAGAGCAGAGCAGACACCATCTAGAACCACCGGAGGGCTGGCTGAGCAGATACTCTACAACTAGGATAAAAGAGAGGGGTACGCGGGATGATGCTGATGCCAGTGACCCAAAGATCACACTTTAAGAACTACGGCTCAGGCGACACAATGGCGGCCTGGAACGTGCTCGGCGCAGTTCTCCCGGCAATCTCCGGCTAAGGAGACGGCTCCACTCGCTGCCGAGCACGGACAGACAAGCCCTTGGGAGACATGGATGTGGGAGACTCCATGCTTGCTGACCTCCGAGTCCTTCAAGAATCTCAATGCCCCGGAAGCGGCCAGGTGCACACGCTTGGCGACCGGCCACCACTGCAGACCCAAGGGCTGACGCAGCGACCCCGGACCAGCCTGCCACTGCGCACCGGGCACACTGGAGCTTTGCTGAGCCCACCGCCCAACGAGTTCTGCGACAGTCGCCCTGGAGCTCTGAGAAAATGGCCGAAGGAATTGCTGAGAGGGAATTGACCAACAGGAATTGGGATCAAGAAGACGAAACCCCGCTGGGTCCCAGGTCCGGGTGAGGCCGTGTGCCCCTGGGTCCGGGTGAGGCTGGGAACTGGGTCAGGGTGAGGCTGGGTCCCGGGTCCAGGCGAGGCCACATGCCCCTGGATCTGGGTAAGGCCGCACGCCCCTGGGTCCGGGTGAGGCTATGCGCCCCTAGGTCCGGGTGAGGCTGGATCCTGGGTCCCGGTGGGGCCGTGCGCCCCTGGACCCAGGTGAGGCCACGCCACCCTGGGTCTGGGAGAGGCCACGCGCCCCTGGGTCCGGGTGAGGCCACACGCCCCTGGGTCCGGGTGAGGCCTCGCGCCCCTGGGTCCGGGTGAAGCTGGATCCCAGGTCCAGGTGAGGCCGTGTGCCCCTGGATCTGGGTGAGGCTGGGTCCTAGGTCCGGGTGAGGCCGCGTGCACCTGGATCTGGGTGAGGCTGGGTCCCGGGTCCGGGTGGGTCCGCGCGCACCTGGGTCCAGGTGAGGCCACGCGCCCCCTGGGTCCGGGTGAGGCCACGTGCCCCTGAGTCTGGGTGAAGCCGTGCCCCTGGGTCTGGCCGAGACCAAACCAGAGGGAGTTGGACCTGCATTACTACCATTTGTCCACCATCCAGAGCTGAGGGGTCAGTGCCGACATGTACACATAAGGAACTGGTGGACATTGATATTGGGTCTCAAAAGAACTGTTGGTCCAGAAAGAAACTCACTACAGACTGATTCATTTGCCTGTCAGCATTACTATTATTGCTCGTCTCACATTCAGTTCTTATAAGTATATCTCTAGTGACACATGATCTCGCTCATCTAGGGGAAATGATGAACAACATAGACTGATGAACAAGAACAGAACCAGAAACAAGGAGGCATCGATCGGATTATCGGGCCTCAGAGAGAGGATAGGGGAGGGTGGGGGGAGGGGGGAGAGATCAACCAAAGGACTTGTGTGCATGCATACAAGCCTAACCAATGGTTAAGAACAACAGGGGGGTGGGGGTATCCATGGGGAGGGGTGTGGGATGGGAATGGGGGGATGAGGAGAAATATGTGACACCTTAATCAATAAAGAAATTAAAAAACAACAACACTGCATTGACATCAATGAATAAATTTTCCAGAGAAAAATTCAATAAGAAAACAGCTACTTTAAATGGCACATTAGACCAGATGGATTTAATTGATATTTTTAGAGCATTTCACCACAAAGCAGCAAAATATACATTTTTAAAGCATAAATGGAACATTTTCCAGGATAGACCATATATTAGGTTTCAAAGTGTGTTTCAGTAAATTTAAAAAGATTGAAATAATATCAAGCATCTAGTTTTATACTAGATGGTATAAAACTAGAAAGCAATTAAAAGAAAAAAACTGAAAACCACACAAGCACATGGAAGCTAAAAAATATGCTACTGAACAATAAATGGCTTAACAATGAGATCAAGGAAGAAGTAAAGAGATACCTTGAAACATTAAAAATTTTTAATAAAACACACACAAAAAACACAATGATGCCCTGGCTGGTGGCTCAGTGGTTAGTGTTGGCCTGTGCACTGAAGGGTGGGTGGGTTTGATTCTTGGTTAAGGGAATGTACCTGGGTTGCAGGTTCATTCCCGCTCTGGTCAGGGTATGTTTGGGAGGCAACCAATCGATGTGTCTCTCTCACATGTATGTTTCTTTCTCTCTTTCTTCCTCTCCCTCCCTCCCTTCCTCCTCTTCCACTCTCTCTAAAAAGCAATGGGAAAAATATCCTTGGGTGAGGATTAACAAAAACAACAACAACCCCTCCCTCCAAACAACAACAATACATAATGACACAAAATTTATGGTACCCAGTGAAAGCAGGCCTAAAAGAAAAAATTCATAGCAAGGGAAGTCTATGCTAAGAAACAAGAAAAATCTAAAATATACAATCTAATCTTACACCTAAAGGAACTAGTAAAAAAATTGAACAAAGCCCAAAGTAAATAGAAGGAAGAAAATAATAAAAATTAGAGTAGAAAAAAAAATGCAATAGAGTCTAAAAAACACACAAACCACCCAAAAAAACCTAATACAAAGGTCAATGAAGCCAAGAGCTGTTTTTTTTTACAAAGAGAAACAAAATTGAAAAACTTTAACCAGACTCATCAAGAAAAAAAGAGAGAGAACCCAAATAAATAAAATCAGAAACAAAAGGGGAGAAGTAATAACTGACACCACAGAAATAGAAAACATTATAAGAAAATAGTATAAAGAATTACATGCCAACAAATTGGACAATCTGGAAGAATGGACAAATTCCTAGAAACATACAATTTTCCAATACTGAATCAAGAATAAACAGAAAATCTGGAGAGAACAACCAAGGTGGCAGCATAGGTAAACACCTAAACTTGCTGCTGAGCACAACCATATCAAAACTACAACTAAAAGACAAACCGAATATCATCCAGAACCACAGGAAGGCTGGCTGAGTGGAAATTCTACAACTAGAAGGAAAGAGAAAAGCGCATTGAGTCCAGTAGGAGGTGTGGAAGTGAAGTGCGGAGGTATGGAGGCGTGTGCGAAAGGGGCTGGCAACTGAATACCCTGTTGTCTTTTTCAATCGGGAGGGAGGCACAAGCTCCTGATTGCTCTGAACTCCAGTTCTGGGATGACTCTTGGGACCCAGACTCATATAGGGAGAAACTGGATTGTCTGGCATTGGGCTGGAACACGAGGGCGGCTTTCTCTCAGAGGTGCTTGCAGCGATCATTGTTCCTGCACAGTGCCCTGGGACACAGAGACCTGGGGGTCTCTTTGGGGCAGGGCTGATGGGCAGCCATTGCTGTTTGCTCCGTCCTGGTGATTCCCTGAGACCATGCCCCACCCAATTTACAACCCCACCCAAGCTGTGCACAGAGGCTTTTGCATATGAATGGACTGGCCCTTTCAATCTAAACCTAAAAAACTGCAGCTGGGTCAGAGAACCCCAGAGCTGCCAAAAGAAGGCCCAAGGCTCCATAGCAGCTTGCATTGTTTCACAGCTGGGTCTCAGCTGGGCACATCCAAACCCCAAAGAAAGAGGAAGAATCTGCATATCTCTCTGTAGCTCCTGCTAGGTAGCTTCAGGAAGTGGCTGAATTTGCTTCTCCTTGGAGATCCAAGAGCTAGTGTATCCAGTGGTCAAAGTGAGACCATCCAGATTACAACTCTTCACATCCATAAGAGACACACTCAGGGGGCAGACTCAGTGAGCGCCAAAGCCCCACTGAAGCAAGTCCTGCCCCATAAGGGTGTCTCCAGAACAGAAGTTCTCCCATTGTAGACACAACTGGTCCTCACAGCCAATTGGCCTGGAGGTCAATCCTTCCAGTGATACCAACAGCAATCAAGGCTTAACTATAAGACTGCACATTGGGTCCGGGTGAGACCATGTGTCCCTGGATCCGGGTGAGGCCTCGTGCACCTAGGCCCGGGTGAGGCCACGTGCCCCTGGGGCTGGGGGAGGCCAAGCGTCCCTGGGTCCGGGTGAGACCATATGTCCCTGGATCCGGGTGAGGCCTCATGCACCTAGGCCCGGGTGAGGACACGTGCCCCTGGGACTGGGGGAGGCCAAGCGCGCCTGGGTCCGGGTGAGACCATGTGTCCCTGGATCCGGGTGAGGCCTCGTGCACCTAGGTCCAGGTGAGGCCACGTGCCCCTGGGTCTGAGAGAGGCCACGCACCCCTGGGTCCGGGCGAGACCATGTGTCCCTGGATCCGGGTGAGGCCTCATACACCTAGGCCCGGGTGAGACCACGTGCCCCTGGTCTGGGAGAGGCCAAGCGCCCCTGGGTCCGGGTGAGACCATATGTCCCTGGATCCGGGTTAGGCCTCGTGCACCTAGGCCCGGGTGAGGCCACGTGCCCCTGGGTCTGGGAGAGGCCAAGTGCCCCTGGTTCCGGGTGAGACCATGTGTCCCTGGATCCGGGTTAGGCCTCGTGCACCTAGGTCCGGGTGAGGCCACGTGCCCCTGGGTCTGGGAGAGGCCAAGCGTCCCTGGGTCCGGGTGAGACCATCTGTCCCTGGATCCGGGTGAGGCCTCGTGCACCTAGGCCCGGGTGAGGCCACGTGCCCCTGGGTCTGGGAGAGCCCAAGCGTCCCTGGGTCCGGGTGAGACCATGTGTCCCTAGATCCGGGTGAGGCCACGTGCCCCTTAACCCGGGTGAAGCCATGCCCCTGGGTTCGCCGAGACCAAACCAGAGGGAGTCGGATCTCTGTTACCACCATTTGTCCACCATCCAGAGCTGAGGGGTCAGTGCTGACATGTACACATAAGGAACTGGTGGACATTGAAATTGGGTCTCAAAAGAACTGTTGGTCCAGAAAGAAACTCACTACAGACTGATCCATCTGCCTGTCAGCATAACTATTATTGCTCGTCTCACATTCAGTTCTCATAAGTATATATCTAGTGACATATGATCTTGCTCATCTAGGGGAAATGATGAACAACATAGACTGAGGAACAAGAACAGAACCAGAAGCAAGGAGGCATCGATCGGACTATCGGGCCTCAGAGGGAGGATAGGGGAGGGTGGGGGGAGGGGGAGAGTTCAACCAAAGGACTTGTGTGCATGCATATGAGCCTATCCAACGGTTAAGTTCAACAGGGGGTTGGGGCATGCGTGGGGGGGGGATGGGAATGGGGGGGATGAGGACAAATATGTGACACCTTAATCAATAAAGAAATTAAAGAAAAAAAAAGAAGTTTTTTTTTTTAAAAAAAGACTGCACATAGCCTACAAAGGGGTACACCAAGAGTGTCCACCTCAGGTAATTAGGGAGGCTGAGCCACTGGATCCTATAGAACACCTAGCACACAAAGCCACTCTATCAACACAGGGAAGCAACCAAAATGCAGAGACAAAGAAATATGTCACAAATAAAAAAAATGGAGGAAAGCAAACTACTGGATATAGAGTTCAAAACCACAGTTATAAGGTTACTCAAGAATCTTCTAGAATGAGAAATATGGTGAGACCCTCAAGGATATGAAAAAGGACCAATTAGAAATTAAGCATACACTGACTGAAATAAAGAATAATACAGAGATCCAACAGCAGACTAGAGGATCCCAAGAATCAAGTAAAAAATTTGAAATATGAAGAAGCAAAAAAAAAAAAAAAAAAAAAAAAAAAAAAAAAAACCAGAAAAGAAAAAAGAATAAAAAAAATATGAAGATAGTGCAAGGAGCCTCTGGGACAACTTCAAGCGTACCAACATCAGAATTATAGGGGTGCCAGAAGAAGAGAGAGAGCAAGATAGTGAAAACTTATTCGAAGAAATAATGACAGAAAACTTTCCCCACCTGGTGAAAGAAATAGACTTACAAGTCCAGGAAGCACAGAGAACCCCCAAAAAAGGAATCCAAAGAGGACCACACCAAGACACATCATAATTAAAATGCCAAGGGCAAAAGACAAAGAGAGCATATTAAAAGCAGCAAGAGAAAGACAGTTAGTTACCTACCAGGGAGCACCCATATGACTGTCAGCTGATTTCTCAACAGAAACTATGCAGGCCAGATGGAGGGGCAAGAAATATTCAAAGTGATGAATAGCAAGAACCTACTACCAAGATTACTCTACCCAGCAAAGCTATCATTTAGAATTGAAGGTCAGATAAAGAGCTTCACAGATAAGAAAAAGCTAAAGGAGTTCATCAGTATTATATGAAATGCTGAAGGATATTCTTTAAGAAGAGGAAGAAGAAAAAGGTAAAGATAAAAATTATGATCAACAAAGTGACAACAAATATATATCTATCAACAAGTGAAACTAAAAATCAAATGAATAAAAAATATGACAAACAGAATAAACTGGTGAATATAATAGAATCAGGGGCATAGAAAGGGAGTGGACTGACAATTCTCAGGGGGAAGAAGGTGTGGGGGATGTGGGAAGAGACTGGACAAAAATTATACACCTATGGATGAGGACAGTGGGAGGGGGGTAACGACAGGGGTTGGGGTGGGAACTGGGTGGAGGGGAGATATGGGTGGAAAAAAGAGGAATAACTGTAATAATCTGAACAATAAAGATTTATTAAAAAAAATAAACAGAAAATCTGAACAAACTGATTACTACTAATGAAATTGAAGCAGTAATAAAAAAAACTTACAACAAACAAAAGTCCTGGACTGGATGGCTTTACAAGTTAATTTTGTTACAGTCAAATAAGAATTAAAACCTATCATTGTCAAACTATTCTAGAAAATTCAATAGGAGGGAAATCTCTCAGACTTATTTTATGAGGTCACCATTACCCTGATTACAAAGACACTACAAAAATAATTACAGGCTAATATTCCTGATGAACATAGATGCAAACATCTTCAACAAAATATGAGCAAACTGAATTCAGCAATGCATTAAAAAGATTATACACCATGATCAACTGGGGTTTAATCCTGGTATGCAAGGTTGGTTCAATATCTGCAAATCAATTAATGTGACACACCACAAACAAAATGAAGGATAAAAATCATATGGTCATATCCATAGATTTAGAAAAAAGCATTTGACAAAATCCAGCATCCATATGTGATTAAAATTCTCAGCCAAGTGGGAATAGAGGGAACATAACTTTACTTAATAAAGGCCATATATGACAAACTCACAGTTATCATTATACTCAATGGGAAAAGGCTAAAAGCACTTTCCTTAGGATCAGGAATAGGACAAGGATATACTAGTACACTTTCACCACATTTTACCTAACATGATATTAGAAGTCTTAGCCACAGCAATCAGAGAATAAAAAATAAAAAGCATTCAAACTGCAAAAAAGTAAAACTGTTATTTTTTGCAGATGGCATTATACTATGTAGAAAGAACCCTAAAAATTCCACCAAAACCCTACTAGAACTGATAAATAAATTCAGTAAAATGGCAGGATACAAAATTAATATTCAGAAGTCAGTTACATTTTTTACACACCAGTAATGAACTGCCAGGAAGGGAAACTAAGAAAACAATCCCATTTAAATTGCATAAAAATATGCCTAGGAATAAATTTAACTAAGGAGGTAAAACACTTGTATTCAGAAAATTATGAGACATTGTAGAAAGAAATGGAGGAAGATAGAAATATATAAAAACATATACCATGCGTATGGATGGAAAAAACTAACATCATTAAAGTTCCATACTACCCAAAGCAATGTATAGATTTAATGTATTCCATATCAAAATACCAATGTTGGACGTGACATCAGAGGAATGGCAGCATGAGAGATTTCCTTGGTCTCTCTCCTTGAAGTTTCAAATATTTGAATAGCTATATTTCAACAAAGGATTCCCAGCCCAACGCACAAACCTGTCTGAGAGATCTGTACATTGAAACATCTGAAGATGGGCGAGTGGGAGGAAAGTGGGAAGGTGGAAAGGAGAAGAGCTGAGATGGGCCAGAGAAGAAGCCTGGAACTTGCTGCCTGGAGCTCTCTGCGAAGCTCAGCTCAGAGAGGGGAGGAATCAGGTGGCTGCGGGCACTCCCTTCAGCTGGGAGGAGCAGGCAGGTTCCGTGAGAATCCTGCAGGAGTGGGCAGGATGAGCTGCAGCTGATCTCAGTGACCAGGGCAGGGAAGAAGCACAGAGGCACGGCCACGGTTGTCTGGCAAATGGCATTCTAGACAGCGAAGCCACAGGGCCTGGCTGCCTCCACTCACCAGAGCTCTCCTTTCATTCTCCCAGCAGGCCCCAGAAAAAGCTGTAGCAATGGGTGTTGGGTTGCAAAGCACATTATTTGCAAACCCAAGAATCGGTACTACAGAAACACTTTCTACCTGAGCGTCACGCACCCTCTTCAACTAATCCCAGGGTCGAGTGGAGACACAGAGTGGATGCCGCAGAGGTCTGCCAGTCAGCATGACTGGGAGATCAAAGCAACAAAGGAAGCGACCAACTTCCCCCAGCTCATCCCACCCCCACACATCACAGTGCACTGCTGGCAGTGTCTGGGTACAGGGGGCAGCACTGGGATTTCATCCCATCGTTTACCACCTTCCCCCGGGTGGGGTTGTTCCCCTAAGACTGAGGTATCTAAACTAGGAAGGCTTCTCCAACCCTCCCAGGGAGCACAGGCCATTTCCCGACACCCCTCAGAGATCTGAAAAAAAAACCAGAGCAATTCAGGAGAACGAAAAAACTTGTGATTCAGCACCACCTACTGGAAAACGATGGAAAGAATTAAGTAAACAGAACACCTACTGATCTCAATTCAAAAAGGCCTTTTCCAAAGCACATTGTATTAAAACTGTCAAAAATTAATGACATGGAGATTAGATGCATTAAAAAAAGAGAAAAGACTGCTGTATATATGAAAATTCTTTTATGTAAACTTAATGGCAACTACACATAAAAACCCAAAACTGAGACACATAACTTAGAAGAAAGAGGAAACAGAGGGAAAAATTATGAAATACCACCAAACAAAAACAACAGACAGGAACACAAGGAAAAACAAGCAAACAGTGGAGGCACAGAGATACCAGAAAACAAAAGATAAAATGGCTATAGGAAATCCTCATACACCAAGAATCACCCTAAATGTACATGAAGTGAATTCACCAATAAAAAGGCACAGAGTAGCAGATTGGATCAAAAACAAAACCCGAGTTACCTCAAAAAATTAAAAGTGGAACTGCTTTATGGCCCAGTGATTCCACTTCTGGAAATTTATCTGAAGAAACTGAAATGATAATTTGAAAGCATATATGCACCCCTATATTCATTGCAGCATTATTTACAATAGCCAAGATTTGGAAGCAGTTCCATCAGTAGATGACTGGGGGAAAAAGTTGTGGTACATTTACAGAACGAAATACTAGTCTGTCATAAAAAGGAAGAAAAATGTACCCTTCGCTACAGCATGAATAGACCTGGAGAACATTATGCTAAGTGAAATAAACCAGTCAGAGGAAAAACATTACCATATGATTTCACTCATATGTAGAATTTAATAAACTGAACTATTAAGCAAAACAGAGACTAATAGAGAGAGGGCAGGCAGATAGCTCTGAGGGTGGAGGTGTTAGGAGGGTTGGAGAGATTGAGCAAAAAAAGAAAAAAAAAGAGAGAACTCATGAACCTGGCTGACAGTGTGATGACTGTGGGGGTGGGGTGGGTAGAAGTGGAAGAGAGCATAGAGGGGATAAATGATGATGGAAAAAATAAAATAATATTTTAAAAAATCCAACCATAGCCCCAGCTGGTTTGGCTCAGTGGATAGAGCATCAGCCTGAGGACTGAAAGGTCTCAGATTCAATTCTGGTCAAGGGCACATGCCTGTGTTGCCCGCTCGATCCCCAGTAGGGGGTGTGCAGGAGGCAGCCAATCAATGATTCTCTCTCATCATTGATGTTTCTATCTCTCTCTCCCCCTCCTTTCCTCTCTGAAATCAATAAAAGTATATTTAAAAAAATCCAATCATATGCTGCCTTCAGGAGACACATCTAATTTGCAAAGACAAATATAAACTCAAAGTGAAAGGATGGAAAATGATTCTCTAAGCAAATGGCATCCATAGAAAAGCAGGTGTAGCCAGAGCTTATATCCAACAAAATAGATTCCAGGATAAAAAAGGAATAAGGGTCCAGCTGCGGTGGCTCCGTGGTTGAACATAGACCTATGAACCAGGAGTTCACGGTTCGATTTCTGGTCAGGGCATATACCTGGGTTGCGGCAGTGTGGGGTGTGCAGGAGGCAGCTGAGCAATGATTCTCTCTCACCATTGATGTTTCTATCTCTCTCTTCCTCTCCTTTCCTTCTGAAATCAATCAATATACTTTATATATATACAGAAGTATAAATTTATAGATACAAAATAGCCATGGGAATGTAAAGTACAGCATAGAAAATATAGTCAATAATATTTTAATAATTATATATGGTTCCAGGTGTGTACTAGACTTATCAGGGGATCACTTCATAAATTATATGTATCTAACCACTATGAAACTAATAAAAAATATTAAATGTCAACTGTAATTGAAAAGTTAAAAAAGTAGTAAAAAAATGAATAAAATTTATGTCTACACTTAAAAGAAAGAACCAGTATGCTACTGGCATAAAGATAGACATTTAGACCATTAAAATGGAAATGAGAGTTTAGAAATAAATCCATTCATCTATAGTCAGTTGATTTTCACCAGGAGGTGCCCAAATCCTTCAAGGTAGAATGAGTGGTCTCTTCTACAAATAGTGCTTGGACATCTGGCTACACACACACACACACACACACACACACACACACACACAGAAGTTGGTACTCTACCTCATACAATAAACAAAAATTAACTCGAATGAGTTGAAGACCTATATTTAAGAGCTAAAACTAGAACAATTAGAAGGACACATAAGGGCAAATCTTCATAATGTTGAATTTGGAAATGGATTCTTAGATATGACACCACATGCACAAGGAACAAAAGAAAAAAAATAGATAAAATGGACTTCATCATACCCAAAGTATCTATTCATTAGGTAAAAAGTCTACAAAGAAAGTGAAAAGACCATTTATGCAATGGGACAACATAGTTGCAAATTATGTATATCACTAGAAACCCAGGACCCGACATTCATGCACTGAGGGGTGGTGGGGTCCCTCAGCCCGGCCTGCGCCCTTTCACAGTCTGGGAACCCTCAGGGGATGTCCAACTGAAGCTGCAGTGGACATCCTTAGCGCTGCCACGGAGGCAGAGAGGTTCCTGCCACCGCTGCTGTCCTTTGCCAGCCATCAGCCCTGCTTGCGGCTGAGTGGCGCTCCCCCTGTGGGAGCTCATTGACCACCAGGGGGCAGCTCCTGTGTTGAGTGACTGCCCCCCTGGTGGTCAGTGAGTGTCATAGCGACTGGAAGTTCCACTGTTCGGTTGATTTGCATATTACCCTTTTATTATATAGGATAGGGCATTCCATTAGAATATATCAAGAACACTTATAGCCCAACAACCAAAAGCCTAACACTTAAATTTAAAAATAAGCAAACAACTCGAATAGACATTTACCCAAAAAACATGCACAAATATTCAAAAGTGACAGGTAAAAATATTAAACACCATTAGTCATTAGGGAAATGCAAATTCAAACCATAATGAGATGTCACCTGACATATACTAGAAAGGCTATAATAAAACCAAAACAAAATGGAAGTAAAAAGTGTTTCTGAGGATGTGGAAAATGGAACTCTATTATATAGCTGCTGGGACTGTAAATGGAAAAGTAGCCATTTTGGAAAAATAGTTTTGTGGCTCCCACAAAAGTTGAATATAGAATTACCATGTCAGAAATTTCACCCTAAGTTATATACCCCAAAGAGCTGAAAAAGTTATTCATACAAAACAAGTACATCAATATGCATAGTAGCATTATTCACAATAGTCAAAAGGAGGCAACAACCCACATGTCCATCAATGAATGAATGTGTAAACAAAAGGAGATATATCCATATCCAATGGAATATTAGTCAAGCATAAAAAGGAAAGAAGTGTGATACTGTGAACCCTGAGAACAAGACACACCTACTAAGAAGGGTTCCTGGTGGCTTACTGGGCTCAAATAAAAAAATAAAGCAGAGGCCCAGCAGCTGTTTCTTCATAGCCACGACTCATACAAACTGCACTTCACTGAGAAATCTCTGCGCTGAACTGCTTGCCTCTGTCCTAAATTGCCTGCCATCTCAGCCAACCCCTATGAAGGTATCATGGACTCCTACTTCAACCAATAGGACTAAGGCTTCCCCATCCAATCAGAGCTGCACAGTGTCGACCAACCAGAGCAGCTATATTTTGACCAGTCAGGACAGTGCCTTTTGGAGCAATCAAATCGGGAGGATTTGGCATCCTCATTTGCATAAGAATGGACCAATCAGAAACCAGGATGGGGACTTCTGTCCATACAAGCCAGCTACTTTCCTTTCTAGAATGAAGACTGTGTCTCCCTGGCTGAGCTGAAGCAGGAAAGATGTCTTGCTGTCTCACCAAGCAGAGCAGACCATTGAGGAGCAAAACAGAGCTGTCTAGCCAAGAGGGGCCTGGCCCCAGGTCTGTTCTATGGCTGTGCTTTCACAGTTATGCTATATCAAAATTGGGCTCTTCCACAGCCTTGCTACTTTCACAGCTGTGCTGTATCACAATTGAAATATTTTGTAGTGAATAAAGTTTCCTTCTTCACCACACCCCAAACTGGGGATTCCTGTTGGCCCCAAGGACCACCAGTTGACAATGCATGCTACAACATGGATGAATCTTGAAAATATCATTAGGTGAAAGAAGCTAAATTATAGGGTAACAAATTTAATGATCCAATTCTATGGAATATTCAGAATAAGCAAATCTATAGAGACAGAAAACAGATAAATGGTTGCCAAGGCCTGGAGGTGGGAGGGATGAGGAGCAACTGTTTAGTTGGCACAGTGTTTACTTTTGGGGTGATGAAATATTTTAGAAATATTTTAGAAGTGATGATCACAACTCTGAATGTACTGAATGTCATTGAATTGTACACTTTGGTTAAAATGGTCAACTCTATGTTATGTGAATTTTACCTCAATAAGACAAATTATTTTAAATCTCAAGTAGTATTTAAAAAAATATATATATATTGATTTCAGAGAGGAAGGGAGAGGGAGAGAGAGAAACACCAATGATGAGAGAGAATCATTGATCAGCTGCCTCCTGCACGCCCCCTACTGGGGATTGAGCCCGAAACCTGGGCATGTGCCCTTGACCAGAATCAAACCCAGGACCCTTCAGTTCACAGGCTGATGATCTATCCACTGAGCCAAACCAGCTAGGGCTCAAGTAATATTAAATATATTAGAGGCCTGGTTCATGAAAATTCATGCACTGGAGGGGAGCGGTCCCTCAGCCCGACCTTCCCCCTCTGACAGTCTGGGAGCCCTCAGGGGTGTGAGGCAACCAGCGATCAGGGGAAGACGATGCCCCCATCACACCTCTGCTGCTGCCACTGCTGACAGGCTTCGGGTGGCCCTTGGTGGCTGGGCAGCTGCCATCTGAGGCTTGCCTGTGCCTTGGGCTGGCCCTTGTTGACTGGGGGGCTGAGGGGACTGGGAAATGCCATCTTGTGGCTGTGGGCACTGCCATCTTTGAGGGCTTGGTAGTCAATTAGCATATTCCCTCCTTATTGGCTGTGGGCACTGCCATCTTTGTGAGGGTGTGATGGCCAATTAGCATATTCCCTTTTCATTAGATAGGATATTATTTTTTGGCTGTTAATTCTCACCTGAGGATATTTTTTCCATTGATTTTTAGAGAGAGTGGAAGGATGGAAGGAGTGGGAGGGGGAGAGAGAAAAACATTGATGTGAGAGAGACACATTGATTGATTGCTTCCCGCAACCTTCCTGACTAGGGCCTGTGATTGAATCTGCAACTCAGGTATGAGCCCTTTACAAGGAATCAAACCCACACCCTTTGGTGCGTGGGCCAATGCTCCAACCACTGAACCAAACTGGCCGGGGCTAAATCTATATTCTTTAAAATTAAGTAAATTGTTCTCTTTTAAAGCCTTTTGTATTTTGTCTTAAAATTTTTGTTACCTTTATTTCACTGCTCATAATTAATTTTATAATGAAAATGTATATTAATTGTCATTTTATTCATTCTTTTTTATTGCAGTATAATTGACATAACATTAGTTTCAAATGTACAACAGATGGCTCAATATTTATATATATTGCAAAATGATCACCACAATAAATTTATTTAACATCTGTCATTATACATAGTTACTAAATTTTTAAATTCTTGATAAGGACCTTTAAGGTTTACTTGCACAGACACTTTCAAATATATAATACAGTATTACCAACTATAGTTGTCATGCTGTACATATATATCCCCATGACTTATCCTATCTAATAAAGAGTAATATGCAAATTGACCATCACACCAAGACACAAGATGGCTGCCCCCATGTGGTCAAAGATGGCTGCCCCCATGTGGACACAAGATGGCCACCACAAGATGGCCACCACAAGATGGCCTGCAGGGGAGGGCAGTTTTAGGAAGTTAGGGGTGACCAGGCCATCACAGGAGGGCAGTTGGGAGGAACCCAGGCCTGCAGTGGAGGGCAGTTGTGGGGGACCAGGCCTGCAGGGGAGGGCAGTTGGGAAGGACCAGGCCTGCAGGGGAGGGCAGTTGGGGGGGGACCAGGCCAGCATGGGAGGGAAGTTGGAGGGACCAGTCCTGCAGGGGAGGGCAGTTGGGAGCCAGCAGTCCTGGATTGTGAGAGGGATGTCCAACCGGTCGGACATCCCTCAGGGGGTTCCAGATTGGAGAGGGTGCAGGCTGGGCTGAGGGACACCCCTCCCCCATGCACAAATTTCATACACTGGGCCTCTAGTTTATATTATAAGTAGAAGTTTTTACCTTTTGACTTCATTCACCCATTTCAACAGCCCTTCACCTCCTGCCTCTGGAAACTACCAATTTATTCTTTGTATCTATGAGTTTGTTTTTTAGATTCCACATATAAGTGATAGCATTCAGTATTTGTTTGTCTGTCTGACTTATTTCATTAGCAAAATTTATTCATTTCTTTTTAAGCTTTTACTTTAATTTGTTTATGAGTGGTCACTCAGCCCCAGTGAGGTTGGAAGAAGAATGAAGTGCAGGATGGACAGAGCTGAGCCTGGGGGCAGACCCAGGCACTTACCTGTGCCTCCAGTTGCTTTAAAGGTCAGCGATTCATTGGGTGGGGCCTTGCTCAGCTTTCTGACGACATGTTCCAAGTTGAGAAGCAGGTTAGTGGCCACATAGTTCTGTTCTGAGTGGGTCAAGTTCTCCAGGTCCCCGGGGCTCTCCAGCAGGTCATCCACCTCCTGTATGAGGTTCTGAGGGTATGGACACAGAGCCATTGGCCCATGCACTGGAGGGGCTACAGGAAGACTTTGCCCACTCAGCTCCAGCAAACAGATTCTAGATACTGTGTATTTGGGGATAAAGGTGGTAACGGATTGCCCCTGCAATCCAGCCGTTTAGAGGTCAGTTCTGTTCATGAATGCCAAGGGTGATGTAAACTGAATGGGCAGGAACAGCAAGAAAGGTATTAGTCGGTGTATGAGGATCTAACAGTGAGTTACAAGTACCTGCATGTCTGCTTTCCCCATCCGCCCTAGGAGAAGTGGGGACTCAGAGCAGGGCACCATTGTGTCTCTTCCCAAACCAAGGTTTTCCCAGTTCTCTATGGAACTCTTCTGGGGAAGTTCCACGTGCCTCCCCCAGGTCCTGTCCTTACCTGGATGTTGTCCGGATCCGAGGCTGACGTGATGTCTCTGTCCAAATCATCAAATTTTTGTAATAAGCCGGAGAACCTCTGGGGAGAAGGGAGATGTGATAGAGAGCCACACAGGTAGATGGGGAAAGTTGGGGAAAATAGGTGGGTGCTGCAGGTGGCACGGAGGTATTTCCTGCCTCTTTGTCCCTGCGGGAGTCACTCACCTTGTTGTTGTTGATTCTAGGGTGTGGAATCCTGGGGCGGGAGGAGGTCCCTGGTGCAGACAGAAGGGCAATTCATTAGGTGTATGTGAGTGTGTGTGTGTGTGTGTGTGTGTGTGTGTGTGTGTTGGGGCTAGGGCTTGGGGCCCAGGCCAGGTTCCTTCCCAGATGGTCATTTGGTAATTTACGGACCCTGGTTTGGGAATAGAAGCACCTGGGAGGTTCCACTGTCCCCCCTTCCCTTAGTGGGCACTTTTTCCTAGTCACATGGAAGCCTCGTAGCATAATAATGTGGTGGCTTCGATGCTCTTTTGTCCAAATGTGGATGGAATCAGCCTGAGTCCTACGTATCTGCTACCCCCAGTTCCCTAAATTTCCTGGGAAGTTCCCAGCTACCGTAGGGGAACATCACAGCTGCCTGTGTCCCAGCCTGAACATTTAGACAGAGGACAGAGTATGCCTTCTTGAGAATCCAGGACACGGGAAATGCGGCATTTCCTGGTCACGACCTGACTTGCCTCCCAGTGATAGCCTTAGTTCTCATTTCCCCAGAGCAGCTCCTCACTGACTGAGTTCTCCTTGGAATCCCATCAACGCTGTCAAAGCAGTGCTGTCCCCTCCACACTAACACTAAGACATCTTGATAGAGATGGACTGCCCTCGTGACAGACATCCCTCCCCCCAACCTCCCTCACTCCCCACTCCCGCTCTCAAGGATGAGGCTATAGGGCAAGGGGCAGGGAGAATGAAGAAGATGCTGGACAGGATGGGGTCATCCAGACAGTGACACCAAGTCCAGGTTGGACACTGGGAGCTGACCTGCAGTCACTCATCCCTGGGTACTTTTCTTGACTCCCAAAAGGCATTCCCTGGACTGGCAGGAAGTGTTGAGAATCCTTATCTGAGGAAGACCAGTGAAGGTGAGGGCTGGCTGGCTGGAGAGGGAGCAGGGTCTGATGGACGAGGGGCAGCAGATGTTTCTATCCTCTGACCCCTTAACATCCCACCTGGGACACAGACCTTTGTTCTTCCCTGAGGGACTCTGTGGTCCCTGATGATGCTTTTCTTTGTTGCCTGGTTCAGATGGGAGCCTTTTAGTTGAATTTTCAAGAGTGTGTTTGTGTGGTGGGGTCCTTGTCATGCTGCTAAGACCTGAAACAACATTCTTCTGGGTCCTGATATTCTGTGTTGTCCTCAGATCATGAACTGACATTTTTGGGGAGGATTAGGGAGGTCCCTTGTGTAGGAACATTGATGAAAACTGAGTAGATGAGAATTGGGGCCAGGGTGCCAGGGTTGTTGGCCAGGGACAGGGCTGGCTAGGGGAGGTGGACCCACCCTTGAATCTCCTCACCCCCATGTTTCTGGACAGGATCCCTGAATCCATCATTGACTGGGAGTCTACCTGGAATGCTTGAGATCACAGGGGCTCTGGTGGGAGAAGTTCTCGTACTGGAAGTCACTGGTGATGACAAAGAAGACAGATATTGCATTGGAACACAAAACACTGTGAGCTCCTGAAGTAACTTAATTGTCATCACTCTCTCGAAAATAAGATATCAGGTGGGTGGGGGGTGAGGGTTCCAAACATCCAGAAGTGACATTCTGAGGAGGGTTCTCAGCCTTGAGGTTTGGAGAGGGTGGGTGTCCAGGACAGCTTTTTAATGTTTTTGTGGTTGTTTTTTATGCCTGAGAAAGTGAGCCAAATGACCTCAAATATCATGGACAAGAAGAGATATAATAAATATAAATATAAATATCTGTATATGTATACATATACAATGTCTGTAGACTCAATTACATTTTAAAAATGAAATGTGTTTTAATAAACACTGTCTTTATAATTATAAAAAAAGTAAAAGGCAAACTACAATTTGGGAGACAATGTTTGCAAATCATATATCTTACAAATAGTTAACATCCAAAATACTATATAAAGAACTCTTTTAACTCAACAGACAAAACACACAAAACTACACCATCCAATTTAAAAATGGGTAGTGGATCTGATAGACTAATCACAAAAACGTGATTGCCCACCTCCCTCATAGCACCCTGCCCTGTCTCCTCTCTCTAATCCTTGACAAAGTGCTTCTGTGCTGCTCTCAGTGGTGAGGGTTCTGGATGTCCTATAACCTCCCCCAACAATCTCTGCATGCCCACTCCAAGCCCCTTACCATTACATCTCTCGACGAGTCTAGTGAGGATCTCTCCAGATGAAGAATTGAATCCCTGAGCACAGCGACAAGCAGTGGCATTGACACATTTGGAGTTCAGAGGACACCACCAAGCACAGTCTTCTGGGGTAGAGGCTGTGGGTATGAAGACCATGGTTAGAAGGCCCATGAAATGGAAGAAGTCAGCTACCAGCTGGGGATCCAAGGGCTTGTAGGAAGGGGTGAGGAGAATGAAGATGATGCCAGACAAGCAAGAGCCACGCAGACAGTGGATGCCAGTGTGGGGAGAGAGGGAGTTATGGCTGCCACTGGACTTAGAAGAGCTCAGAAAATTCTGGACATTTAGGGAGGAAGAAATAGCTTCTCTTATTTTCAGAAGACCCTGGCTGGCCTCATTTTCAGAGTAAGCCTCCTTCTCCCCTTGTTAGTGAGAGGACCTAGATCCCAACAAGCACTACCCAGCTTATGTCACTAATTGCCCTGGCTGGGAGACTCACCTTTAACGGTTTCCTCTGCAGCATCCAATGTCAAAAAGAGATGATGCAAAATGAGTCCTGGGGCAGAAATACAGAGAGATAATCAAGATAGGAAAGTGGAGCTCCAATTTCAACCACTGTTCACCTGGCCACTCCACCTGGGAGGTGGCTCTGGCCCTGCAGCCCACAGCTTTCTGGCAACTTCTCTGAGGTTTCTATGCTTGGAATCAAGGACTCTGTCTTTTCCTTCCATTTCTTGGGACTCCCCAAAGAGTCAGTCACTGATAGTCAGGGAACCTCAGGTGCTACAGGTAAGGGGACAGAACATACACACAGTTGATGACAGGGACACATCTTAGAAACTCCAACCTTTTCCAATGGAGAGGATATATCTTGAAGGAGAAAGTCCTTAGGTTGGTTTGCCTTTTCTCATGTCCACATTCTTTGTTCTTTGGCAATGGCATAAATCTGCTTTGAAAAGGCCCCACTCTCTCTTCCTAGTGAGTAGGTGCCAGTTCTTATTCACATGGAGGCATCCTATGGATGAATGTTGTGGTTCAAGGCTCTGTTGTCTAGATGTGGATGGAAGTGTCCTGAGTTCTCCCTATGTTTTACCCTGTGCACTCGCTTACCTGGCAGCTCCCAGGTGGGGTGGGGACATCATGTTTACCTGTGTCTCAGCCTGAGGATTTGGACAGAGGCCAGGGTGGGCTTTCCTAGGAGCCAAATGCAGTAGAAATGTGTTCCCTGAGCAATACCCAGCTTGGCTCCCTGAGCAATACCCAGTGATGGCCTTTGTCCTGCCTCCTTCAGGACAACTGCTCTCTGCCTTAATTCTCCTTGGAACCGGGTGATGCTGGCAGGACAGAGTTCTCCCTTCCATGCTAACTCTGAGACTCAAGCTGACCCACCCATGAACCTGACTCCTCAAGGGGCTTGGAGGAAGGGGTGAGGAGAATGAAGATGATGCCAGATAAGCAAGAGCCACCCAGACAGTGGATGCCAGGCCATGGTAGACAATGAGGGTTGATGTCCAGCCATGCAGGCTTGGGGTGGTGAAGGTGCCTCTTATGATTCCCACAAAGGCATTCCCTGGACTGGCAGGAAGTGGTGAGAATCCACTTCTGAGCAAGGCCAGCAGTAGGTAAGGGCTGGGTGGCTGAAGAGGGGAGCAGATGCTGATGGGCGAGGGGTGGCAGCTGTTTCTGTCATCTGGATTTTTTATCTCCATCAGGGATACTAACTTGTAGGTCCTGCTGACAGGGGCTCAGTTTTGGTCCCCCTGTGGCCTGAGGCAATGATGTCCAATTACATTCTTGTTTTCAATCTCATTCAGATAGGAGCCTCTTTCATTTACCTAACTTTCTGAGTATGTGTGGGGTGGTTTATTTCACCCTGCCCACCTCTAACACAATATCCTCCTGGGTCCTATTTATCTGAGTTGCCTACAGGCCCATGAACTGAGCTTATTGGATTGGATCAGCGTGGAGCCTTGCTTGGGAAAATAGATGTGGCTGAGTGGCTGAGAAGTGGGGTCAGGGTGCAAGTAGGGGTTTCATCAGGTGTAGTTGTTGGCCAGGGAAGGGCCAGCTGGGCCACATGGGCTGACGCTTGACTCTTCCCACTCCCACATTTCTGAACAGGGTTCATCAAGGCCTGAGGGGTCTCAGAGTGGTCCTGGGGTGGCCAAGCCCATGTGGACTCTAGTGGGGGAAGGTCTCATCCTGGAAATTTCTGATGAAGAAGAAAAGGATGGATATTGCGCTGGAATGCAGTACTCTGTGAGCTCTTGAAGTATCTTGAATGATACCCCTTTCTTTGTTTTATGAAATTAAGATGCCAAGTAGCAAGAGGATGTCCTAAAATTGTATAAGTGGCACTTGGTGGGGGCATTCAGAGCCTTGGGGTTTAGAGAGGGTGGGTGACCTCGTAAGTGCCCAGGCTACCTCTTTGATGACCTGGAGAAAGGGTTGAGAATCCCAAACCTAATGAATGAGAAGGTGAAAGACATGGGATCCTTCTCACCATCACACGGGTCGTCAGGATCAATGTGGAACATTTCCTCAGAAACAGGCACGTTGCCTCGGTTGCATCTGCAGAAGGACTCCATGAAGTCTTGGCAGTCTAAATATAATCTACAGGACCAGTTTGAGTTTGGTCCACAGTCCTTGATGTCTGGAACACAATAGGCAAAATGTCACCTCTCAAAGGCAAAAGTTCCTACTGGACAGAGACCCTGCCCTCCAGCATGACCCTGTCATGGGGGCTGGACAGAACACAGGTCCAGGGTTGCACTCCTAGGATGGGGCTGGGCAGAATCAGCTGCTCCTACTGACCCCTTGTCCCATCTTTACTTTCTGAGGCACCTACATTCAGACACTCTGCTGTGTCATGATGGGGTTGAAAGGAGGTCTGCAATCCCTCACTTCAGGCTTTGAGGGGTAGATGGAGACACTGATTAGGACTCCAAATCCTCATTTGTGATGCTATTTGCATCATTGGCAACTTGGAGGTGGCCTCCAGTTAGGGTGACAGTGGATTTGATGTCCACCCTCAATGCTGAGGTTGTGGAGGGAGTCATGGGTGGGGGCTGTACCGGGTGACGTGGCACTCATCACACACCTGGAGATAGAGCCAGGTGTCAGCCCCTGCCCATTGACAGCTTCCACTTCACATTAATCACAGTGGCCCAAGTACACCCCACCCTCCTTGTCAATTCCCCATCTAGCAGTTCCCCAGCTCCTAATGGCCGCCTTTTACAGATGCCCAAGATATCTCTGGGAGAGTCTTCCTATCTCCACCCTGGGTAAGATCCCCTGTCATCAGAGGCAGTAGGGGATGTGAAATGAAGAACCAGCATGAAGGTCCTCACAGCTAAGTCATGGGGGTGTTTTCTTTTTTCTTCCTTTCTTTTTTTTTTTCATGGGGGTGTTTTCTGGCATCTTATCTCTCCATGTTCTCTAAACCTGAGAGAAAGGTGCCCATGAGCCAGGTTTCATTTGAGTAGTTCAGGGGTCCATCGAGCAGTGGCTAAACACCACTGGGTAACAACAGCAACTTAATAAGAACCAAATGAATAAAAAATGTAGGGACAGAAAGTTTGACCCTGTACATTACAAACAGGGGACCAAAGACTTTAGGGCCTGCCTTACTGGTTTGGCTCAGTGGATAGAGCGTAGGCCTACGGACTAAAGGGTCCAAGGTTTGATTCTGGTCAAGGGCATGTACCTTGGTTTCGGGCACATCCCCAGTATGTGCAGGAGGCAACTAATCAATATTTCTCTCTCATCGATGTTTCTAACGCTCTATCCCTCTCCCGTCCTCTCTGTAAGGAGTCAATTAGTCTCCCCCAGGTCAGAGTTTCTTTTCTAAATTCATGAATTTCCCTTTTAAGGCTGAGGCTATGCAGTCAGACCAGGACATGAGAGGAACTGGGAGTGATTCACATCTGTGGCATTCATGTTTAGCCCCCACCTGAGCAATAGGTCTTTTCTCTTCTTTTCAGATGATAGTGATGGCTGGAGACCTGCCATTAAGTTTAATGTCATGGGGTGTAGTAGAGTTGAGGAAAAGTGGAAATAAGGTGTGGAATGGAAGGACGCAACAGCGGGAAATTCCTCAATCTGACAAGTGCCCTCAAGAAGGGAGCTGGGATCCAGGTACCTTAGTAGCATCTTCTCTCCATGTCTACCCAGTCTACAATTTCCCATGAGACACACACATGTAAATGCACAAAGAAACCTTTAGGAATACCACTAGTGTCATGGATGGGCTGGGTACTAGTGACAACAACATCTTTTTCTTTTCCTGATAAAAGTTACTTTTCCAAAAATATTAAATAACATTGGGTACTGAGAAAACAAAGAAAATCAAATAATGATCAAGTAAAATAATCACCCATAAGTCCTCTATACAGACTACTGAAAAAATTTAGGGGTATATTTTTCTCATCTCTTCAAATATATTAAGAATATTTCCATTTACAACAAATTAATATGCATTAAGAGTATTTTGAGTAGATGAAGAGTATTTCTTGGTATAAAATTTTATCTCCTCCCCTCATATTTATGGTGGTTAAATGTGCATAAATAAAATTTCCACTTAAACCATTTTTAGTATTGTGATTTTATTTTATGATCCAATTTTCTTGAAGAATAAAACCCCCTTAGCTTTAGACCTTAGTATTGCCACCTTATTAGTTGCCAAACTTTGGCAACTCACTAAATCTTTTTGAGCCCAAATTTGGTAATTCAAAAAATGATGCTGCCTGGAAACCATAAAATTCATAGAAGAAAACATAGGAGGTTAGCTCCTTGACATCTGTCTTGGCAATGAATTTTTGTATTTGACATAAACAAGGCAACAAAGCAACAATAGACAAGGGGGGCTACATCAAACTAAAAAGCTCTTGTACAGCAAAGACAACCATCACTGCAATGAAAAAGCAACCTGCAATTGTGAGAAAATATTTGCAAATCCTGTTTCTGATAAGGGTTAACATCTAAAATGTATAAAAACTCATACAACTTAATAGCAGGAAACCCAAACAATCCGATTAAAAACTGGGTAGAAGATTTGAATAAGTGTTTTTCAAAAAAGACATAACCCCCAAAATCCCCCCCCCAAACAGAAGAAATCCAAATAGCCAATAGATACTAGTACATGAAAAGGTGTTCAACATCACTAGTCATCAGAGAAATGCAAATAAAAATCACAATGAGATACTACTTCACACCTGTTAGAATGGCTATTATTAAAAAAACACACAAGATATAACAAATGTTGGAGAAGATGTGGAGAAAAGGGACGTTGGGTACTATTGGTGGGAATTTAAATTGGGGCAGCCCCTATAAAAAAAATCCTCAAATATTTAAAGATTCATGATTCACCTGAACTTTTGGGTATTTCTCAGAAAGAAATAATATTAAATCTTGAAAAGATGTCTGCACCTCCATGTTCCTTACAGCATTATTTACAATAGCCAAGATACAAAAACAACCTGAGACCACTGGTGGATAAATGGATACTTAAAAAGTTGTATATGTTTACAGTGGAATATTATTCAGCCATAAAAAGAAGGAAATCATGTCCTATGTGACATTATAGCTAAGTGAAATGTCAGACAGAAAAATACAAATATAATAATCTGACTTAAATGTGAAATTAAAACCCCCCACACAAGCACATAGATACAGAAACAGATTGGTGATTGCCAGAAGTGGGGCAAATGGGTGAAGGTGGGGGAAAAACCCTAGCTCTGCCTGCATCCTGGCTCTGCTGTGAGGATGAGGTGGAAAACCAGGGCAGGATTCCTGGTGAGCTCGAGCTAATAGGAGAGCCTGAGACTCCAGGCTCTGGGTATTTCTTTCCTCCTGTTGCTTCCACTATTTCTTTTCTTTCTTTGTGCTATGAAAATAATAATTGGCAGTAACAGCAGTAACAATGGTAATAGCTCATATTTGTTGACAATTTCTCTGCACTCATCTTAAATTTTTTTTTCATGCAGGTAACTATGAAGTCTTACACCATCCATGTGGGGTAGGTACAATAATTATCCCCAATATACAGACAAGGAAACTGAGGGAGAGGATAAATAATTTCCTAAAGGTCAGAGAGCCACTTAACAGTAGTGGCAAAGCTAGAGTTTGAACCCACACAGCCCAGATCCATTGTGGAAGCTCTAACCACCCTTCTTACTATTCACAAAAACCTAACTGCCCACTTCCTCATACTACCCTGCCCTGTCTCCTCTCTCTAATCCTTGACAAAATGCTTGTGCTGCTCTGGACGCTCCACAATATACCCCATAATCTTTTTATGTCCCTCCACCTCTCTCCCTGAAACCTCTGTACCATTGCAACTCTTCAAGTGGCCGCTGGTGAAGACGCTGCTCGATGCAGCACTGAATCCTGGTGCGCAGTGACAGGCGTGGGCATTGACACATGGAGGGTTCGGAGGGCACCATCGAATACAGGCTGTGGGGTGGAACAGTGAGGTGGAGACCATGGTCAGAAGGCTCAAGGAATGGATAAAGCCATGGACAACTGTGGGTTCAAGACTAGAGGAGGGGAGAGAAGGGAGGGGTGGCTGCTATTGGAAGAGGAATAGAGAAAAAAAAAATCTGGGCATTTAGGGAGGTAAAACAGCTTTTCTTATTTCCAGAAGATCATCTCCAAGCCTCACTTGCAGAATTAGCCTCCTTCCCTCCCAACTGGTGAGAGGACCCAGACCGCAGCCTGCACCTCCCCTTCCCCCCCAGATTAGTATCACTAATGGGCATCTGTTTGGGCAGACTTACCCCCATCCTTCTGTGCTGCAGCAACCAATGGCAACAACAGCAGCACTGACAGATCTGGGACAGAAAAACACAAAGAGAAGACAAAGAAAAGAGAGTCAATCTCCAATTTCAAAACCTGGCTGCATGGCCATTGCTTCGTTTGGAGGTGGTTCTTGCCCTGCAGCCCATGGCCTTCCAGCAGGTTCTTCATGTGTTTTACTGGGAATTGAGGACTCAATCTTCCCCCTCCACCTCCCAGATCGACCTGAGAAACCAGTCACCAACAGGTACAGTCCTCATGGATCCTCAGGTGACACAGGTCAGGGGACAGAACATACATGACGGGTGCTGATAGGGACAAATCTTAGAAACCCCAACCTGTGCCAATGGAGGGGGTAGATCTTAAAGATCCCTTTGCCCAGATCCCGTTTCATGTTCTCTGGCAATGGTAGAAATCGGAGGATTTCTCTTCCAGGATCATTTCCCCTGTTAAATGTACATTTTCTGGGTATATAAAAGGAGCTGGGTATTAGAATTAGACTCCCAAAGTGTGAGCCCTAGCTCACTGTGCCAGCAGGGATAAGAACCCTGGAATGGAGTGGAATGGAGAGATGGGGGCTAATGAGAGGTGAGGCGTGAGAATGAAGGCAGCTGCAGGTAGAGTCACTATCTCCTGGTTAAGTGGCCTCTCCAGGTATAGCACCCATGGCTTCTTTGGTTCCTTCCACATGAGCTCCTGGCCCTCACACAGAGCACTGAGGGCACAGCCTTTGCCCTTTTTCTTCGAGTTCAGCCCTAAGGAATGAGTCACTGAACAGGCTTTGTGGTTGAAAACCACTACAGGTGCGGAGGAATGAAACCTACCCTACAGGCAATAATTGGATCACATATTTAGAGTCCATCCTTTCATCCATACGAGCCAGCGAACCCTATGAAAATCCATCTCTGTGTGCCTTTACAAGAAGTTTCTAAAATATGTCCATTTTTAAAAAACATCATGTACTACAAATCAGATAATGATAAATGTGGCTATGTTTCATAAAAACCAGGAAGCAAATTATAACCCATGGGGACAACCTAATAGAAACACCGAATTTGCTAGGTAACAGTTATTATCTTAAGCATTGAAGGAAATAAAGACTAACCAGCCTTTGGCTGACCTCGTTAATATTGATTTTTACTAATTCCCTATCCTTTAAATCATGCCATGATACACACACAATGATGATGTATTTCTTAGCATAATAGAGTTTTCAGATAGCTTGATTATCTACCCTTAAAAAAAAAAGATATATGATAGTTAATCTTATGTATCAATTTGGCTAGACTACAGTACCCAGACATCTAGTCAAACATTAGTTTACTAGAGGCCCGGGGCATAAAATTTGTGCACAGGTGGGGTCCCTAGGCCTGGCCAGCAATCAGGGCGGATTGGGCCAGACTGATCAGGGCTGGGCCAGAGAGGAGGCAACGGTTACCAGATTGGGCAAGGAAGGAAAGACACCGGATGCCAATGCGGCCATCGTCGGCGCCCTGCCACTGCAGCGAGTGGGTGGTGGGCTGATCGGGGCCTGCTAGCTTGGGGGAGGGACAGGGCACGGGAGGTTGGCCACCAGCCCCAAGGAGGGAGCCGGCCCTCGGCCTCCCTAAGAAAGGGGCTATGTCTGCCACCACCCACTCCCGGTTCCCTGTCCCAGCCTGGGGGCCGGCCCCAATCAGGTGATCGGGGCCTGCCGGCCGGGGGGTAGGGACTGCAGGAGGTTGGCCTGCCATGGGAGGTTGGCTGTGGGAGCACACTGACCACCATGGGGCAGTTCCTGCATTGAGCATCTGCCCCCTCGTGGCCAGTGCGCATCATAGTGACTGGTCATTCCGGTCGCTAAGGCTCTTATATATAGATATAAAAACATGCATTCACAGCAACATCTATATATGCATTCACAGCAACATCTATATATATATAGATACTATATATGCATATATATATATTGCTGTGAATGCATGTTTTAAAAAAAATCTTTATTGTTGAAAGTATTACATATGTCCCTCTTTCCCCCCATTGACCTCTCCCAGCCTACCCCTACCCCCACCCCAAGCCTTTACCACCCTATTGTCTGTGTTCCTGGGTTATGCATATATGCATATAAGATCATTAGTTGATCTCTTCTCACTCACCCGCACTCCCTTGCCTTCCCTCTTAGGTTTGACAGTCTGTTCTGTGCTTCTATGACTTTGGGTCTATTTTAGATTAGATTAACATTTAAATCAGTAGACTTTGACTAAATCAGATTGTCCTCCATAATCTGGGTGGGCCACATCCATTCAGTTAAAGACCGTAAGAGAAAAAAGACTGACTTCCTCTTCTGTGGAAGAGGGAATTCTGCTTCCAAACTGCCTTTTTAAAGTTTTATTTTTAGAGAGAGTGGAAGAGAGAGGGAAAGACAGAGAGAAACACATTGATTGGTTGCCTCCTGTATGCTCCCTGACCAGGGCCCAGGCCAAGGAGGAGCCTGCAACCAAGGTGCGTGCCCTTGACCGAAATCAAACCGGGAGACCCTTTGGTCTGAAGGCTGACGCTCTATCCACTGAGCCAAACTGGCTAATGTCCTAGCTGCCTTTAGACTTGGACTTCAGATGCAACATCAGTTCTTCCCTGGGTTTTCAGCCTACTGGACTGCCCTGTGGATTTGAACTTTTTAGCCTCCACCAATCTCATGAGCTCATTCCTTATAATAATGCATTTCTCTCCCCCCCCCCCTGCTTCTGCCTTTCTCTTTCCCTCTCCCTCGTTCTCTCCCTCCCGCCTTCTCTCCTCCTCTCTTCCCCTCTCTCCCTCCTTTTCCCCCTCTCTGCTTCCCTCCCTCCCTCCTATTGATTCTGCTTCTCTGAAGAAACTGGACTAAAACTAGTGGTTAAATGGGAAGTGTCTGTTAAGTCCTTGAGTATGCCCTAGGAATAAATTTCACTAATTTTCTCCTTTGAGATTTATTATAAATGAGCTAATATCCTTAAATTTTCTTCCATTTGTACCTTATAGAGATACTGGGAAAAACAAGTCAGGTATCAAGCAAAAACAGATAATATTTTCAAACTGGGTAGAGAGTTCCCAGATAGCTTTAATTGTCTGTGACCATTGTTATAATTTTACCTACCTGGCAGCACTCTTAGACATCTGTCTCTCATGGTGCAGATGCAAGTCCAGCCACTGAGGATGTCTGATCTCAGTCTGTGTGTGTTAAAAACACTTTCTGTTTGGAGTATATATTGTGTTCTAGAGGAAGTAACTTAAGAAATTGTTGATCTGGATTCTTTCTTTCCCACAATCTGCCCAATAATTAACTTCTCAGGGACCCCAGTTCTTCTTTTTAAGGATTTACATAGTATTTTAAGTCTGTACAGGAAGCCTCTTTGAGGGTGATTTTTATGTTTTTACATAGGAAAATGTGATACTGTGCATTCAAAGACCTCCCCAAATGAAGAATCACTCTACTGGTCTTTTTGCCCCTATAGGACCTTAGGTCAGAGTGAACAGAATTATCTATTTATTATCTTTTTTTTTTAGTTTTATTTATTTATTTATTTTTTTTAAATATCTTCATTGATTAAGGTATCACATATTTGTCCTCATCCCCCCATTCCCATCCCACACCCCTTCCCACGCATGACCCTACCCCCCTGTTGTCCTTAACCACTGGTTAGGCTCATATGCATGCACACAAGTCCTTTGGTTGATCTCTCCCCTGTATCCCCACCCTCCCCTACCCTCCCTCTGAGGCCTGACAGTCTGATCCATGCCTCCTTGTTTCTGGGTCTGTTCTTGTTCATCAGTCTATGCTGTTCATCATTTCCCCTAGATGAGTGAGATCATGTGCTACTAGAAATACACTTATAAGAGCCGAAAATGAGACAAGCAATAATGGTTATGCTGAAAGGCAAATGAATCAGTCTATAGTGAGTTTCTTTCTGGGCCAACAGTTCTTTTGAGACCCAATTTCAATGTCAAACAGTTCCTTATGTGCACATGTCAGCACTGACATTTCAGTTCTGGATGGTGGACAAATGGTGGTAATGCAGGTCCGACCCTCTCTGGTTTGGTCCTGGGCAACTGGCAGTGGTGCACAGCTGCTGACTGCTAGTACGGCAAGGCGACGTCAGCATCTTCCATCTCTGGACTGCTTCTCTTCTGTCTTCATGGCCGGAGTAGTCCTGTCGATTCCTCTCTGTTGCCGGAATCCATATGGTCTCAGAGTTGTTTTCTGAAAATATACAAACATATTCTCGACCAAAAGTTAATAAAGGAATATTTTCTATAAATTTGACTTGGGATCCTTTTTCATTTTTTGCCCAAATGATTTTCCTCTGGCTTGTTTTGACACCATGTGTGTTTTTCATGGGTGTCTTGCTTTTAGCATTACAATTAATTTTCTAAAGTACAAATTTTCTAGATGTAATTTACTTACAGGATATTTTTCCTTACATGATATTGTTCTACTATCCCCCCTTTTTTATTATCTATTAATAGATATTTTATTGAGGTATAATTGCCCTACATTATATACTTCCAGATGTACACCATCATAATTCAATAACTGTATACACTGGAAAATGATCACCATAATGTCTAGTTAACAATCATCACCATATATAATTATAATTTTTTTGTGATGAGAACTTTTAAGTTCTACTTTGTTAGCAACTTTTAAGTATGCAATACTTTATTATTGACTATAGTCACCATGCTGTACATTACATGCCATGGCTTATTTATTTTATGACTGGAAGTTTGTATCTTTTCACCCCATTTAACCATTCCCCCTCTTCACCCCCCAACTCTGGCAGTAACCAATATGTGCTCTGTATCTATGAACAATTTTTAAAAAATTTTTATTTCACATATAAGTGAAATCATATGATATTTGACTTTCTCTGTCTGATTTACTTTTCTAGGCATAATGACCCCCAGCTCCATCCATGTTGTCATCAATAGCAACACTTCATTATATTTTTTAATGGCTAAATAATATTCTCATTCATGAATAGGCACTTAGATTGTTTCCATATCTTGGCTGTTGTAAATAATGTTGCAATTAACATTAGGATATATATCTGTTTTTGAGTTAGTATTTTCTTCAGAAAGATACCCAGAAATTAAATTGTTGGATCATATAATAATTTTATTGTAACTTTTTCAGGGACTTTCAAAAGTTAATGTCTTATTGCTATTTTAAAATACATATATGTTCACAGGAAGTTGCAGAAACAATGCTAAGAGGTCCTGTGTACCCTTCACCCAGGTTCTTGGAAAGATGACATTTTTATGTAATGATAGCCATATACTTAAACCAAGAAACTGGGATTGGTAAAATGTGTGTGTATAGTTCTGTAACATTTTATCACATGTGTAGATTCCTGTAACTGCCACTACAATCAAGATACATATTCAATCACTACAAAGATCTCCTCCATGTTACCCCAACATGCCTAAACCCTAGTTGGTCTAAAACTAAGGTGTTTTTTCATTCTTCAACAATACTCAAAACAGTCTTAGATTCATACTTACTGATATAAGAAAATATTTCTGATATGTTTTATAAATAAGAAAAACATACCCTGCACACATTTCCTGTAGTCTGTGTGATGGTATTATATTAATTTTCCCTGTTTATACTTTTTACACTTTCTTTTTTCTATGTCTATTAGTTGTCCAGAGCTGCTATAACAAAATAAAACAGACTAGATAGTGTAAACAACAGATATTTATTTTCTCACAGCTCTGGAGGCTAAATGTACAAGATGTAGGTGATGGCAGGATCTCTGGTGTCTCTTTTTTCTCCTTTAAGAACATCAATTCTATGGGATTAGGACCTCATTTACCTTTACTCCTAAAAGACCATATCTCCATATATGGTTACAGAGAGTTAGGGTTTCAACATATAAATTTTATGTGGCACAGTTCATTCTAAAATGCCATATGCTATTTAACATTGACAAAAATTAAGGAAAGGGTAAATTTTAATAAAAAATTGTTGATTTCCACTTAATTCCAGAGAATATTTTTTTCTGGATATAGAATCCTGGGTTGTTAACACTTTTCTTTCAAAACTTGAATCATGTTGTGCTACTGGTAGCCATAATTTATGATGAGAAATTAGCTGATATTTGAATTGTTTTCTCCTTATGGATGAATATCATTATTTATTTAATCCCTTGCTGCTTTTGAGTTTTTTGTTTTGTTTTTAGTTTTCAGAAGTTTGATTTTGTTGTACCTTGGCCTAGATTTCTTCGAGTTTATGCTGTGTGGAGTTTCCTCAGCTTTTTGAATGTATATGTTTTTGTCAAAATTGAGAAATTTTTATCCATTTTTTCTCTGAATGATTTTTCAGTTCTATGTTCTCTATCTCCCTGTAGAATTCAGTAACAGAAATATTAAATTTTGTTATAGTACCACAGGTCCCAAAATCTCTCTTCCTTTTTTTTGTAGTATATTTTTTGTCTCTTGTTCATATTGGATAAATTATATGGTTCTGTCTTTAAGTTCATTGATTAACCCCCTTTTATCTTCATTTTGCTAGTAAGCTCATCCATTAGAATTTCCTTTTTAAAATATTTTTTGATTGTTCAATTACAGTTGACATACAATATTACATTATTTTCAGGTGTACACCCCAGTGATTACACATTATGTAACTTACTAAATAATCATCTCAATAAATCTCACACCCATATGACACCATACATAGTTATCAATATATTTTTGACTATATTCCATATGCTGTTTTTTGCATCCCTATGGATATTCTGTAACTACCAATTTGCACTTCTAAACCCCTTCACCTTTTTCACCAATCCCCTAACTCCTTTCCCATCTGGAGACCATTAAAATGTTCTCTGTATCTATGAGTTGGTTTCTGTTCCACTTGTTGTTTTTTATTTTAATTTTTAGATTCAGTTGTTGATAGATATCTATTTATTACCATTTTATTTTTTATATTTTAGATCCTCCCCTTCTTAAAGTGAACCATTTAACATTTCGTGTAATACTGGTTTGGTGGTGATAAACTCCTTTAGTTTTTTCTTGTCTGGGAAGCTCTTTATCTCTCCTTCAATTCTAAATGATAGCTTTGCTGAGTAATTTTTTATTTTGGTTTGAGAGATTTTAGGAAAGTTGAAGCATGAGGCAAGAAAGGCCAGTTGTATGGAAAAGCTACTGGAAATGGCTTGGATTGGCTGGGAAACAGGATGGGGCAGGGTCTCAGGGAATCACCAGGGCAGGCGAAAAGTGTGAACCAGATTGATTGAGACTCAGATATGGTGCTGGCCGGCCTGCTCTGTGTGGGTGTCTCAGAAAAGGAACAATGGCTAATGCCAGCACTTCTCTTTGGGACAAAGCTGTCCCTGCAGCTCTTACCCTGATGCCAGGAAATTCAGTTCCTCCCTGTATCTCCCTGGTTTCTTTCAAGCTGCTGTCCCAGAACTGTAGCTCAGAGGGAGTGAATCCAAGTAAGGCTGTGCATGGGCTCTTTGGGAAGAATGCCTGAAACTCCTGGAACTTTTGCCTCATTCAGCCCAAATCCCTACTAGTTTTTATAGCCAGAAGTTATGAGGACTTCTATTCATGGCTCTGGAACCCTGGTCTGGGAGGATCTGGTGTGGGGCTGAGACCCCTTGGTCTTCAGCCACGGCCTCTACAGCCAAGATATACCTCCCATTTTTAAACCACCACGTGTGGGTGTGGGACCAGCCCATTCTATGTCTCTGCCACTCCTACCAGTCTCAGTGTGGCTTCTTTAAATCCTTAGATGCAGGACTTCCATTCAGCCCAAGTTCAGAAAGTTCTGAATTATGATTGTTTGGTAGTTTAATTGTACTTTTGATGTAGTTGTGGGAGGAATTCAAGTACCACATTTACTTACACTGCCATCTTGACTGGAAGCCCAGTAGAGCTTTCACTTAAGTAATTGTGTTTTTCAGGTCTAAAATTTCCATTTTGGTCTTCATTATATCACCTGTTTCTTTGTCAAGGTTTTCTATTTTTTTTTTGCTGAGATTTTCTATTTTTTCATTTGTTTCAAAAAGTTTGCTTGCTCTTTCTCATTGAAACATTTTTTTTATGATGGCTGCTTTAAAATACTTGTCAAATAATTCTAATTTGAGCTCTTTTAAAGTTGAGCTGTCCCTGGTTCTTGATATTATAATGATTTTTTTTTTGTATACTGGATATTTAGGGTATTATGTTTTAAATCCTTGGATTTTAATAAAATCTTGTTCTGGAAGGCTACTCTGACATCATGCCAAGGGGGAAAAGGGCTGTCTTCTTGTTGCTGGAACTAAGGGTGAAAATCCAGATTCCCCACCTGGGTCCACTGACACTCCAGTGGGGGAGGGATACCTTGTTACTGCTGGGTGGAGTTGGAAGCCCTCCCTCACAATCTTGCTGACACTACCATTTCTTGGGGTTATACGAGGCCTTGTAAAATGTTCCTCACATGGCTTCTACTGACATGACTGAGAGGAACTCCTTATTACTGGGTGTGCTGAAAGTCCCAGCTGCTTCTCTGCTACAAGCCCATTGGGGTGAGAAGGGGTGTTTCATTACAAGTGGGTTAGGGTAGAGCTCTGGACTTCCCACTTGACCTTTGCTGATGAGGGTAAGGGTTTGGCCAGTTTTTCTCTGTGGTGTTTGGTTGCAGTAGGGCAGTTGCTGTTGAAATACTATTTTATATTTTGCTAAGCTTCTACTTTCTTTTTTGGCTAGGAAAGAAGATAAAATCTAGCTGCCCCTTCCAAACTGAAATCTGATTACTAATGGACTGGCCTAGCTCAGAGCTGTCCCATGGAAAAGAACCCATAACTATGTTGCCAGGGAGGACAGACACTGAAGATGCCAGCAGTCAAAGAGTTGAATACTGTGCACTAGGTCCAGGATAACTGGTACAACCTGTTCACGGCAGAGCTTTAGGTCACCATGGACAGGAGTATCTTTGGATACCAGTCTCACTTGATGATGTCTTCTTTTTTTTTTTTTTTAAATTTCTTTATTGATTAAGGTGTCACATATTTGTCCTCATCCCCCCATTCCCATCCCACCCCTCTCCCCACGCATACCCCAATCCCCTGTTGAACTTAACCGTTGGATAGGCTTATATGCATGCATACAGGTCCTTTGGTTGAACTCTCCCCCTCCCCCCACCCTCCCCCTACCCTCCCCTATCCTCCCTCTGAGGCCCGATAGTCCGATCGATGCCTCCTTGCTTCTGGTTCTGTTCTTGTTCCTCAGTCTATGTTGTTCATCATTTCCCCTAGATGAGCGAGATCATATGTCACTAGATATATACTAATAAGAACTGAATGTGAGACGAGCAATAATAGTTATGCTGACAGGCAAATGAATCAATCTGTAGCGAGCTTCCCCCTGGACCAACAGTTCTTTTGAGACCCAATTTCAATGTCCAGTAGTTCCTTATGTGTACATGTCAGCACTAACCCCTCAGCTCTGGATGGTGGACAAATGGTGGTAATGGAGGTCCGACTCCCTCTGGTTTGGTCTCGGCCGAACCCAGGGGCACGGCGTCACCCGGATTAAGGGGCACGTGGCCTCACCCATACCCAAGGGGCGCGTGGTCTCACCCGGGCCTGGGACCCAGCCTCACCCGGATAGATCCAGGGGCGCATGGCCTCACCCGGACCCAGGATCTGGCTTCACCCGTACCCAGGGACGCTTGGCCTCTCCCAGACCCAGGGGCACGTGGCCTCACCCGAGCTTAGTTGCACAAGGCCTCACCTGGATCCAGGGACACATGGTCTCTCCCGGACCCAGGGACGCTTGGCCTCTCCCAGACCCAGGGCCACTTGGGCTCACCCGGGCCTAGGTGCACGAGGCCTCATCCGGATCCAGGGACGCATGGTCTCACCCGGACCCAGGGACGCTTGGCCTCTCCCAGACCCAGGGGCACGTGGCCTCACCCGGGCCTAGGTGCACGAGGCCTCACCCGGGTCCAGGGACACATGGTCTCACCCAGACCCAGGAACGTTTGGCCTCTCCCAGACCCAGGGCCACTTGGGCTCACCCGGGCCTAGGTGCACGAGGCCTCACCCGTATCCAGGGACACATGGTCTCACCCGGACCCAGGGACGCTTGGCCTCTTCCAGACCCAGGGTCACGTGGCCTCACCCGGGCCTAGGTGCACGAGGCCTCATCCGGATCCAGGGACACATGGTCGCACCCGGACCCAGGGACGCTTGGCCTCTCCCAGACCCAGGGCCACTTGGCCTCACCCGGGCCTAGGTGCACGAGGCCTCACCCGGATCCAGGGACACATGGTCTCACCCAGACCCAGGGACGCTTGGCCTCTCCCAGACCCAGGGGCACGTGGCCTCACCCGGGCCTAGGTGCACGAGGCCTCACCCGGATCCAGGGACACATGGTCTCACCCGGACCCAGGGACGCTTGGCCTCTCCCAGACCCAGGGGCACGTGGCCTCACCCGGGCCTAGGTGCACGAGGCCTCACCCGGATCCAGGGACACATGGTCTCACCCGGACCCAGGGACGCTTGGCCTCTCCCAGACCCAGGGCCACTTGGGCTCAACCGGGCCTAGGTGCACGAGGCCTCACCCGGATCCAGGGACACATGGTCTCACCCGGACCCAGGGACGCTTGGCCTCTCCCAGACCCAGGGCCACTTGGGCTCACCCGGGCCTAGGTGCACGAGGCCTCACCCGGATCCAGGGACACATGGTCTCACCCGGACCCAGGGACGCTTGGCCTCTCCCAGACCCAGGGCCACTTGGGCTCACCCGGGCCTAGGTGCACGAGGCCTCACACGGATCCAGGGACACATGGTCTCACCCGGACCCAGGGATGCTTGGCCTCTCCCAGACCCAGGGACACTTGGGCTCACCGGGCCTAGGTGCACGAGGCCTCACCCGGATCCTGGGACACATGGTCTCACCCGGACCCAGGGACGCTTGGCCTCTCCCAGACCCAGGGCCACTTGGGCTTACCCGGGCCTAGGTGCACGAGGCCTCACCCGGATCCAGGGACACATGGTCTCACCCGGACCCAGGGACGCTTGGCCTCTCCCAGACCCAGGGGCACGTGGCCTCACCCGGGCCTAGGTGCACGAGGCCTCACCCAGATCCAGGGACACATGGTCTCACCCGGACCCAGGGACGCTTGGCCTCTCCCAGACCCAGGGGCACGTGGCCTCACCCGGGCCTAGGTGCACGAGGCCTCACCCGGATCCAGGGACACATGGTCTCACCCGGACCCAGGGACGCTTGGCCTCTCCCAGACCCAGGGGCACGTGGCCTCACCCGGGCCTAGGTGCACGAGGCCTCATCCGGCTCCAGGGACACATGGTCGCACCTGGACCCAGGGACGCTTGGCCTCTCCCAGACCCAGGGCCACTTGGGCTCACCCGGGCCTAGGTGCACGCAGCCTCACCCGGATCCAGGGACACATGGTCTCACCCGGACCCAGGGACGCTTGGCCTCTCAGACCCCGGGGCACGTGACCTCACCCAGGCCTAGGTGCACGAGGTCTCACCCGGATCCAGGGACTCATGGTCTCGCTGGACCCAGGGGTGTGTGGGCTCTCCCAGACCCAGGGGCGCTTGGCCTCGCCCGGGCACGGGATCCAGCGTCTTCCGGGTCCAGGGGCACATGGCCTCACCCGGACCTGGAGTCCGGCCTCACCTGGACCCAGGGGCATGTGGCCTCACCTAGACCCAGGGACGTGAGGCCTCACTTATACCCAGAGGCGTGTGACCACACCCTAGCCCATAGGCGCGCAACCCCGCCCGCACCCGGGTCTCAGCGGGGCCCCGTCTTCCCGATCCCAATTCCTGCCGGTCAATCCCCCCTCAGCAATTCCCCTGGCCATCCTTCCAGAGCTCCAGTATGGCTTCTGCAGAACTCGTCGGGCGGCGGCTCGGCGAAGCTCCGGTGCACCCGGTGCATGGCGGTGGGCCGGTCTGGCATCGCTGCGTCGGCCCTTGGGTCTGCATCGGTGGCCGGTCACCGAGCATGCGCACCTGGCCGCTTCCGGGGCATTGAGATTCTTGACGGACTCGGAGGTCAGCAAGCGCGGAGTCTCCCACCCCATGTCTCATAGGGGCTCGTCTGTCCGTGCTTGGCTGCCAGTGGAGCCGTCCCCTCAGCCGGAGACCGCTGGGGGAACTGCGCCGAGCACGTTCCAGGCCGCTGTTGTATCGCCTGAGCCATAGTTCTTTTGTGTCGCCTGAGCCGTAGTTCTTAAAGTGTGGTCTTTGGGTCACCGGCATCAGCATCATCCCACATACCCCTCTTTTATTCTAGTTGTAGAGCATCTATTCAGCCAGCCCTATGGTGGTCTTGGATGGTGTCTGCTCTGCTCTCTTGTCGTAGTCTCAAAGTTGTTATGGTAGGCAACAATCAGGCTTCCGCCCTATGCCTCCATCTTGGTCCTCCTTTGTATAGTTAAGTCTTGATTGTTGTTGGTGTCACTGGGGGGGCTCTCTTTGTCTATAAAGGAAGAGTTGCTGTGCAGGAGACACGTTTATGGGCCGGGTCTTGGTGCAGCAAAGCTTTGGCGCTCACTGAATATTCCTGTTGAATGTGTCCCTTATGCACGTGGTTGAAATCTGGTGTCATCTCCCACAGACCACTAGATGCCCTCGTTTCTAGGTCTCCAATGGGGTGTAGATCAGCTACTGCCTTAGGCACTCAGCAAGGATTACAGCAAAAACTGTAGTTTCTTCCTCCTGTCTGAGTGGCCCTGGAGCAGTCCGACTAGAACAGCAGTTCATCTGGTCCGCTGCCAGAGAGCAGGCCACCCACATGCATAAGCCGTTGCTTGGGGCGCAGGTGTGCCTGCAAGACTTGCGGGGCAGGTCTTCAAAACGTGCGGGGTGGGTCCCAGGGCAGGGCGGGGTCTCAGGGCGCCAACAGGCCATGGTGCGGCGAGCCGCGATGGCTGTGAGTCTGGTCCTTCTGCCTTCCACGTATCTAAGTCCCCTCGTTCCGCACTCCAGCGCAGCAAACACTGATTGCTGGGCGCACCTCCGTAAGAGTCCCGCCTCTCCCCGCAGGCATCTGGGTCTCCCTCGGTTCGCCAGAAGATGGATTTCAGGGTGATGGAGAGCTAATCTCCCCTAGGTTTGGAACAAAAGCCCTTTTCCCCCCGCCACCAGCTAGACCCACGCGCCTCCACACCTCATCCCCTCCGATTTCGCTGGGTGCGAGGCAACAGAACAGCCTTTAACCTCCGCCGCCATCTTTTTCAAACTTCCCAATTTGTACTTCTTAATCCCTTCATTTCAGTCAACTCTACTGAAGTCTAGCGCCGCCGGGAGGTGCACGGAGAGGGCGCCCGGGCCTCCGTCCGGTGTGCGGGGCGCGCGGCCTGCGGCACCAGGCGCGCGGGGGCTGCGCGGCGGGGACGGGTGCTGGGAGGCCGCCGGGCTCTGGGCGCCGCCGCTGCGGCGGCGTCCCCAGCGTCCCGGGCCGGGCAGCCTGCGGGGGCGGCGGAGTTGCGAAAGTGAGTGAGTTTCCCAGGGTTTCGCCCGGAATGGGGTTCAGTGCAATCGGAGCCGGCGCTCAGCGCACTCCGGAGCCTTTATCTCCTTCCTGCCAGTGAACGCCGGCCAGGTCATCAGCCGCCCCTTCCTCTCCGGTTCCATCCTCCCCGCAGGCGCGTGTGCTCGTGTCTCCGCCTGTTTCTCCATACCTTAGGCTTTTACGGCTTCCCCGACTGTCCCCGTGGCCTTCTCCTTCCCCCCAGCTGTGGGCATTTCAGTCCACCAACTTTCCTGTGGTTCTGGACGATGTCCGTTCTGACCTCTAGTTGTATTTTTGAAATTGTTGTGCCCGGCTGCAGGTTAGGTGTTTAACCTATGGCGCCATCTTGGTTCCGATGATGTCTTATGTATGTGCTAACATTAATAGTAAACCGAGCAAATATCCTCCCCATTACAACTGTAATAAAAAAAAATTGAGAATACTGTCACCATAAATTTTTATTTTGGTCCAGTTTTTCAATTATTTATTGTATGAGTTTTGCTTTAGTCTCGCCTAGGATATTATCCTTCATTTTCCTAAAGTTTTAACAAATATAGACTATCATTGAATGTAAACTGTAAATGACAAATAAAATAAGAGAAAAAAGAGATGAGAAGCAATAGTGTTACCATAGGTAGCTAGATATTAATAAAGGAAAGGAGCAAAGAGAATCAGACATTATTATTATTATTATTAATGTTTTTAATCCTCACCTGAAGACGTGCTTAGAGAGAGTAAAGGGGGAGAGAGAGAGAGAGAGAGAGAGAGAGAGAGAGAGAGAGAGATCAGTTGCCTTCCATTTGTGCCACAACTGGGGACCAAACCCACTACCCAGGTATGTCCTCTGACCAGGAATTGAACTGGCAACCTTTTGGTGCACAGGACAATACTCAGCCATTGAACCACTCTAGCTGGGTGGGACTCAGACATCACTGAGCATAATAAATTAGGGAGCTGAACAGATAATAAGTCTGCTTCGCTAGGAAGTTGCAGCATTCATAGGCATACCAGGGGAATCGCAGCATTTCACCACCAAGGGAATGAACACCCCTCTCTCCTCCAAGTAGGGAGGAAAGAGAGGCTTTCCAATCTCCCCAGGATACAACCAGTCCATTTGCTCAGATGACTGGGGGAAAGGGGAGATGGATAAACAAAAAAGGGAAAATTTCTCTGCTGGGTGCATGCCCAGTAGAAGTCAAAATGTCACAGGGGTAGGTAAATACTTGTGTAAAAGTGAAGATGGCACAAGGGGAGGCCCTTCCTCTTTGAGGCACGCACAGTAGGAACTAAGATGGCAAACATTAGGGGCAGAGCCTGGGAAAAGGATGGGATTGGATAAGGGAAACAGAACCCTGGAGGATCTAGGAAATGGATTGACTAGGGGAGGATCCAAAGCCAACCCACAAAAGATTGGGAAGTTGATTTTGAAAGGGTGCCCAGTCCTTCCCAAGCCTGAGATAATATAACCCAAACTTAACAAAGCTCTCCCTCTCCCTTGGTAACATGTGCTTTCCCCGTTAATTTGTGCGTTGTCTTCCCCTAGCAGCCACAAAGTCCCAGCAGCCACCTGGGACATGTGGTAGTCTGTGTGGGCTCCAAGTGCAGGCCTGGATACAACACAGTGTCAGCCAGAATGCAACTGGGAACAGAAACTAAACTAGCCAGATGGGGATAGGGACCAGAACTGGACTGAACCAATCATGCAGAATTTCTTTTTTTTTTTTCATGCAGAATTTTTGGACTCTGGCCTTTCTCTGGGCTTGATGAAGACAAGGCTGGACTTTTTCTACAGTGGGACAGACAGAAATGAGACATTGGGAACTTGGCCACACCCATTTATTTCAACCCCAATAAATCTTTTTTTAAAAATTTAATAAATCTTTATTGTTCAGATTATTACAATTGTTTCTCCTTTTTTCCCCCCATAGCTCCCCTCCACCCAGTTGCCACTCCACCCTCTGCCCTTACCTCCCCCGCAACTGTCCTCATCCATAGGTATACAATTTTTGTCCAGTCTCTTCCTGTATCCCCCACACCCTTTTCCCCCTGAGAATTATCAATCCACTCCCATTCTATGCCCCTGATTCTATTATATTCACCAGTTTATTCTGTTCCTCAGATTTTTAATTCACTTGATTTTTAGATTCACTTATTGATAGATATGTATTTGTTGTTCATAATTTTTATCTTTACTTTTTTCTTCTTCTTCCTCTTCTTAAAGAATACCTTTCAGCATTTCATATAATACTGGTTTGGTGGTGATGAACTCCTTCAGCTTTTTCTTATCTGTGAAGCTCTTTATCTGCCCTTCAATTCTGAATGATAACTTTGCTGGGTAGAGTAATCTTGGTTTTTAGGTTCTTGCTATTCATCACTTTGTATATTTCTTGCCACTCCTGTCTGGCCTACATAGTTTCTGTTGAGAAATCAGCTGACAATCGTATGGGTACTCCCTTGCAGGTAACTAACTGTTTTTCTCTTGCTGCTTTTAATACTCTCTCTTTGTCTTTTGCTCTTGGCATTTTAATTATGATGTGTCTTGGTGTGGTCCTCTTTGGATTCCTTTTGATTTGGGTTCTGTGCGCTTCCTGGACTTGTAAGTCTATTTCTTTCACCAGGTGGGGGAAGTTTTCAGTCATTATTTCTTCAAATAGGTTTTCAGTATCTTGCTCTCTCTCTTCTTCTGGCACCCCCATAATTCTGATGTTGGTGCACTTGAAGTTGTCCCAGAGGCTTCTTACACTATCTTCAACTTTTTGGATTCTTTATTCTTTTTGCTTTTCCAGTTGAGTGTTTTTTGCTTCTTTGTATTTCAAATCTTTGACTTGATTCCTGCGTTCCTCTAGTCTGCTGTTGGGTCTCTGTATAATATTTTTTATTTCAGTCAGTGTATGTTTAATTTCTAGTTGGTCCTTTTTTATGTCCTCAAGGGAGCTACAGCAAGAACTACAGTTTTCTTCTCTTTGCTTGGGGTTTGGAGGTTTTGGAGCTGTCTGACTAGAGCTATAGTTTGTTTGGTTAAGCTGCAATAGGGCAGGCCATTTATATGCAAAAGCTGCTGCATGGAGCTTGGGTATGTTTGTAGATTGTGTGGGGCGGGGCCTCAGGGAGTCACTAGGCTATGGCATGGTAAACAGCGATGGCTGCCAGTCAGCCTTCTCTGTGTTTCTGCATTTCCAAGTCTCCGCATCCTGTGCTCCAGTGCAGTAAACAATGATTGCTGGGCACACCTCTGCAAGAAAGTCACCCTCACTTTCTGACCCGATGGCCAACAGTCCAGCTTCTCCCTATAGGAGTTTGGGTCCCCCACGTCTCCCCAGAAGCTGGATTTCAGAGTAATCAGGAGCTTGTCTCCCTTCAGGTTGAAAAAAAGCAGTATATCCAATCGCCTGCCACCAGCCCGATTTGCTTGCCTCCATACCTCAGCTTTTCAGCACTTGTGCACGTCTCAATGCTCTTTTCTCTTTCCTTCTAGTTGTAGAACTTCCACTCAGCCAGCTTTCCCGTGGTTCTGGGTGATAGACGTTTTGTCTTTTAGTTGTAGTTTTGAAATTGTTGTGTGAGTCAGCAGTTTAGGTGTTTTCCTATGCTGCCATCTTGGTTTCTCACAACCCCAATAAATCTTACCACTAAACCTCATTCTCCAGTGCTTAAGTCCCCCAACATGCTTTTCTGATGACTTTATGAAAGTATCCCATTCCCATTGGCAACAATAATAAATTACAAACAGGAAAAAAATAATTTTGGTAGATTTTAATATAACAGAAAATTGTTCAGTAAATAATATTTCCTAAATGAACAGACTATTGTCCCGATTCCATTTATTGGAGAGAATATTGTTATTTCCCTTACTTTACATGTCATTTTCACACATTGGCTTGAAATGCCATTTCAATTATTATATTGCTACATAGGATGTATTTTTTATTTTGTTTCATTGGTTCATTTCTATATTCCTGGAATAATACCACACTTTAAAAAATGCCATAGTTCTGTGTTGTTGTTTTTTTTGTTTTGTTTTGTTTTGAGGCAAATCTCTGTTTTATATAAAATAAATCCAAATGTGAACTTGGATAAGGGGAGACTTTAATTAGAAATACTATTCTAATAGAGAGAATTCTCTGGTCCTCAGAAATCTGTGTTTCAAAATCATGTAGAAGAAGATTTGTCTTTTATAGGGTAAAGAAGAAAATCGGCAAAAAATTAGCAGAATTTTTGGAGGGGAAGCTTGAACAATAAGGGGAAATCATCAAAGATTTGGACAGGAAATGGGTTTTCTATGAGTCAGCTAGTTCCCAAGCGAAACTGCTGAGAGCAGAATATTGTACTTTCGTTGTGTGTGGTTGTTCAGGCTTGTGGGCAAGCAGAATTCAGGGGCCTGGCCTGTATGAAAAGAGAAACCTGATTTATTTTTTTTTAATTACTTTATTGATTACGGTATCACATATTTGTCATCAACCCCCTCCCCCCATTCCCTTCCCAATCCCCCCCACACACAAGCCCCCCTCCCCCTGTTGTCCGTGATCATTGGTTAGGCTCATATGCAAGCACACAAGTCCTTTGGTTGATCTATCTTCCTTGTCCCCACCCTCCCCTACTTTCCCTCTGAGGTCTGACAGTCTGATGGATGCTGTTCTTGTTCTTCAGTCTATGTTGTTCATCTTTTCTCCTAGATGAGTGAGCTCATGTGATACTAGGAATACACTTATAGGAACTGAAAATGAGACAAGCAATAATGGTTATGCTGAGAGGCAAATGAATCAGTCTGTAGTGAGTTTCTTTCTGGGCCAACAGTTCTTTTGAGTCCCGGTTTCTATGTCCAACAGTTGTTAATGTGTTCATAACAGCAATGATATTTCAGTTCTGGATGGTGGACAAATGGTGGTATTGCAGGTCTGACCCTCTCTTGTTTGGTCCTGGGCAATCTGCAGTGACGCATATCTGCTGACTGCTAGTATGGCAAGGCATCGTCAGCGTCTTCCATCTCTGGACTGTTTCTCTTCTGTCTTCATGGCTGGAGCAGTCCTGTCAATTCTTCTCTGTTGCAGTAATCCACATGTCTCGGAGTTGTTTTCTGAAAATATACAAACATATTCTCGACCAAAAGTTAATAAAGGAATATTTTCTATAGATTTGATTTGTGATCCTTTTTCATTTTTTTGCCCAAATGATTTTCCTTTGGCTTGTTTTGACACCATGTATGTTTCACCTGGGTGACTTGCTGTTAGCATTACAAATGAAAGTTAATTTTCTAAAGTAAAAATTTTCTAGATGTAATTTATTTGCAGGATATTTTTCCTTACATGATATTCTTCTACTATCCCCCTTTTTTTGGTTTAAATATTGGGAGGCTTTTGGAAATTTTATGCTGTAATCTTGATAGCATTTAAATTTTACTTTTTTGCACTAAAATGTGACTGCTTTAGGTTCATTATATGTTATGCAATTTTACCATGAGATGAACTACCAATAAAAATTTTAGTTAACACTTTAGTAACAGCTTTTTTGTCCAGTACAATTGATTTTTCTAGAGTATTTGCTTATTTTGATTGGCCAATTTAAATTAATCTGAAAACTTGACTACTATTTTACTGTCAAATTTAATATTCTAACAACCATCTTGTTTTACCCTGTAATTATTAGTGGAGAGGATTATTTGCCTTCTTGCGTAGGCCCTGAGCATTCCTGGTGCTAGGCTGGATTTAGATATCCTAGACCCCAGTTCCCCGGATCATGGGTGCAAGACATCTCCATCAAGTCTTGTTGCGGTGAGAGGGCGTCTGCTGTCGGCCAAGTCTCTGTTACCTGGGTCCCAATTTGAGTTGGGCATGTGAAGCTGAGGAGAAACCTGATTTAAATATGGTCAAGACACAACAGAGGGTAAAAAATGGGCAATGTGAACAGTTGGTTACTTATTATTGTTTACAAGCTGCCTGTCTCTTCTTTCACATTTTTCTTCTGTGTAAACTTACAATTTTATTAAGTTCTGTAAAAAATGTCTTGGGACTTTCATTGTGATTGCATTTACTGTGTAGATTAATTTGGATTAAATAGCTTTCTTATAACATTAACATTTTCTCACCTCGTCAGTATACTAGTAATTCTACCTTTATGTAGGTCATGATTTTTTAGTTATACTTTATAGTACTATCCCTGAGAACTTTTTGTATTTCTTGTATGAATGTTTCCAGTTATTGTTGAAGTTTTGTTTTAAAAATTTAAATGGGTTTCCTATTGTATTTTTTAAATTAAATTTATTGGGGGTGATATTGGTTAATAGATTTCAAGTGTTTATTTTTTATGATACATGATCTGTATATTGCATTGTGTGCCCACCACCCAAAGTTAAATCATCTTCTGTCACCGTATATTTAGTTCCCTTTAAAACTTTTACTATCCCCTGACACCCTTCCCTCTGGTAACCACCATACTGTTGTCTGTCTATGTCTCTGAGTCACAGTTTTATATCCTACATATGAGTAAAAGCATAGGGTTCTTAGCTTCCTGACTGAATTATTTCACTTAGCATAATGTTCTCATGTTGTCAAAAATGGCAGTATTTAATCTTTTCTTATGGCTGTGTAGTATTCCATAGTATATATGTACCATATATTCTTTATCTAATCCTCTATTGAAGGACACTTGGTTGTCTCCATGTCTTGACCACTGTGAATAAAGTTGCAATGGACATAGAGGTGCAGATATCTTTGTGAATAAATATTTTTGAGTTTTTCAGGTGGACATCCGGAAAGGAATTGTTAATGCAATCTCCATCAAAATCCCAATGTAATTAAAAAAAAAAAAAACTAAAAAAAATCAGATTTTTATATAATAACAAAGACCCCAAACAGCCAAAGTAATCCTGAGAAAAAAGAATGAAGTAGGAGGTTTCAAACTACCTGATTTCAAAATATATTCCAGAGCTACTATAATCAAAACAGCATGGGCATTGGCACAAGAACAGACACACAGACCAATGGAACAGAATTGAGAGCCCAGAAATAAAACCACAGGTATATGGGCAAATAGTTTTTGACGGAGTCAAAAACACACAATAAAGAAAAGAAAGCTTCTTCAATAAATGGTGCTGGGAGAATTAGAAAGCCATACGCAACAAAATGAAAATAAGTTATAGTTGGTCCCCTTGTATTTTAACATGATTTCTATTGATAAAAAACCAGTGCATTGTTTTATAATTTTTTTAAGTAAAAATTTTTATTGAGTACAACACTGATTAATAACATTATATAATTTTTGGTATACAACATCAAAATTTAATATCTGTACACACTATAGCGTGCTCACCACCAAAATTCTAGTTTTCATTCATCACCATACAGTTGACTCCCCTTACACATTTTGTCCTTCCCCCTCCCTTCATCTCTGGTAACCACCAATCTGTTGTCTGAAACCATGCATTTGTTTTTGTTTAAAAACTTTTGCATTTGGATGTTGATCTTTATATAGGCATGTTACAGACCTCTCAATATTTTTTGGAGAACTCTTAAGTTCTCTTGGTAGACAATGATGCCTTTTACAAATAATAACTGCTTTGTGCCTTTCTTTCAAGTACTTGTACCTCTTTTTCTTTCTTTTCATTGCATTGGGTTGTTATGGGAGGTGGAATAATGAATTGTGAGTGAATTCAGGTATCAATTTGAGAGTTTTTTGAAATAAACGTATATTTAAAAAAATACAGTTTTATTGAGTTCAGAGAGGAAAGGAGAGGGAGAAAGAGATAGAAACATCAATGATGAGAGAGAATCATTGATTAGCTGCCTCCTACATGCCCCATATTGGGGACTTAGGCTGCAACCCAGGCATGTACCCTGACTGGGAATCAAACTGTGATCTCCTGGTTCCTGGGTCGACGCTCAACCACTGAGCCACATTGTCTGGGCTGAAATGAATATTGAACATGTGAACCATAAGGTTGCCCCAAAGTTAAGTCCTGCTTCATAGCCAAAGGTAAAGGCCCAATGGCTACTGAATGAGAATCTGTAACTTAACAAAAACACCAGATGTTTTGTATGCAGAAGAAATTTCAAGAAGCATTGTGGGCATGACAGCACAAGTTAAGAATTAGCATTGGAATACACTATGCCTTAGACTTCTTTTCAGCAACTATCTTCTTGCCTTCGTATGAATAGGGCACATTATTAAAATAATTTTTAAAAATTTGTTTTATATAAGAAGTAAAACATGAATACATTCTTGTAAAAAATACTGCAAACACAAGAGATACCTTATTATGTTAATACAATCTCCCTTAAATAGGTATTTTCTACCATCACAAATTATCATTTTCTCTGATAGACATAGAATCTATGTTTTCATTATACAAGTTAAATAAGAATATATCCTAGGAAACATTCAAATGTTAAAAAATTTATACTTTTAGAGTTAAATAGTATTGCACTAAAAGCACCCAAGTTTACCTCACTTTATATTGTACATGGAGATTTTTTTGTGTCAACATAGAATTCATTCAGTCTTTGTGTCTGTGAGCCAGCATTCCTTAAATTTGAAATAACTATTTATTTTGCCATGTGTTACTAATAGTTCATTTGAGTGGTTTGTGTTTTTCCCTGTTTCAATGTTGCAGTGAACATACTGAGGTCAGTCTTCAATTTGAGCATCCTACTTTAGAGGCTTTTAAGAGCAGAGACAATTTTTTGTGGTCTAGTAGATAAAAGAGACCTTATATGGAATTCACCCCCTTGCTACTGATTCTTGGATGCTGGTGTCCTCTGAATCTGGAAACCAGAAGTTTATGACTGAGAAGTATGGGAACCAGTCATAGGCTTCCTGTATCTTGAAATCCCAAATAGAGGATCTATACTCAGAGAAATTGAAATTGTGGTATCTGGTGTCCAGGAATCAAGGAACAGGATTAGTAAATTCAAGACTTAGTCATTTGGGATAATGAGAACTTGGAAAATAGAAGTTCCATGAGTGGTAGATGTACTCGTAAGAAGTTGGAAGAATGTAGAGCTTGGAAAGGAATTGGAGAGTTGAAGAATGGGAAGACTATTTTAAGTATTCTAATATTTTGTTAGCCTTATCATTGAATTTTACAATTTCTTTGTGTGATGCAGATATGAATCTCTTATTAACAAGCAAATATTTTATCTTGTTTTCAGACAAAATTTTTAAAAATTAAATGTATTGAGGTGACATTGTTGAATAAGATTATATAGGTTTGGAGCTAAATTTCAATGATATGTGATCTGTATTTTGCATTGTGTGCTTACCTCCCAAAGTCAAAGTCAAATAATCTTCTATCACTTCCGACTTTTAAAAATGGTGTCTTATCATCTAGATACTTTTATTTAAGTAGTTAATCTTGTAAGTTTTTTTCCTTGTGTCTTTGGATTTTGATTAAAAGAATGTTGTTAGTGAAATTTTAAACTGTGGCTTCTATTTGTTTTGAAATTTCCCATATGTTCATAATATTGTCCATTTTTCCCAGTAAAACAGGGTTTTCTTAACCTTGAGGGTAACAGAAGAGAACATGAATTTCCAGTTAAAATTTATTTTTTATTTATGTCTTATATGTTGCTATAGAAACTTTCCTGTTTCGAATAGTAAAAAGGAAGACACCTATTTTTAGCACCTGCATAATGTAAGGGAATTTAGCATAGAGTTTCTCAAGCTCAGCATTATTATTTTTTTATTTTTTATCTTTTATTTTTTTAAGCTCAGCATTATTAACATTTGTAGGCTGTATAAATTCTTTGGCTGGGCTATTCTGTGCACTGTGGAATATTGAGCAGAATTCCTTGCCTTCATTCACTACATGCCAGTTGGAACCCATCCATCTGTATAACCAAAGATGTCTCCATAAATTGCCAAGTGTTCCTTGGGACAATATTGTCCCCTACGTGAGAACTGCTCTAGAGTTTTTTACATATTAATTATAGTTATTTAAGATTCAGTGTCTGTTAGTTTATTTTTAAGCTGGTTCTGTTGATTTCTTCATGGATTGCTTTTGCTTTTATAATTTTTGGTTGAATGCTGGACAATGTGTGTAGAACAGTAGACACTGAGGTATATATTATTTATAACTGCCACCTACTCTTCTGCTAGGCCAGTGATGGCGAACCTATGACACGCGTGTCAGCACTGACATGCGTAGCCATTTCTGATGACATGCGGCCGCTGAGGCGGCCGCATGCCAAGGATGAAACATTTGCTGCTCCTGAGGATGAAACATTTGCTACTAGAGTCTTGGAGTTAGCAAGACTCTGGTTGCAAATGTTTCATCCTCCCCTATTAGACACTCTGTGCTGGAGGTCTGTAGGCCAAAACAACAGAACTCCAGCACAGAGCGTCTAGTTCTGGGACTTCTGGTTAAGCCGGGATCTTTGCCCTCACTTTCGCTGGCAGAGCAGGGAGCAGCAGAACGCAGCCGGGGACACATCTCTGGGGGCCCTGCCATTACCAGTAACCAAATAACAGTTAACCACAACAACCATTATCTACTGTTCTGGGGTGTCATGGATTTCTAATCCATCATTACTGAGATAAGTGAGGGGGAGGCTGGGAGAGGCGAGGGTTTGTGGCGTGCTATGGGTGCTGTTTCCCACCATTAGAAATAGCGGCAGCCATTTTAATTCACATAAGGAACACCATCTTGTTCCATAGTGCAGATTCCATTTCACCACTATTACTGTTGTGTATCCTTATTAACCCCTATTTCTGCTTATTAACCCTGCCCTTTCCTAAAAGACAGTTATATGCACCATTTTGTGGTTAGTTAGGCTAGTTAACCCCTAATTGCCTACAGGCCTAACAAGCTATCTATAATTCTATCTTCTGTCACTGTCCCCCTGATGGAGAACCCAAAAAATAAAAAAACTAAGATTAAGTAAAGGAAGTGGTAGTAGCAGTGGCCGACCCTTTCAAGAGACATGGACCGAGATGTATGGCTTTATAGAAAAAAATGGCAGATCGTTTTGCATTCTATGTACTGAAATGGTAGTAAGCAGAACGTGGAATATAAATAGACATTTTGAAACTAATCATTCCCAGCTCTTGGAAAAAAGTGAGGATGAAAGGAAGGAATACATTTCCAGGCAGCTATACCTTTATAAGAGCCAATCTAATTCCATACTTAAATTTATGAAAGGCTCTACAAATCTAACATCTGCAAGTTTTATCATTGCTCACTCTATAGCTCAGCATGGAAAAGTGCTCAGTGAGGGAGAATTTATTAAAGAAACTCTCCTAAGATGTGCACCAGTTCTATTTCACGATATGCAGAATAAAGATGCAATTATTAAGAGAATATCTGAGTTACCACTCAGTAGAAATATCATAAAAGACCGAATAATGAGACTGAACACCAACGTACAACATCAATTAAAGAGAGACATAAGGAAGTGTAAATATTTTTTGATCTCTCTTGATGAAACTACTGATGTCACATCACATGCTCAGTTGGCCATTATTGGTCGATATTCTGATGGTCTCACAATGAGAGAAGAGTTGATAAAGTTAGTATCAGTGTCAACAAGTAAATCAGGAAGTGAAATATGTAAGGTTGTTATACAAACATTTTGTGACTTAAGCATTGATATCTCTAAAGTTGTGTCAGTGACGACAGATGGGGCACCAAATATGGTGGGGAAAAAAGTCGTATTTGTCAAATTGTTTACAGAAGCTATTGGACATCTGATTGTGCCTTTTCATTGTATTATCCATCAGGAGGCTTTGTGTGCCAAGGCAGGATTCACTGACTTAAACGACTTAATGTCAGTTGTTACAAAAATAGTTAATTTAATAGCTGCTCGCCCCCTTCACAAGTGAGAATTTTCAGCACTTTTACTGGAGGTTGATTCTACCTACAGTGGACTGCTGATGTACAATAATGTAAGATGGCTGAGCCGAGGCAAAGTTCGTGAGCGCTTTGTGGAGTGCTTTGAAGAAATTAAGGTATTTCTTGACGATAAGGATCTGGGAAACTTTCCTCAGCTTAATGATGATAAGTGGGTCAACACCCTGATGATTTTTACAGATCTCTCTGTTCATATTAATGAACTGAACTTAAAGTTACAAGGTTTTGGCAAAAGTATTGACGTTATGTTTGGATACATAAAAGCTTTTGAAAGTAAAGTTAAAATTTTCAAGCGAGATGTAGAAACTAAAACTTATAAGTATTTTCCTCGAGTAACAAAGTATTTTGAGAAGGCCAGTGCAGCTGTACAAAATGAAATGGAACTCTTGCATATGAAGTACTAGCATGTTTTAGACTCATTACTTGACCAGTTTAGTGATAGATTTAGTCAATTTAGAAGTCTAGAACAGACCACGAAAATAATTAAGTATCCTGATGTAGTAGTCTACAGTAGTTTGGAATTAAATGGTTTCCAATGGATGCAAATTGATGATTTGGAGATGCAACTTGCAGAATTTCAAGACAGTATCTGGGCTCAGGTGTTTGTCGACTTGAGGTCAAAGCTTGAGAATCTGGAAAGGTGCCGCTTGGAGAATCAAGAGGAGTGCCATTACGAACAGGAAATTTGGAGTGCCTGGAACCGACTACCAGACACTTTTAGCACCCTGAAAAATATAGCAATGGCTTTACTCACAATTTTTCCCTCTACATACTTTTGTGAGGCCTTATTCTCAGCATTAAATAATATCAAAAGAAACAGATTGACAGATGAAGTTAGTAGCGCTTGCTTGGGCCTGAAGTGTACAAAATACCAACCTTCAATTGAAGATTTAGCCAATGAAATTCAGCAACAAAAAAAGTCACTAATAGGCAGGTTAGTTAAAGAATTCCCCCTCCCGCTCACTTATCTTAGTTCATGGCACCCCACACAAGCTAAATAACATCAAGACCAACAAAAGAAACCGACTGACGGATGAACAAAGAAGTCACTAAGCAGGTAAGTTAAATATTTAGTTTTTGGTTTATTAAATACAATCTTACCTTATAATAGACAAATATGCAAATTGACCGCACCTTTGCCACACCCAAGCCACGCCCACCAACCAAGCCACGCCCACCAACCACGCCCATCAGGAAACCGTTGCAGGGACATTGGGGTGTGGCAGAGCCCAAGGCCGGGAAAGCCTCGGGCGGGGCGGAGGCTTTCCCGGCCTTGGGCCCCAGCAGGGAGCCTGCACGGATCGCAGGAAACCACTGGGGGTCGGCTCCTGCGATGCTTAGCAGGGATGTTGGGTGCGGCCAAGCCCAAGGCCACCGCCCTGGGCCAAGCCCGGACCCTGAGAGAAGACAGAAGGTGGTGGCCACAGCCAAGGCCTGGGTCCCCGGTGCCAACAGAAAACTGGTGCAGGCAGCCAGGTGAATGAAGGTCTATTGCACGAATCTTCGTGCAAACGGGCTACTAGTTATATATTAACAATTACACATTTATGTTATTTAAACTATAAATATCGCAAAATAATGTTTTTTCCTCAAAGTGACACACTACCCAAGCTATGCTCAGTTTTTTGGCGAAGTTTGACACACCAAGCTCAAAAGGTTGCCCATCACTGACTTAGGGGAAGTTTATTCTTCTCAGAGAAATGAGGAAACTATGTCATTGTGGTTACAATGTTGAGTAAGTGTGGGTGTATTCAAATGTATTTAGCTACAAACTTATATTCCTCTCTTTTTCCAATTAGTAGAGAAATGTGATCCTCTTTGGTAAGGTAGAGACCAGCAGAGTGGAGCTTGGACCATATTTACTGTAGCTTCTTCTGTCTGTAACTTAGACAGGGAAGTGAGAGGAGTCTCCCTTAATTGAAGACCAGAGGTTTCTCTCCTCTAGGGATGGTGAATAGCTTATCAACAGCGTAATGCTCTCAATAAGATTGATGCGTATATACAGAGGAAGCAGCATAGAATTGTACACTTGAAACCTATATCTTATTAACCAATGTCACCCCAATAAATTTAAATAAATAGATAAATCTTAAAAAAGTGAACCTGCATTTCAAAGAAAATATATTGTTAACACACTTCTTAATGTTGAAATATTTAATATTTTATTTTTCTCTTTGTAAATACTAAATACCCTTGTCTCTAAGTTATTTCAAATACTTTAAAACATTATTCAAACAACTATATAAATGATAAAAATGGATAGTATGAAATGATTAATGCATTAAAAGGTCATTAAATAATCTAAATCTATTAATATTTTATTTTTTCTTTATTTTTTAAATCTTTATTGTTCAGATGATTACAGATGTTCCTCTCCCCCTCCCCCATAGCTCCCCTCTAACCAGTTCCCACCCCACTCCAGACCTTCCCCACCCACTGACCTTATGCAAAGGTGTAAGCTCTTTGTCCAATCTCTTCTCCCACCCCCCCACAACCTCTTCCCCCTGAGAACTGTCAGTCTGCTCCTTTTCCATGCCCCTGATTCTATTACATTCACCAGTCTGTTCTGTTCATCAGGTTTTTAATTCATTGATTTTTAGGTTCAGTTGTTGACAGATATGTATTTGTTGTCACTTTGTTGTTCATAATTCTTTATCTCTACCTTTTTCTTCTTCTTCATCTTCTTAGAGAATATCCTTCAGCATTTCATGTAATACTGGTTTGGTGGTGATGAACTCCTTTAGTTTTTTCTTGTCTATGAAGCTCTTTATCTGACGTTCAATTCTAAATGATAGCTTTGCTAGGTAGAGTAATCTTGGTTGTAGGTTCTTGCTATTCATCACTTCGGTTATTTCTTGCCCCTCCGTCTGGCCTGCATAGTTTCTGTTGAGAAATCAGCTGACAGTCATATGGGTACTCCCTTGTAGGTAACTAACTGTTTTTCTCTTGCTGCTTTTAAGATTCTCTCTTTGTCTTTTGCCCTTGGCATTTTAATTATGATGTGTCTTGGTGTGGTCTTCTTTGGATTCTTCTTGTTTGGGGTTCTCTGTACTTCCTGGACTTGTAAGTCTATTTCTTTTACCAGGTAGGGGAAGTTTGCTGTCATTATTTCTTCAAATAGGTTTTCAATATCTTACTCTCTGTCTTCTTTTGGCACCCCCATAATTCGGATGTTGGTGCTCTTGAAGTTGTCCCAGAGGCTCCTTACACTCTTCATATTTTTGGATTATTTTTTCTTTTTGCTTTTCTGGTTGGGTGTTTTTTGCTTCTTTGTATTTCAAATCTTTGACTTGATTCTTGGGATCCTCTAGTCTGCTGTTGGATCTCTGTATATTCTTTATTTCAGTCAGTGTTTGCTTAATTTCTGATTGGTCCTTTTTCATATCCTTGAGGATTTCACTAAATTTCTCGGAGGTTTCTAGAAGATTCTTGAATAACTTTATAACTGTGGTTTTGAACTCTATATCCAGTATTTTGCTTTCATCCATTTCTTTCATTTGTGTCTTGAAGCATTTTGGCTGCTTCCCTGTGTTTGTTTCTATGTACTGGATAGCTGCTGAGTCTCTTTGAGTTGATAGAGTGGCCTATGTGGTAGGTGTCCTATAGGGCCCAGTGGCTCAGCCTCCCCAGACACCTGAGGTGGACGCTCTTGGTACACCCCTTTGTGGGTTGTTTTCACAGTCTTGTTGTATTTAACCCTTGATTGCTGTTGGTATCACTGGGAGGAATTGACCTCCAGGCCAATTGGCTGTGATGACCAGCTGTGTCTACACTGGAAGGTCTGCACAGGTGACACCCTCATGGGGCAGGACTTGCTTCAGTGGGGCTTTGGTGCTCACTGAGTCTGCCCCTTGAGTGTGTCTCTTATGGATGTGAAGAGTTATAATCCGGTATGGTCTCACTCTGATCACTGGGTACACTGGCTCTTGGATATCCAAGGAGTTGCAAGGTCAGACACTGTCTGGAGCCACCCAGCAGGAGCTACAGAGAATCTGTAGATTCCTCCTCTTTGGATGGTGTTTGGAAGTGCCCAGACGAGGCCCAACTGTGAAGCAATGCAGGCTGCTGCTGCTAGGCCTTGGGCCTTCTTTTGGAAGCTCTGGGGCTCTCTGACCCAACTGCAGTTTGACAGGTTTTAGGCAGAGAAAGGACAGGCCATTTATATGCAAAAGCCTCTGCGCACAGCTTGGGTGGGGTTGTAAATTGGGAGGGGCGGGGCCTCTGGGAATCACCAGGGCAGAGCACACAGCAATGGCTGCCAGTCAGCCCTACACCAGAGAGGTCCCTTGGTCTCTGCATCCCATGCCCCTGTGCAGGAACAATGATCGCTGCGAGCACCTCTGAGAGAAAGCTGCCCTCGCATTCCTGTCCCGATGCCAGACAGTCCAGTTTCTCTCCGTATGTGTCTGGGTCCCCAGAGTCTTGCCCGGAACTGGAGTTCAGAGAAAGTGGGAGCTTGTATTTCCCTCCTGATTAAAAGAGCAGCACATCCAGGAGCCAGCACTTTTCATGTCTCTGCACTTTTTACCAGTCTCAATGCACTTTCTTCACCTCTCTAGTTGTGGAACTTCCACTCAGCCAGCTTTCCCGTGGTTCTGGATGGTAGTTGTTCTGTCTTTTAGTTGTAATTTTGATGTGGTTGTGAGAAGCAGCAAGTATAGGTGTTTACTTATGCCGCCATCTTGGTTCTCTCATATTAATATTTTCTTAAAAGTGTATGGAGTGGTACTTATTCAGCAATAAACAAATGAAATCTTCCTATTTGCAATGACATGGATGGGCCTGGAAGGTATTATGCTAAGTGAAGTAAGTCAGACAGAGAAAGACAAATACTGTATGATCTCACTTGTATGTGGAATCTAAAAAGACAAAACAAATAAACAAAACAAAACAGAATAATACTCATAGATACAGAGAACAATCTGATGGTTGCCAGGTGGGAGGGTAGTAGGAGGAATAAGGGTACAAAGTTCCAGCTATAAAATAAATAAGTCATGGGGATATAGTGTACAGCACAGGGAATATAGTCAATAATATCATAATAACTTTGCATGGTGACAGATGGTTACTAGACTTGGGTGGTAATCACATTGTTAGGTATATAAATGTAGAATCACTATGTTGTACACTTAAAACTAATACAATATTGCTAGAGGCCCAATGTATGAAAATTCGTGCAAGAATAGGCCTTCTTTCCCCCGGCTTCCGGCACTGGCTTCCCTCTGGCACCGAGGACCCGGACTTCCCTCCTCTGGCCACCGGCAGGTACCTGGGACCCGGGCTGAGTTCCCTTGGGCCACCCACAGGCACCCGGGCCCCAGCTTCATCAGGAAGGATGTCCATAATGACATCCAGAAGGACATTGAGTTTAATTAGAATATTACCCTTTTATTATTATAGATATGTCAATTATGTTTTAATAAAAAGTATATGTACTCTATTCTATAAGATAAATAACTTAATATTCAGTTTTTAAAAAACAATCTCTTTGAGAGTAGATATAATTATTCCAGACTTACATATGAGGAAACCAAGACCAGAGATTTCAAAAAACTTAGCCAAAATCAAGGCTAAGTGTCAGGGCCAAGGTCTGACCACAGCTCTGACTAGTATAACAACAGAGCTCTTTCAAGTTATCCATTTATGCATATTTCTAAAGTGCCTTTCAATTACCTAGCACTGGAATATAGTGGTGAGAAAGACAGTATCTACCCATGAAGTGGATGGTTTATGCACAGTGAGTGTTCCTTTTCATTCTTTGTTTTATGTGGCACTTGTCTACAAGTCTGTCTGCCCACTGGCGAAAAGGCTTCAGGAGACAGGAGCTACGCTTCACAGTTCTATTTATAGTCCCTGGGATAGAGCTCAGAGCAATGGCAGAAAATTAAATTATACCTCTGATGAAATTATTGTCTTAATACTACTAAAAGGGATTTGAAGAGTTTTAAGATTAAACTGTATTTTTTGGCTCTTTAAAAAAAATACATTTATTTTATTTTTTTCTTTATTGATTAAGGTATTACATATGTGTCCTTATCCCCCCATTGGGCCCCCCCTACTCATGCCCTCACCCCCTGTTGTCTGTGTCCATTGGTTATGCTTATGTGCATGCATACAAGTCCTTTGGCTGATCTCTCCCCCTTACCCCACCCCTACTTTCCCTCTGAGGTTTGACAGTCAGTATTTATAAAGAAATTATTGAAATGACTAAAAAGAAAGATCAGGGAGAAGAAAGGCTATTGGCAAACTGTAGGAACCATTTAAAACAGAACTTGGAAAGCAGTCCAATTTAGTTTATCAAGAGCTTTCTCAATTAGGTCTATTCATAATCACCCAAGACTGGAAGCAACCCAAATGCCATTCAATAGGTGAATGACTAAACCAAGTGTGATATAGCCATACAATGAAATATTACTTAGCAAGAAGAAGAAATGAACTATTGGTACATAAAACAACATGAATGAACCTAAAAGCCATTACACTGAATGGGAGAAACCTGACTCAAAACACATCGTATTATTTTATTGTTATACTAGAGGCCCGGTGCACGAAATTCGTGCACTGGGGGAGGGTGTCCCTCAGCCCAACCTGCACAGTCTCCAATCTGGGACCCCTCGGGGGATGTCTGACTGCCTCTTTAGGCCCGACAGGGATCGGGCCTAAAGAGGCAGTCAGACATCCCTTTCACAATCCGGGACTGCTGGCTCCCAACTGCTCGCCTGCCTGCCTGATTGCCCCTAACCACTTCTGCCTGCCAGCCTGATCACCCCCTAACCCAGTGATGGGCAACCTTTAGAGCTTAGTGTGTCAAACTTCGCCAAAAAACTGAGCATAACTCGGGTAGCGTGTCACTTTGAGGAAAAAACTAACTCCAAGACTCTAGTCGCAAATGTTTCATCCTCAGGAGCAGCAAATGTTTCATCCTTGACATGCTGCCGCATGTCATCAGAAATGGCTACGTGTGTCAGTGCTGACACGCGTGTCATAGGTTCGCCATCACTGCCCTAACCACTCCCCTGCCAGCCTGATCGACGCCTAACTGCTCCCCTGCCAGCCAGATCATCTCCAACTGTTTTCCCCTGACAGCCCGGTCACCCCCAAATGCCCTCCCCTGCATATTCTCTCTTTATTAGATAGGGTTTTTTCTTTAACATATTGGACTGCTCTAACTGGTTTAGCTCAGTGGATGGAGTGTCGGCCTGCAGACTCAGGGTCCCGGGTTCGATTCTGGTCAAGGGCATGTACCTTGGTTGGGGGCACATACTGCAGGAGGCAGCTGATCGATGTTTCTCTCTCATAGATGTTTCTAGTCTCTATCCTTTTCCCTTCCTCTCTGTAAAAAATCAATAAAATTTATTTTAAAAAAACATATTGGACAGTGTACCTGCTGTGGTCTTGACAAAACAGTAAAAATGTAAACCCAAACTAAAAGAATCATAAAATAAACTCCTTCAACAGGAATTTCATGAGACTTGGAAAGGTGATATCCTGTGGTTGTTTCTTCCTTTTTTTCTTCTCTTTCTTTTTCTTGATGTTTCATCTTTTGTCCTTTCTTACTTTTCTCCTTCTATTCCTTTTCTATCCTCTCTTTCTCTAAACTTTTCCTTTGGAAGAATCATCAGTACTTGACTCGCTCCCTGGGGGGCGCGGGTGCCTCCCAGCCAGATACCTAGGGCTGCCTCTGGGAGGGGTTGGCAGGGTGGGGTTGAGGGCGCCTCCCATCCAGACACCCCGGGCTGCCTCTGGGAGGGGATGGCAGTGTGGGGTCCTGGGCGCCTCCTATCCAGACACCCTGTGCTGCCTCTGGGAGGGGATGGCAGTGTGGGGTCCTGGGCGCCTCCTATCCAGACACCCCGGGCTGCCTCTGGGAGGGGATGGCAGCGTGGGATCATGGGCGCCTCCCATCCAGACACCCCGGGTTGCCTCCAGGAGGGGATGGCAGTGTGGGGTCCTGGGCGCCTCCTATCCAGACACCCCAGGCTGCCTCTGGGAGGCGTTTGTGGTGTGGGGTCGCGGACGCCTCCCATCCAGACACCCCGGGCTGCCTCTGGGAGGGGATGGCAGTGTGGGGTCCTGGGCGCCTCCTATCCAGACACCCCGTGCTGCCTCTGGGAGGGGATGGCAGCATGGGGTCCTGGGCGCCTCCTATCAGGACACCCCAGGCTGCCTATGGGAGGCTTTGGAGGCGTGGGGTCGGGAAGCCTCCCAGCCGGACACCCCGGGCGGCCTATGGGAGGGGATGGCGGCGTGGGGGCGCGGACGCCTCCCATCCGGACACCCCGGGCGGCCTCCCGGAGGGGATGGCGGCGTGGGGGCGCGGACGCCTCCCATCCGGACACCCCGGGCGGCCTCCCGGAGGGGATGGCGGCGTGGGGGCGCGGACGCCTCCCATCCAGACACCCCGGGCGGCCTCCGGGCGGCGATGGCGGCTTGGGGGCGCGGATGCCTCCCAGCCGGACACCCCGGGCGGTCTCCGGGGGGCCTCCCGGAGGGGTTGGCGGCGTGGGGGCGCGGACGCCTCCCATCCGGACACCCCGGGCGGCCTCCGGGAGGGGTTGGTGGCGTGGGGGCGCGGACGCCTCCCATCCGGACACCCTGGGCGGTCTCCGGGCGGCCTCCGGGAGGGGTTGGCGGCGTGGGGGCGTGGACACCTCCCATCCGGACACCCCGGGCGGTCTCCAGGCGGCGATGGCGGTGTGGGGGCGCGGACACCTCCCATCTGGACACCCCGGGCGGTCTCCAGGCGGCGATGGCGGCGTGGGGGCGCAGACGTCTTCCCGCCGGACACCCCGAGCTGCTCGGCTCTCAGCAGCAGTCCTCCCTGGAACTGGGGAACTCCGGTGGGATGAGCGTACTGGTCGCCGCCATCTTGTGGCTATGGGGGCCGCCATTTTTGTCGCGGAGGTACGGTTAATTTGCATACTACTCTATTATTAGATAGGATGATTTCTCAAAAGACAATATTATAGGCAGAAGAAAACAGGTTAAGGTTGTCAGGGATTAGAGGTAGAGGTGACTGTAAATTTGCAAGATGAGGGAGCATTTTGAGATAATGGAACTAATTGTTCTGGACCCTGATGGTGGTAGTAACCCAAGTCTGGGCCTGTGTTAAAATTCAAAGAACTGTTCATAAAGAGGAAAAAGGAAGTCATGAAAAGGTTCTAAAACATATGTTGAATGGCTGTCATATGTTAAACTAGTCTCTATTAATGAATGTTGTGTCATTTGTTTCCAATCTTTAATTATTGCATATCAGTTGCAACAAAGTACCCTAACAAGAACAGGAAATGGGAGGAATGGGCCCCCAATAGACCCACGGGTGCTCTCTCCTGGGCTCTCAGACAGACAGTCTTAAAGTTGACAGCAGGAGGTTGAGTGTGAGAGTGTCATGGGGAGACAGGTGGAGGGACCATGTTACTTACCTTGACTAGTGTTTTCTTTCTCACTTTTGAATTTGGTGCCTCCTGAAAGGAGCTGGTACCCAGAGGTGCACTCACAATAATGACTTCCCTCCACATTGTGACAAACTGCGGAGCTTTCACAAGACACGTGTAACGGTGGACCACACTCATTGATATCTGGAACACAAATGGGAACTGCTAGGAATGGCCAAAATTCTGGTTAAGATGGGCAGCAACCAGATTGAAATGATTTTACCCTTTGTGTTTCCATTTTAAACAGAAAAATGCAAGGCATATGTAAATATGCAACCACTGAGATGGAAACAATTTTCTTTTAAACAGGGAGAATATGTACCTATTGCTCAGCTTCACCAATTATAAAGACAAATGCAATCTTTTCATCTTTTCCTTACCTCCCATGGAATCATACCACAGCCTTGATTTAGGCAAATTCTTCCAGGATTTTAAAGTATTTTGTGACTAAAAATATTTTGTGACTACTTTTCCATATCAAAATAACAAATAATTTTTATACCTATGGAATATTCCATAGTAAGAGTATTTCATATTTCATCCAACTCATGATCAACTCCGAATGCTGTGGTTTGAGATGTGGATCCATGTTCTCCTACTTTCCAGGTGTATGGCTTTGGACAAGATACTTCACCTTTCAGGGCCCACGTTTTTTCATTTATAATATGGCATAGGCACTGACGGTCTCATGGGGATGCTTTGAGCCTCTTAAGCGACAGTGTTTGAGAGTTTTCTGAACTTCAAATTAACCATATCTGAATTGCAGCTTTATAACCAGCATGTTACCTTCCAAAGTCTCTGTTTCCTTCCCTCTAAGAGGAGGATAATAATAGTAACCACTTACCTAGATATTATGTGGTTGAAGTTCATTTTAATTTCAGAAATTGCATTTTATAAATGGAAAATGACCATACTGGCAAGAGATTGTGGTGGTTATTTTTGGATGGAGGAACTGAGATTCTGGGTTAAAGGGAGTTTTCTGCCGAAACCGGTTTGGCTCAGTGGATAGAACGTCGGCCTGCGGACTCAAGGGTCCCGGGTTCGATTCCGGTCAAGGGTACCTTGGTTGCGGGCACATCCCCAGTAGGTGGTGTGCAAGAGGCAGCTGATCATGTTTCTCTCTCATCGATTTTCTAACTCTCTATCCCTCTCTCTTCTTCTCTGTAAAAAATCAATAAAATATATATTTAAAAAAAAAATAAAGGGAGTTTTCTGCAAATTAGTGCTAGAGTTTGCAGAACATTCCAAATCTCTGATTTTTGGGTGTACTCTCCATAGCTTCCTCCTTCACCACACTGCCTCTGTCTTTGACTAATTAACAACAACAACAACAACAACAACAACAACAATGTCATCAACAACAAAATGTATTGACTTCCCATCAAGTGCAAGGCAGCATTCTAAGTATTTTTACATGTATTAATTTATATTTTTTTATTGAGGTGAAAATTCACATAATGAGATCAACCATTTTAAACTGAATGATTCAGTTGTATTTAACACATCCATAGTGTTGGGCACCACTTCTATTTGGTTTCAAAACATATTTATCTCTCTGAAAGAAAACACCGTTAAGCAGTCATTCCTCATGTCCCCCTCCCCCAGCATCTGGTGTCTACCATTTGCTTTCTGTCTCTATGGATTCCATTTATATATATTACTTAATTTAAAGCACACAAGAACTAAATGAGTTTACATTATTATCCCTGATTTATAGATAAGGAAATTGAGACACTGGGAAGTTCGACAGTTTGATTGGACTCACACCTGGTCCGCTGGAATTCAGATAGTCCAGCTCCAAAGCCGGAGCTGTTAATACCAGTATATATCCCTTGACCATGAGAACCAATTGTCTTGTTTCTGGTTCCTTTCTCCTACTCTTGGCAACACACTTTAATGCTGCTTCAAGGGCTGAGGTCTCTTGATTCCCCCAAATTTCTGATGACTCTATTATCCTTCAGCCTCTTACCTGCACAGACCTCCAAGGGGTTGCTAAAGATGGCCTGTCCAGACAGAGAAGTGAATCCAGCATCACAGCGACAGAAAGTGGCATTGGTACAGTGGGCATGCCATGGACATCAAGCACAGGGAGCTGTGGGAAATGGATATCCCGCAGAAGATACCAGCTGCCAGTTGGGAACAAAGAGATGGAGGAAGGAGAGGGAAGAGATGCCTGTCTTCGTACAAGGAGGAGCCCTTGATACTGGAAATTTGGGAAAGAAGAAGGGTCAATTTCTCAAAGCCTAAGAAGATCATTCCCAAAAAACAAGTCCTTGTTAGTGCTGTATGGGTGGGTGAGGTTGTTTGAACATACTTCCAGACTTCTGGGCAATAGCTCCTAATGATATTAGCAGGACCCAGAGCCCTAGGTCAGAGAGAGAGAGAGAGAGAGAGAGAGAGAGAGAGAGAGAGAGAGAGAGAGAGAGAGAAAGAGAGGAGGTGAATATGGCTGAGAAGTGAGATCCAGAAATAGCTTCTACCACCTGGTTAAGTGGCCTCTCCCTATAGCTCCATGGCTTCTAACAGCATCCAGCTTTACCTCTAGACAGGTCCCAGACTTCTTCACAGGCCCCTGGGGGACAAAGATTTTCCATTTTATTCCCCATAAGCCCCCCAAGGTATTGCTAGCAATAGGCTTTTAGTATGGGAATCAAAATATACATAGATGGAAAAGAAGAGGCACACATATTAGATCATCTATTCCCACCCATTTTACAAAATACAATTTATGAAGCAACTTCTTGGATCTGGCTGTCTTTACTCAGATACTAATCTTAGTTCTTTACAGTTCAGGATCTTTAAGATTTTTTTTTTTTTTTTTTACTGTTCAGTAGAAAATTCCAAACATACTGAAAAGTAGAAAAACAGGCAAATGAACCCCTGTATATCAATCACCCTGCTATCACAATCATTAATTTATGGCCACTTTTATTTCATCTATACTTTTACTCACTACCCACTGGATTATTTGAGGCAAGTTATAGGCATCCTATTACTTCTCAGGATATATTTTAACAACAAAATTATTTATAGTTAATAACAACAAAAATTATTCTATCTAATAAAGAGGGAATATGCTAATTGACTGTGCCACACCAGCACCGCCAAGGGTTCGTTCGGCAAGCCTGAGGGAGGGCCAGCAAAGGATGAAGAAAAGACAGACAAAGAGAATTAGCTGGGTCTAGTTGGATTTTCTGTGCCTGGCTGAGACCACAGAACAGATCCATATGGCAAGCTGAGCCTTTGTTTTATAGCCAGAGGTAAACAAGGTAGTGGTCACCATAGTTACAATGTTCTTGTGAGTTTCACTTGTTTTGGCAGCATTTGCTGCACCTCCCACAGCCCATTAGCTACCCAGGAAAGATCTAGGGAGCCTCACAAGATCAAGCTTAATTATGCTAAGAGGGCTGTGCCCTCTAAGCTGGGACTTGTTTGCGGCTTTGCCAGCAGGTCAGTCCAAGGCTTAACCCTATAACCGCTCCCTACAATTGACCCTCACGCCATTGCAAAGGATGGTGGTGCCCACAGCCAATAAAGAGGGAATATTCTAATCAAGTGACCCGCCCTCAAAGATGGCGGCACCCACAACCAATACAAAGGGAATATGCTAATTGACTGCCCCACCCTCAAAGATGGTGGCACCCACAGCCACAAGATGGTGGTGCCCAATTCCTTTAACCTTGTGGGGCGGCAGGCATGCTGGAAGGCCAGGCCCATGGGCTTGGCCACTCCACGCACCTGCCTCTGGAGTTCCCTAGTCCCCTCAGCCCTCCAGCCGTCCAGGGCAGGCCTGCAGTGCAGGCAAGCTTCAGATGGTGGCTGCCCAGTCGCCCAGAGCTGCCCGAGGCTCAGATAACCAGGGCTGTCTGAGGCTTGTGCTGCTGGCAGTGGCAGCAGCAGAGGTGTGATGGGGTGTCGCCTTCCCCTGATTGCTGGGTCACCTCCCACCCTTGAGGGCTCCTAGACTGTGAGAGGGGGCAAGCTGGGCTGAGGGACCCCACTCCAGTGCATGAGTTTTCATGTCCCGGGCCTCTAGTAGATAATAAATTAAGAAATCCCACAATAAACCCACATTTTCCCCTGGCTCAAGTTCAAACCACTTCCTTCTTTGAGAGGTTAATAGAACAAAACATTGCCTTTTTTTTTTTTTTTTGGTCATTATCCTAGGACTAATGTAAGAGCAAGCTAGGAATCAAACAGAAGACACAGATGTTTCTCCAAGCGATAAAGAGCACTCACATGGTTTTAATGAAAGATCCTCCCAATTATACCAACCTGGATAAAATGCAAAAAATCTCCACATTGTGTAGAAACACGAAGCCTGAGCAGCGGGGGAGTTTTATCTCGAGCTGTGAATCAATAATATTTCCTGTTGAAGCCAATGATGTATACTGTAGAACTGTACAGCTTGGGAAAGGGCTGACTGGGATGCCTTCTTCCCCTTCCCCCACCCGATTTAAACTTACCAGATCTCTCTATTCTGCTTTTTATTCTTTGCTTAACTACCGCTATTTGGACTGCCAGCCTCCTTGCTGATGTTTCTTAATTCCTGATGATTAAAGACTGATGCTGACTCTATGTAGAGGATCTTTCTAAAACGGTAAATATGTTGGTCCCGGGCCAATGAGACAGTCCAGTGCTGTTTGAGCAAGAGTAAGCTCATATTTACTGAGAGCTTTCTCTCCTGGGTCTTGAGTCCTATGAGTTACTCTTTTGCATTCTTGCTTTTCCCCATTGCTTTCACTCTAGGGATTCCAGTCAAACAAGAATTTGTAGAGATAGGAAGGTGAGAAAACTTGCAGTTAGTGGTTTTATCATATCTAGCACACACACCCCTAAAGGTTTTTGTAGTATGGGAATAGTTATTTTCATGACATTGTTTGGAGAATTCAATGAGATAAAACAGATAAAGGAACAGACACATTATATGGTCTACTAGAAATACCTAAAAAACAATATCCTTCATATCCTCTTTTGTGAATAGCAACGAATCATGCAAATTTAGTTATTTCTCTTATTCCTTCAATATTATATTAATTTTTTGCTTTTAATGTTCTTAAGTTCTGCAAAATTGTTTGTCTCCATATCATAATCTCAAGTTAATAAAGCTGGTATTGATATCCCACTTAAATAACATTTTATATCTTAATATTATTTTTTAATCTTTATTGTTAAAAGTATTACATATGTCTCCTTATTCCCCCATTGACCTTTCCCAGCCCACTCCACCCCCATTGACCTCAGGCCTTCACCTCCTCTATTGTCTGTGTTCCTGGGTTATGCATATATGCATACAAGTTCATTGGTTGATCTCTTCCCACCCACCCACTCTCCCCTGCCTTCCCTCTGAGGTTTGACACTCTGTTCAGAGCTTCTATACTTTTGGATCTATTTTTGTTTGTCAGTTTCTATTGTTCATTAGATTCCCCATGTGAGTGAGAACATGTGATATTTATCTTTCTCCAACTGGCTTATGTCGCTAAGCATAATGCTCTCCAGGTCTATCCATGCTATCATAAATGGTAAGAGGTCCTTCTTTTTACAGCTGCATAGTATTTCATTGTGTAGGTGTACCACAGTTTTTTAATCCACTCATCTGTTTCAAATCTTAGCTATTGTAAATTGCTCTGCTATGAACATTCTTTTTGATTGGTGTTTCTGATTTCTTTTTATTTTTTATTTTTTTATTTTATTTTATTTTTTTAATTTCTTTATTGATTAAGGTGTCACATATTTGTCCTCATCCCCCCATTCCCATCCCACCCCTCTCCCCACGCATGTCCCAATCCCCTGTTGAACTTAACCGTTGGATAGGCTTATATGCATGCATCCAGGTCCTTTGGTTGCACTCTCCCCCTCCCCCCCACCCTCCCCCTACCCTCCCCTATCCTCCCTCTGAGGCCCGATATTCCGATCGATGCCTCCTTGCTTCTGGTTCTGTTCTTGTTCCTCAGTCTATGTTGTTCATCATTTCCCCTAGATGAGCGAGATCATATGTCATTAGATATATACTAATAAGAACTGAATGTGAGACGAGCAATAATAGTTATGCTGACAGGCAAATGAATCAATCTGTAGCGAGCTTCCCCCTGGACCAACAGTTCTTTTGAGACCCAATTTCAATGTCCAGTAGTTCCTTATGTGTACATGTCAGCACTGACATCCTCAGCACTGGATGGTGGACAAATGGTGGTAATGGAGGTCCGACTCCCTCTGGTTTGGTCTCGGCCGAACCCAGGGGCACGGTGTCACCCAGACTAAGGGGCACATGGCCTCACCCCTACCCAAGGGGCGCGTGGTCTCACCCGGGCCTGGGACCCAGCCTCACCCGGATGGATCCAGGGGCGCACGGCCTCACCCGGACCCAGGATCTGGCTTCACCCGTACCCAGGGACGCTTGGCCTCTCCCAGACCCAGGGGTACGTGGCCTCACCCGGGCCTAGGTGCACGAGGCCCCATCCGGATCCAGGGACACATGGTCGCACCTGGACCCAAGGACGCTTGGCCTCTCCCAGACCCAGGGCCACTTGGGCTCACCCGGGCCTAGGTGTACGAGGCCTCACCTGGATCCAGGGACACATGGTCTCACCCGGACCCAGGGACACTTGGCCTCTCCCAGACCCAGGGCCACTTGGGCTCACCCGGGCCTAGGTGCACGAGGCCTCATCCGGATCCAGGTACACATGGTCGCACCCGGACCCAGGGACGCTTGGCCTCTCCCAGACCCAGGGCCACTTGGGGTCACCCGGGCCTAGGTGCACGCGGCCTCACCCGGATCCAGGGACACATGGTCTCACCCGGACCCAGGGATGCTTGGCCTCTCCCAGACCCAGGGCCACTTGGGCTCACCCGGGCCTAGGTGCACGAGGCCTCACCCGGATCCAGGGACACATGGTCTCACCCGGACCCAGGGACGCTTGGCCTCTCCCAGACCCAGGGCCACTTGGGCTCACCCGGGCCTAGGTGAAGGAGGCCTCATCCGGATCCAGGGACACATGGTCGCACCCGGACCCAGGGACGCTTGCCCTCTCCCAGACCCAGGGCCACTTGGGCTCACCCGGGCCTAGGTGCACGCGGCCTCACCCGGATCCAGGGATACATGGTCTCACCCGGACCCAGGGATGCTTGGCCTCTCCCAGACCCAGGGCCACTTGGGCTCACCCGGGCCTAGGTGCACGAGGCCTCACCCGGATCCAGGGACACATGGTCTCACCCGGACCCAGGGACGCTTGGCCTCTCCCAGACCCAGGGCCACTTGGGCTCACCCGGGCCTAGGTGCACGAGGTCTCACCTGGATCCTGGGACACATGGTCTCACCCGGACCCAGGGATGCTAGGCCTCTCCCAGACCCAGGGCCACTTGGGCTCACCCGGGCCTAGGTGCACGAGGCCTCACCCGGATCCTGGGACACATGGTCTCACCCGGATCCAGGGACGCTTGGCCTCTCCCAGACCCAGGGCCACTTGGGCTCACCCGGGCCTAGGTGCACGAGGCCTCACCCGGATCCAGGGACGCATGGTCTCACCCGGACCCAGGGACGCTTGGCCTCTCCCAGACCCAGGGGCACGTGGCCTCACCCGGGCCTAGGTGCACGAGGCCTCACCCGGATCCAGGGACACATGGTCTCACCCGGACCCAGGGACGCTTGGCCTCTCCCAGACCCAGGGCCACTTGGGCTCACCCGGGCCTAAGTGCACGAGGCCTCACCCGGATCCAGGGACACATGGTCTCACCCGGATCCAGGGACGCTTGGCCTCTCCCAGACCCAGGGCCACTTGGGCTCACCCGGGCCTAGGTACACGAGGCCTCACCCGGATCCTGGGACACACGGTCTCACCCGGACCCAGGGACGCTTGGCCTCTCCCAGACCCAGGGCCACTTGGGCTCACCCGGGCCTAGGTGCACGAGGCCTCATCCGGATCCAGGGACGCATGGTCTCACCCGGACCCAGGGACGCTTGGCCTCTCCCAGACCCAGGGGCACGTGGCCTCACCCGGGCCTAGGTGCACGAGGCCTCACCCGGATCGAGGGACACATGGTCTCACCCGGACCCAGGGACGCTTGGCCTCTCAGACCCCGGGGCACGTG